>NC_043711.1:19456277-19475258 GCF_006229205.1 Suricata suricatta
GGTGCCTGTTTCTCCACATCCTCACCAGCATCTATAGTCTCTTGATTTGTTCATTTTAGTAACTCTGACCGGTGTGAAGTGGTTTCTCAGTGTGGTTTTGATTTGAATTTCCCTGATGATGAGTGACACTGAGCATCATTTCATGCGCCTGTTAGCCATCTGGATGTCCTCTTTGGAGAAGTGTCTATTCAGGTCAAAGCATTCTTCTCAAAGCTAGAACAAACTATCCTAAAATTCATATGGAACCACAAGAAACCCCGAATAGCCAAAGTAATATTGAAGAAGAAAACCAAAACAGGGGGCATCACGATCCCGGACTTTAGCCTCTACTACAAAGCTGTCATCATCAAGACAGTATGGTACTGGCACAAAAACAGACACATAGACCAATGGAATAGAATAGAGAACCCAGAACTGGACCCACAAGTATATGGCCAATTGATCTTTGACAAAGCAGGAAAGAGTGTCCAATGGAAAAAAAGACAGCCTCTTCAACAGGTGGTGTTGGGAGAGCTGGACAGCAACATTCAGAAAAATGAAATTAGACCACTTTCTGACACCATTCACAAAAATAAACTCAAAATGGATAAAGGATCTGAATGTGAGACAGGAAACCATAAAAACCCTTGAGGAAAAAGCAGGAAATAGCCTCCTAGACCTCAATCGCAGCAATTTCTTCCTCAACACATCCCCGGAGGCAAGGGAATCAAGATCAAAAATGAACTACTGGGACCTCATCAAGATAAAAAGCTTCCGCAAGGCAAAGGAAACAATCAAAAAAAAAACTAATAGGCAACCGACAGAATGGGAAAAGATAGTGGCAAATGGCATATCAGATAAAGGGCTAGTATCCAAAATATACAAGGAGCTCACTAAACTCCATACACGAAAAATGAATGATCCAGTGAAAAAATGGGCAGAAGACCTGAATAGACTCTTCTCTAAATCTGTATTCTTAAGTAAATCTTTTTCCTCAAACATCTACTGTCATGGCATTTACATTTTTTACTGGTAAAGTTAAAATCCCTATGATGTCCATAATTAAATTCATTAAGATATTTCCATTTAACTCTTATAAAGCTGACACTTTTTATTAAACTGAAAAGAATAGAAATCTTTGACACTAGGGATGCATAGTGTTTACAAAAGCTAATTAAAATTAGATGAGGCCGGGAAACCTGGAGTGAATATTACTCCAGAGACTGTGGCTTTTTATTGGAACCTTAGTTCCTTCAAAGTAGGGCAAGTGATTCTCTCTTCCCTTCCCCAATTTGAGTATCCCTCCTAGAGAAACCAGAGATATTATATACATAGTAACTTGTGACAGGGAAATCAGCTGTAGACTCCTATGTAACTTTCTGTTCTGATTAAGTTTAGTAACTCTGATTTACTGGAAAACAAATGTGTAGAATGAAGTAGAGATAAACAGTACTTTGCATGATCCCGATGAATTATATTACTTGTTAGATATCACTATATAGAGATTTTTAGACAGTAGGAACTAAGGACTTTGTTTTAAGATTCTTAAATATGCTTCTCTTTACATTGCTTTCTTTTTTTTTTTCAGAGATTCAGAGAAATGTACACTTTCATAGTTTAACTATTTCTCTTTCTTTTTTCATTGTCTTTCCCTATCCCTTTTTCATTTCACCCAACACCAAAAATGTCCTTTCAGAAACATAAAGTAGATCTTTTCTACAAGCTACGCCATGTGATGAATGAACTTATTGACCTTCGGAGGCAGCTACTGTCTGGTCACCTCACTCAGGATCAGGTGCGGGAGGTTAAGCGGCATATCACCGTGCGCCTGGACTGGGGTAATGAGTAAGTATGAATATCATTTGGTATTTCAGTTACTTTATGTTAACTCAGTTCTTACAGAGTTTGAACCTGATCAAAACTTCTAATTAGTGATGAAAAGGCATTATTATATTCTCCACTAAGCTTTGATCATTCTTAATATGAGTAGTTGTTTCTTTTAGTTTAGCAAAGGATACCTACTGACCCTCTACACTGAAACTTTCTCAGTCCATATTTTCACTTCTGGAAAATTAAATAATTGGACTACATTATCCTGTGAGGTCTTCCAGCTCAAATCCCTTGATTCTAGATCTCAGTAATCAGAGTATACTTTTGTGTCATCTTTTAGTATCTTTATTTTTTCATGTGATTTCTGTATCTTTTATATTTTATAGCCATGCAGTTTATCTTAGTAAGCATATAGTACAAATGGAAACTGTCTACATCTGTACTTTAGATTATACTTAACTAATTTGTCATTCAAAAAGAGTCCTGCATTTATGCAATAGGTATGATTATTTGTCATAGGTAGCATTCTAAGACTTTGGCATGGGACGCTAGGGTAGATAGTATTCAAATTTTATTTCTTCCTAGATATAATAATTAATACAATTCTCAAGTGCTTTTGTTTCATTATCTTAAAATAAAGTCCATTGAACTTTAAAGTAACCAGGTTGTTTCCTGTTAAAATATACATATGCCTTATGTATATTTTTAGTACAAGTCTGTAGCTCCTCACCCTCTCAAGACGTCATTGAAATGAAAGAAAATAAAAAGAATGAGAGGGGGCCTAGCAATATATGGGATATATGAACTCATTTCTAGAAACTGGAATGTAGATAGAGTATTAATGATGAATGAAGCCCAGTATATGTGGAAGAAACTTTAGATAATGAAAAAGCTGTTCTGTCCAGCAGTTTGCAGAATCATGGAGAAGTGTGTCTGGGTGCTTAAAAAGGTGAGGGGGATTGCTTAAAAGTGTATGAAAGGAATAACCCACTGCCATGAGTAGAAAGACTGGCAGCCAGGTATTTACCCTTCAGATAAACAAATACAAAGACAGACTGCCTGGAGGGAATTGGGCAATAAGAGTGTGCACTGGGACCTTATGCAAAGCCCTCTATCTTGTGTTATATAAGGGTTTCAAACTGTAATGACCAGATCCCTTACACTTACCAGAAAGACGCCTTGTTAATCACTCACCATGTGCAAAGACTCCCCTAGACTTCTAGTGCTTTTTAAGTTGGGATGGACAATTGAGTATCACCAGATATTTAAAAAAATCCTTCCGTAGAGAAGAGAGAAAGACCAAGATAAAAAAAATACTTTGCCCCGTTAGAAGGAAATATCCTGGCCCCTGAGACAACTAGAGATTAGTAAAGAACTTTAAAAAAAAATCTCTCAGCACCCTCAGAGAGAGTCAAGATCAATTATGTAAAATAAAATACTCTATGGGCACCTGGGTGGCTTAGTTGGTTAAGCGACCAACTTTGGCTCAGGTCATGATTTCGCAGTTCATGAGTTTGAGCCCTACATCGGGCTCTGTGCTGACACTGAGCCTGGAGCCTGCTTTAGATTCTGTGTTCCCGTCTCTCTCTGCCCCTCCCCTGCTCATGCCCTCTGTCTCTCAAAAATAAAAAAGCATTTAAAAAACATTTTAAAAATACTCTGAAAAAGTAATAGAGAATGTGATTTCCCAAATAAAACATTCAAGAAGAGAACAGTAAGATAATTTTATATTATTTTTGGGAAAATAAAACAAAAAGATGGGAAATGGTTGAAGAAGAGCAGAGAAGGTTCAAGTCCAGGGGGCCTAACATCAGATATTATAATTTCCAGAAAAAGAACACAGGCAATAAAGAGAAAATCCTAAAGAAATGATAGAAGAGAATTTCCCAGAGCCAAAGAGCCAGAAGTCGTAGATTGAAAGATCCCACCAACTATCTAATATAATGAATGGGGGGGAAACCTAACACCCACAGCAAGGCACTGTAAGGTATTTCAGTATTCCAGGAATGAAGAGAAGATCCTAAAGATTTTCAGGCAGGAAAACAAGTCTTACAAAATAATAAGAATCACACCAACCTCAAAAGTTTTACCAGTAATACTGGATTCTAGAATGTAAGGAAGGTAGTATCTTTAAAATTCTGTTAGGAAATGGTTTGCCTGCTGGTATTGTATTAACATCAAAACTATCTAATCAAGTGTAAGGGCCAGCTAAAGCCATTTTAAAGTACTCATGGAGGGCGCCTGGGTGGCTCAGTCAGTTAAGCCTCTGATTTCAGCTCAGGTCAGATCTCACGTTCGTGGGTTCGAGCCCTGCGTCAGGCTCTGTGCTGACAGCTAGCTCAGAGCCTGGAGCCTGCTTCCGGTTCTGTATCTCCTTCTCTCTCTGCCCCTCCCAGTCTCATGCTCTGTCTCTCTCTGTATCAAAAAAAAAAATTAAAAAAAAAATAAAATAAATAAAATAAAATAAAGTACTCGTGGAAGTGGAAGTTACCTTTTATGGTCCCTTTCTTAAGAAGTGACTTGAGAAGTGAATATGTTCTTGGAAAAGTGGAAACGCAAATCAGGAAAGAGGAAACACAAAATCTAATACAGTCAATCCAACCCAGAGTGGTGCTGTTCTTCCTTAGAAAAGAAAAAAATGCAACCCTAAATTGGCAATTTGTGACCTTTTGAAGTGAAAGCATTCTATAATTGTTTGTGTCACTAAATTATACCCTCTCTTGACTGTCAGTAGGGTTGCCTGGCACACACCACAGACTCTTTGTATGATATAATGTGGATTCAGGTGTACCAGAGATCAGACAGTATTCTCTAAATCTAACTTTAGCAATAAAAATCTTAGCAAAATACTGTATGTTACCTTACAGCATTGCTACGATCCTATTTCCTCAGCCCCAAATAGTACTATGTTATAAAATGGCACTATTATTTAATGAATCAATGATAGTAATAATTTCAAAAATAATATTACAATGTGCCAAGATAATTGTAAGCTTGAACCAGTGACACTAAGTTGTATATAAATCATTATGTTACAGTTTAGCTGCCCTTATACATACCAGAAAACAAGGAAGAGAAATACTCAAGAAGTATCAATATCAATAATAAACCATGGAGAACAGACCAATCAGATTTGGCTGTCAAATCTGAAAACTTAAAGATGATAGCTTGGAAATTAGTTCAAATCATATTTCAAAAAGGCAAAGACCATTACAAATACCTGTCAGTAAATTGCAGAGTTGTTCCACCTTCAGTAATAACTTTTACTCAGCAAAGTGTGTATGTGTATTGGAGGAATGTATTTTTATGTCCATTTTAATAAACATAAAAATCAGCAACATAGTTCCATCCTCCTCCCTACTTCATTCCTTAAAGCCTCCTTCCTCCCCTGTTCCTCCTCTCCCAGCTTTCCTGTATCGTCTTCCCTTTTATTCTTTACCCCACTCCACTTCTTTCTGTTCCCTCTCCCTCTTCTTTCCATTTATCCCTTTACCCCAAGGAGAAAATGTAAACACTTGAATGAGACCCTTTACATTTATCATTATAAAAGAAAAAGGATATATTGCCCCAAATCTATAGGACTATTCTTTCTGGTTCTCACTTGAACTAACCCTTTAAAATTTTTCCTTCTTACTTTGAAAAAAGTAATATAAGTAAATATTAATTATGTATAATTTTGAACTTTTATACCTTTTTCATAAGTCTTTACACAGATGTCATAGCTCTGCCTTTTCAAAATCTATTTCAGAAGCTATTAAGAATAGCTGTTGGGGTGCCTGGGTGGATCAATTGATTTGGTATCTCTTACTCTCAGCCCAGGTCATGATAATATGTGTTGTGAGTCCAAGCCCTGTGTTCAAGCTCTGTCAGAGCAGAGCCTGCTTGAAATCCTGTCTCAAAAAAGAAAAAAAATCCTCTGTCTCTCTCTCTTTGCCCCTCTGCCACACATGTTCTCTCTCTTTCTCAAAAATTAATAAATAAACATTAAGGAAAGAATAACTACTAATTATTGAGTACATCTCATATCAGGTGGCAAGTACATTGTCTAACTTATACATTTTTTAAAGTTTACTTATATTTTGAGAGAGACAGAGACAGAGTGTGAGCAGGAGAGAGACAGAGAGGGAAGGAGAAGGAGAATCCCAAGCAGGTTCCATGCTGTCAGCACACAGCCCATTGAGGGGCTCAATCTCATGAACCATGAGATCGTGACCTGAGCTGATATCAAGAGTTAGATGCTTAACCAACTGAACCATCCAGGTGCGCATTACATGTGCACTGTTATAATGAAATGCCATTATGCTTTTCCAAGACAAGAGCTCTGTTTTGTCTTATGAAGGAACCAAGGCTCCAAAGTACTTTTTCCAGTGTTGCATAGCTAGTGGTAGAGCTGGGTTATGTACCCAGAACTGATCCCAAAGCTCATATACTTTAGGTACGACCTTAACATCTCTCTAATTTTTTAAGAAATTATTTTATTTTATTTTAAATGTTTATTTTTGAGAGAGAGAGAGAGAGAATGCACATGCTTGTATGTACATGTAGGGGAGGGGCAGAGGGCAAGGGGGACAGAGAATCCAAAGCAGGCTCCATGCTGACAGCAGAAAGCCTCATGCTGAGTTCAAACCCATAAACCATGAGACCATGACCTGAGCTAAAGTTGGGACACTCAACTGACTGAGCCACCCAAGAACCCCCCCCCCCGCCCATTTCTCTGATTTTTAAGTGTATCTTAAAACCAAGCAAATTATTGCCAGTATTTCTAGTTAGTGGGTTACTTGACCTTTGTCCTATTCTTCTTGATTTTGTCCTATTGTCCTATTATGTCCCATAATATGTATCCGATTTAACATTGAATAGGAACTTCCAAGGATAGAAACAAAACTGGTAATACACCCTTTTATGTATCCTTTCTTGATAAAACTCTTCAAGAAAGCAGGGATAGAAGGAACATACCTCAATATCATAAAAGTCATATGTGAAAGGCCCACAGCTAATACCATCCTCAGGGGGAAAAACTGAGGGCTTTTACCCTAAGGTCAGGAACACAACCGGGATGTCCACTCTCACCACTGTCGTTCAACATAGTACTGGAAGTCCTAGCCTCAGCAATCATCAAAAAGAAAGAAAAAGAGTACAAATTTGCAAAGAAGAAGTCAAACTTTCACTCTATGCAGATGACATAATACTCTACATGGAAAACCCAAAAGATTCCACTGAAAAACTGCTAATACTGAATTTAGCAAAGTCACAGCATATAAAATCAACAATCATGGGCGCCTGGGTGGCTTAGTTGGTTAAGCATTCGACTTCAGCTCAGGTCACAATCTCACCGGTTTGTGAGTTCGAGCCCTGTGTCAGGCTCTGTGCTGGCAGCTCAGAGCCTGGAGTCTGTGTCAGATTCTGTGTCTCCCTCTCTCTCTGCCCTTTCCCTGCTCATGTTTAAAAAATGTTTTAAATAAATAAAATCAACAATCAAATTTGTTGCATTTCTATACACCCATAATGAAGCAGCAGAAAGAGAAATCAAGGAATTGATCCCATTTACAATTGCACCAAAACCCAATAAATACCTAGGAATAAACCCAACCAGAGAAGTAAAAGATATGTATGCTGAAAACTGTAGAAAGGTTGTGAAATAACTTTAAGATTACACAAAGAAATAGAAAAACATCTCATGCTCATGGATTGGAAAAAGACATATTGTTAAAATGTTGATACTACCCAAAGCCATCTACACATTCAGTGCAATCCCTATCAAAATAACACCAGTGTTCTTCACAGAGCTAGAACAAACAATCTGAAAATTTGTATGGAACCACAAAAGACCCTGAATAACCAAAGAAATGTTGAAAGAGAAAAGGAAAGCTGGAGGCATCATAATTCCGGATTTTAAGCTATATTACAAAGCTGTAGTCATCATGACAGTATGGTAGTAGCATAAACACCGATACACATATCAACAGATGAGAAAAGAGAACTCAGAAATGGACCCACAAATATATGGACAACTAATCTTCAACAAAACAGAAAAGAACATCCTATGGAAAAAAAAGGATCTTTAACAAATGGTGCTGGGAGAACTGGACAGCAACATGAAGAAGAATGAAACTGGGCCACTTTTTTTTTTTTAAATAGTTTATTGTCAGATTGGTTTCCATACAACACCCCGTGCTCTTCCCCATAAGTGCCCTCCTCCATCACCACCACCTCTTTCCCCCCCTCCCCCTCCCCCTTCAACACAGTTCATTTTCAGCATTCAATAGTCTCTCAAGTTTTGCATCCCTCTCTCTCCCCAACTCTCTTTCCCTCTTCCTCTCCCCCTGGTCCTCCATTAGGTTTCTCCTGTTTTCCTGTTAGACCTATGAGTGCAAACATATGGTTTCTGTCCTTCTCTGCCTGGCTTATTTCGCTTAGCATGACACCCTCAAGGTCCATCCACTTTCCTACAAATGGCCATATTTCATTCTTTCTCATTGCCATGTAGTACTCCATTGTGTATATATACCACATCTTGATCCACTCATCAGGTGATGGACATTTAGGCTTTTTCCATGCTTTGGTTATTGTTGACATTGCTGCTATGAACATTGGGGTACATGTGCTCCTATGCATCAGCATTTCTGTATCTCTTGGGTAAATCCCTAGCAGTCTGGGCCACTTTCTTATACCATACACAAAAAGAAAGTCAAAACAGATCAAAGACCTAAATGTGAGACAGGAACCATCCAAACCCTATGGAAGAACATGGACAGCAACTTCTTTGACCTAGGCTGCAGCAACTTCTTACTTAACATGTCTCCAGAGGCAAGGGAAAGAGAAACAAAAATGAATTATTGGAACCTCATCAAGATAAAAAGTTTCTGCATAGCAAAGGAAACAATAAGAAAAAAACTAAAAGGCAGCCCATAGAATGGGAGAAGTTATTTGCAAATGACGTATCAGACAGACACATGAAAAGATGCTTAGCATCACTCATCATCAGGGAAATACAAATCAAAACCACAATGAGTTACCACCTCACACCTATCAGAGTGGCTAAAATTAACAACTCAGGAAACAACACGTGTTGGCAAGGATGTGGAGAAAAGGCAACCCTTTTGCACAGTTGGTGAGAATGCAAATTGGTGTGATCACTCTGGGTAACAGTATGGAGGTTCCTCAAAAAATTAAAAATAGAGCTACCCTATGATCCAGCAATTGAACTACGAGTATTTACCCAAAGGATACAAAAATGTTGATTCAGTGGGGTTCATGCACCCCAGTATTACAGCAGTGCTGTCAACAGTAGCCAAACTATGGAAAGAGCCCCAAATGTCCATCAGCAGGTGAATGGATAAGAAAGATGCGTGTGTGTGTGTGTGTGTGTGTGTGTGTGTGTGTGTGTGTGAGAGAGAGAGAGAGAGAGGAGATGAAGTATTACATGGCAACCAAGAAGAATGAAATCTTGCCATTTGTAACAACATGGATGGAACTAGAGTATATTATGCCAAGTAATATAGGTCAGGCAGAGAAAGATAAATACCATATGATTTCACTTATATGTGGAACTTAAGAAACACAACACATGGACTTAGGGGAAGTGAAGGAAAAACAAGAGAGACTCTTAAAGACAGAACAAACTGAGAGTTACTGGAGGGGAGGTGAATGTGGGAATGGACTAAATGGGTGATAGGCATTAAGGATGGCATTTGTTGGGATGAGCACTGGATGTTCTGTATATAAGTGATGAATCACTCGGTTCCACTTCTGAAACCAATACTACACTGTATGGTAACTAACTTGAATTTAAATGAATTTAATAAAAGAATTATTACTTATTTAAAAATAGGAAAGAAAAAAAAGGAAGATTCCAGTGTTAAATTTATATAGCTTATATTTGTTGGCCTATTTACATATCTATGTACTCATTCCATAAATAAAAATTACTAAAATTGTATCATGTAACAATCATCCCTTAGAATGTTGTGTTTTTATATTTTTAGAAACTGAAATACAGGAAGGGCATAAAACAAAGTTGTGCTCAAATGAACTAGCCATTATCTCTGCATAAGTCGGTTCAAAGACTAAGTCAGTTAATTATATCCTCTCCAGCGGAATTTTAAAATTATTTGTCTAAATGGAATACTACATGGCAATGAGAAGGAATGAAATCTGGCCATTTGTAGCAATGTGGATGGAACGCGAGGGTACTATGCTAAGTGAAGTAAGTCAGGCAGAGAAGGACAGATGCCATATGTTTTCACTTATAAATGGATCAGGAAAAACTTAACAGAGGACCATGGGGGAGGGGAAGGAGAACAATAGTTGGGGAGAGGGAGGGAGGCAAACCATGAGAGACTCTTGAATACTGAGATTAAACTGAAGGCTGAAGGGAGTGGGGGGAAGAGCAGGGGTGTGATGGACATGAAGCAGGGCACTTGGGATGAGCACAGGGTGTTATATGAAAACCATCATGACAATAAACTATAAGAGAAAAAATAAATAAAATTGTTTGTCTAGTAATGTAATTTTAATGTGTTAATATTTTCAACACCTTCCATAAAGATGTTACTAAATGTTTCTTCTCACTCTTTAATCTGTCATTATATAGCATAGCTAAAATAAACTTGTGTTAATTCAGGATTCACACAGCTTAACTGATCTTTACCTTTGAAAAATAACTAAGGAATGCCTTATTCATAGAATAATTTATGAGATTTTTGTATTTCTTCTTCAGGTAGAAAGTACAGATTTGAATATAATGTAAATAATTTATAAACTGTAGAATTAGAATGATGTTTCTGTCAATCATAAGTATCAAATAAAACAATCATCTTTTTATTCCAAAGTCTGAACATCTAAGACAAATCACCAATAAATATATATAGTATCTAGTTCTCCTATTGTCTTTATCTTCCTCTGTCATATTCTCTCTACTCCCCCTCTCTTTTGTACTTTCTCTCTCAGACTTTTCATATATCCTAACCCACCCACACATCCCATACTTCCTGCTTAGTTCTTCCCTCACCAAGGGAATTCCTTTTAGAGGAAGCAGCACAAGCCGAAGTTTGGGTTGTAGTATGCAGAAAATCCTGCCACCTTATCCCTCCCTCCACCAACAGGTTTCCTCTGAGTAGATTTTTAGCTAGGACTCCATAGATCTTATGGTTCATTACTTTCCCTTTAAGGACATGGTGATATTTTCCAGCTTTAAGACATCTGGAATTAGCAGAAGTTTCCAGTGATTTCTTAGAGTTACTCTGATACAGGATGTTGTGCCCATCAATTAATACCTTGCCATATCCAAGAAATCTGAGATAATGATGTTTAAAGTATGCATGTGTCAAAATCCTTTGGTAAAGTTACATTCAATGGCTAAGTCTCTCCCTCCCTCCCTCCCTCCCTCTCTCTCTCTCTCTCTCTCTCTCTCTTTCTCTCTCTCTCTCTCTCTCCATCTGTTTTGCTCATCATCATCCCCTGAACTTAGCACAATATCTGCACTTGGCAGGCACTATGTGAAGGTATCTAAGTAATACAGTAGGTTTGTTTTTATGCCTGGTGGCCACTCATTCACCCCTATGTATTTGTTTCCTTCTGGATTGATAAACTGACACAAAATCATCCTTCAAACTATTATGATTGAATTGATTACAGTCACTTATTAGTACTTAACTGTCCTGGTTATTAGTAGAAAGATAGCAGGTAGAAGTGGAAATACCATAGGCTCAGGGTAAGAGACATAGTTTGAGACAGGCCCAACTCTGCTGCCTTAATAGTCCACCAGGTTAACCTCTCTGTACTTCAGTTTCCTTAATTTTAAAATGGGGCTAATACTGTCTACTTCCCATAGTGCTTAAAGATGATATATATAAAATGCCTATCCCAAGTAAATGTTCAGTAAAGGGTAGCTATTATTAGTTATGTCTTATTATATTATTGTATAGATATAAATATGTTAGGCTTCCTTTAGTGTAGTTATTATCTGTATGCTCTCTTTACTATAAGTATTAGAAAAAGCCAGTACATACAGGAAATCTTAATATTGCTAGTCTTTCTTAACTAATTTTGGGAGAGAACTAATTTATGACACCTTAAAACATCCATTGTATATGAGTAATTAACTTTAAATTATTTTACATGTTCTGTGGTTTAGCTGAGAAACCCTAGAAGAGAAAGATGAAATACAAAATAGAATATAGAACATTCCAAAAATACACACACACACACACACACACACACACACACACACACACAATTCAGAGAATTTGATATAGAGATTCAGGGCCTTTAAAGAGGTACACCTGAAAGAATGTAGGACGAGGAATATCTCTTATTCATGCTGTGTGCCTAAGTTCAGCATGAGCCTAGCACAAAGTAGGTGGTAATAAGTATTGAATTACTGGAATAAATGAGTGATCAGTGCCAGGTGGCAAGACAAGACTAAATATTTTTGTGAAGACTGTGCACCTAAAGAATTAGTAAGACCATTTTTGAAAACTCAGCTCTATACCACATCAGTATATAGATATACATAGATGTATGCCTCCTGCTTATGTCCTTCTGTTTGTCTCTTTTTCAGACATTATATCTCTTTGATCACAATCCTTGTACTTTAGGCCATATTTTTGTTACTGATGTCACACATAATTACGATTATTATAACAGCAGTAGCAGTTTACAGTGCCAGACAGTGTGCTAAATGCTTCCATGGATTGATCTTTACAACATCTTGTGATAGTAGATAAGACAGTGTGGCCTGGTGGAAGAGCCAAAATGCAAACCAGGCAATCTGACACCAGAGCCAATGCTCCTCAATACTCTGTTACACTGCCTCCCCAACACTGCGAAGACATCGAAGAGATTAGTCTCTTGACCACTCCCTGCACTTACTGTTTGCTATTCTTAGAGTAAACCACTGGGAAAAATAGTCAGAAATCTCTTTTCCAGAATAAAATTTATAGTGAACGAAAGTGACTTCTCACCATGCAGTATTTCCACCTTTTTTCAGTGAGGCTAGTCCTCCAATTTATCTTTTGAAAACTACTGTTCCTCCTTTGAAGACTATCTCAGTAGAAGGAACTCGAACTCAGTCTTTGGTTTTTATCAGATCACCCATTAATGATTTTTCTACTTCCTATGATAATGAAATCAAGAAACTAAAAGGCTCTGTGCTCTGGTGACTTCTAGGAAATGGAAAACATTATTTTCAGGGGAGAATCAGTGTGATGAATATGAACATTTGCTTGACTCCGAACTGCTGCATTCCCCACACTCAGCACCATTGGTGGGAAATGATAGGTCCTCAGAGAATACCTGTGGGGTGAGTGGATGGGTATATGCATGGATAGTTGAATGGACAAGCAAGTGAAAGGTGTCAAGACAGAGTGTACATAAATACCAGTCTCCAGACATGCCTATCGCTGTGTGTGGTATACAACCACAGAGCACATACACTCAATCCTAGCCCTATTGACTTAGGTCAGTTGGAACTTTTTTCTTATTCTATTGGGTTTTTTTCAATGTTTTATTTATTTTGATACAAAGAGAAGCAGAGCATGAGAGGGGGAGGGGCAGAGAGAGAAGGAAACACAGAGCCGAAAGCAGGCTCCAGTCTCTGAGCTAGCTGTCAGCACAGAGCCTGATGCGGGGCTCGAACCCACAAATGTGAGATCTGACCTGAGCCGAAGTCGGAGGCTTAACCGACTGAGCCACCCAGGCGCCCCTCTATTGTTTTGAAAACATGTTTTGAGTGGAATATTTGCACAGTCCTTTTTGTTATTTAATTATAATATTTAGACTATTATATATTATGAGCCCTAATGGTTAAAAAATATGCATGGATTTTTGATTCTTCATTTTTGTATTTAAAACATGTTTCAAAATAGGACTACAGAAATTTGGAAAATGTTTTTAATGATAAGTTGGATGATTCCACTTACCTAATGCAAATACTAATGCCGTTTTTAAATCTTTCCTCTGTTTTTATAAACATGTATGAAAGTAATTTAAATACTTTGAGATTATATCTGCAAAATTATCTTTATGATGTAAATTCCTTTTTATGATAAGAGAGGTAGAAAGGATGTACTACAGCTTTCTCTTACTTTCCATGACACTGCTGCTTTTACATGCCTTAAAGTGTTAGAAGCTAGAAACCTGAAATTATATCAGAGAAATGAATAGCTAATATGAGGTTACTGGATAGAATATTTCCTTGATATAAAACACAGGATCCCAGTGGTAGAAAAATTAAATCTCTTACCAACTTAAGTATATTCTAATCAGATTCAATGGCATGGTTTTGCCGTTAAACTGTAAATGATCATAGGTATGACCAACAGTGTATTACTCATCTCAACATGCAAAACTGAGGCTTTTGGTTTTTGCACTTAGTACCAAAAATCATTTCTTCTTTAAAAAATTCATGTTTTTCTATAAAGGATAATGTAAGTTGTACTATATAATAGAAGAACTTGGGTTTTTATCTTTTAGTAGAAAAATAGATTTCTTCTTTATTCTTGCCTGCTAAAAAGTACCAACTTAAATCTTGATTCTTAATTATGGTAATCATTTTAGCCTATGCAATTAGTATATTTGCTTCCACATTTTTCATATAGGTTCTTATTTTTATTTTAGCAATCTTATTGCAACTTCTTTAACCTCTTGATATCTTTTCCTACAAATAGTTTATAAATTATAAAACAAATAAAACAAATTCGCATTTTGGACATACACATGGTTTTATTTTAGATGAGTGGTGGTTTTGTGCACGGAAAGAGCCTACGGTATTAGTTTTGATAGCATTAAAAATTTTTTTTATCATTTATTTATTTTTGAGAAACAGAGCATGAGCGGGAGAGGGGCAGAGAGAAAAGGAGACACAGAATCTGAAGCAGGCTCCAGGCTCTGAGCTGTCAGCACAGAGCCCAAAGCTGGGCTTGAACCTACAAACCCTGAGATGATGACCTGAGCTACAGTTGGATGCTTAACTGACTGAGCCACCCAAGTGCCCCTGTTTTGCTAGCATCTTCTAAAGGTAGTTATAGTCTAGTTGAAGAGAAAAAATATACTTCTCCTTTCATTGTCTATGAAATACTTTTGTGAAATGCAGTAATTCATAACCCTTGTACTGGATTAGAGGTTGGTTACAGAGCAGTTCTGAAACCCTGATGAGAGTTATAGACTATCTCCTCAGAAAAAAATTCATACATGAGCACACATATACTGTTGTAAGCAGTTTTGGAGTTCACAATCCCCTAGCTCCTTTTGATTCCAGGTTTAGAAAGTAAGAAAGGAGCTAATAACATTTACTGAATATAAATAATGTTCCATATTTGAACCCAAGAGTTCTGGCTCTCTGGAGTTATTTTCACGGCTTCATACTACCTGCCAGTCAATTGCCAATCACTATGTCTTATTCTTTTCTCCCCAAGTTACATCAGAGCTTTTAAATACAGGGGTATTTTTTTTAGGAGTAGTACTCCTTGGTTAAACTTTCATTTAAAGTTTCGTAAGATATTGACTAATGTGTGGCAAGGTCTTTACTGTAACCAATGTCAGCATTAATTAAACTGAAAATGAGATTAAAACTCAACCAGGGGCGCCAGGGTGGCTCAGTTGATTAAGCATTGACTTTGTCTCAGGTCATGATCTCACAGTTCATGAGTTCAAGCTCCACATCAGGCTCTGTGCTGACAGCCTGCTTCGGATTCTGTATCTCCCTCTTTTTCTGCCCCTCTCCTGCTTGTGCTCTATCTCTCTCTGTCTCCCAGAAATGAATAAATTTTTTTTAATTTAGAAAACTCAACTAAAACATACATTCTTTGAGTTCAGTATCTTTCAGAGGTGATTTTTATTTGTTTGAATTACAAATTTACTTGGACCCTGAATAATTCTTTCATGCTAATGAAAGCAATGTATGACTGAGCCGTGAGCATACTTGTAGGATTGGTAGGATGAGAAAAATAAAACATGACTTATCAATGATCTCTAGAAAATACATTCTTAACTCAAGCAATCCATTATAGACATGATAATGAATGAATTCATTCTTCCATCAGAAGGAGGAACTGCTTGGGGATTAAAACTAATCACAGTCTTAAAAGCCGCAGCCTCATTTATTTACCTAATGGTGAGCACAATTAGCTGTTACTGAGTAAAGGCCTGTCCCTGCTGGTATAGTGAGTGTCTCAACTTCTGTGCACAAAGTTATGGCAGATATAAACTTCCAGGCACGTAAAAAGAAATGAGTAATCGGAGGACATGGCATGCTGATTGTGTTCTTTCTCTTTACTAGGCATTTGGGCCTGGACTTGGTGCCTCGAAAGGACTTTGAAGTAGTGGATTCAGACCAGATTAGTGTCTCAGATCTCTATAAAATGGTAAGAAAAATAACGCAGGGTAAGCTTGTTCCTACACACTTCACTTTTTTCTTCTTTGTTTCTTATTCCTAATTACATTATGAAACAATATTGCTAAAGTTGTTCCTTTGTCTTTGTCCCAGTGTATATAAGGGATGTTCCTTGTGCTGACACTACATATCACCTTTGCTTTCTAAATGGAAATACTGTGTAAGGCTGTATTGTAATATCCAGGGATCACTTATCTGTTGGTTTTGCTAGTGAATGGAGCTTCTTTAGCCTGCATCAGTTACCAAATTCCATCTCTCACACCTCTTAAGAGGAGGAGGTAATTGAAACTATAAAGAGCCAGTTTATTGGTTAATGTAGTGATTGAACCTGGAAATAATGTAATATATAGTAAGAGAGAGACCTGATACATCCTTAGCTCTCTATTGGCCATTATTAAAATGTATTGAGTTAACTGATGATGATTACATTTTACAGGCTGAGTAAGAAGTAACTAAAGGTAAAAAATTTTAAGGTAAAACAAACTTCAGAAGCCTCAGGTGACTATAAGCATAAACCAAAGGACTGGGTAAAGCGTTGCTTTGTGTAGTTATGTATTTGAGTATTTATTGAAAGAATTACAAGTTTGTCTTTAAGGAAAATGTAATATTTTAGGGAACTTCAAGGATACAAAGTAAGTTGCCTGGTCAAGGACCTTTGGAAATTTGCCTAAATAATATACAAGTGACATATCAATTGCTTATGTATTTTTGCTAGCATATGAAAGCATTTGTGTGTTGTTGCCCTAACTATGCTCTGTTCAGTATGATAAGCATGAGATTTAGAGATTAAAGATGAACAAGACTTAGCCCATCCCTCGAGAATATCACCATCTGGAGTATTGGTTATTAACCCTTTCTAGGTCATGGAGATCAGAGAGAATTTCTTCCTAGGACACAACACAAGTATGGTTTTGCATATAAAGTGTTACCCTCATTTTAAATAATTGACGGTTCCTTCTGATGTTTTCCCATGAAGTCCATACATGGCCCCCATGTTGAGAAACTACTCTAGTGGGATTAAATAGACCACAAATAAACTTTTGCTATTTATGTGCTGCATGCTATAAAGATATAAAGATGTTGTTAGAGGGAGTGACTGATTATCTAGGGCTGGGAAAAATCAGTGAAAGCTTCAAGAGACGGCAATACTTACAGTGAGCCTTGAGGGGTAGATGGGATCACCCAGAAGACAAACAAGAAGGAGAGACATTCCACAATGGAATAGAGAAGTGGTAGTTCCAGAAAACTGTCAGATATTTGGTAACTTTGGAATGTGTTACTGTGTTAGTGATTGGGTGGTAAGGCACAGAAGGTGCAGGGGTCAGATCATGAAGAGTTTTATAAGCCCCAAATTGCATTTTGTCCAGTAGTCTGTTAGATCTACAGGAGTAACAGGATCGGATATGGGTTTCAAATGCTGACTCTGTCTATAGAGAATGTAAAATGAAGAAGACTGGAAACTGGAAGGAAAGAGACCACAGAAGTGGTTCAGGCAATAAATAATGATTAAACAAAAAGAATGAAGAAGAAATGCAGTAGAGAATGTAGATGTTAGTAAATAAAAATGATGAATTTTGATCAATTAGATGTGGAAAATGAAAGTGATTGAGAGTTTGAGGCTAAGACCTCCCCCTCAGAATGGTGGCTTAGAGGATGCTATTTTTGATGAGGATTTTGTATTTTATTCCAAGTGTGACAGAAAGCCTATGAAGGTATTTGAGCAGGGGAAATCACATAATCTGGCTTACATTTTAAAGGGATCTCTCCAGCTGATATGTGCAGAAGGACTGGAGTGGGGCAAGAATGGGAGCAAAAGATTTTAACTTTCAGTATTTGGGCAAGAGTTGGAGCAATGCAAGTGGTAAGAAATTGTTGGATTCTGAATGTGTGTTGAGATAAATCCATTTGGAGTTGGTGATTGATTCAGTATATGTGTGTCCAAAAAAGAGGAAGGTCAGAGAAGAATGACTCGTATGTTTTGATCTTCCCAACTTTGTCCTTGTAAGAGTGTAATAGGAAATATTGTGGGAGAAACATGTTTGGGAGTAGAGCAGTGGGGATCAATACATTAGTCTGGTTTTTCAAGTGTAAGATGACTTTTAGACTGCCAAACTGAGATGTTGAAAGTCTGGAGTTCAGAAGTGAAGCTCAAATATAACAACTTTATAATCATCAGAATATTCTGTGGTATTTAAAGATATTGGAGGAGAGGACCATTCCCTTCCACAAACCTTCATACAATAAAACCCAGTGCTCAGCAGATTCTATACAGCACTTCTGGACAACTAAGCATAAATAAACATTGGAGGAAACCTCCCACATAAAAGTCAGGGACCAGAACAAATACATGTGAAAGGAAATTGGAAGAAACAGGTAAGTCAGTAGAAGAAAATGGTGGTTGCTGTCTGCAAAGAGAAATCAGGAAACAGCCAAGAAACAGAGTGGAACAACCTAAGAAGCAATGGAAAGAGCTCTAGAGAATTAAAAATGAGATAACAGGATCAGTTTCTTAATTTCTCTTTCGGCTGCTTCATTTTTGGTGTATAGGAATGCAACTGATTTCTGTACATTGATTTTGTACCCTGCGACTTTACTGAATTCATTGATCAGTTCTAGAAGGCTTCTGGTGGAGTCGATTGGGTTTTCCATGTAGAGTATCATGTCATCTGCAAAAAGTGAAAGTTTGACTTCTTCCTTGCCAATTCTGATGCCTCTTATTTCTTTTTGTTGTGTGATTGCTGATGCCAGAACTTCCAGCACTATGTTGAAGAACAGTGGTG
>NC_043711.1:19475358-19494196 GCF_006229205.1 Suricata suricatta
AGACTATTGAATGCTGAGAATAACCTGAGGGTTGAAGGGGAAGGGGGAGGGGGGAAAAGAGGTGGTGGTGATGGTGGAGGGCAGTTAAGGGGAAGAGCACTGGGTGTTGTGTGGAAAACAATTTGACAATAAAATATTATGGAAAAAAATTAAAAAAAATAAAAATGAGATAACTGTGATGAACTTGATACAAATATTAGAAAACAGGATGACACCAACAGAAAATTAGCAATAGGAGAAAAATGTTAAGAAAGTTAGAGGTTTGATCCAAGAAATCCAATATTTAGATAATGGAATTAAAGAAGGGAGAACAGAGATAAAGAAAGAATATTACTGAAGAAATCACATTAAAAACTTTTGCAGGGTAGTGATATCACCAAGATGGTGGAGTAGGAGATTCCATGCCCTGTCCGCCCATAAAGATCAACATTTAGACAAGCATGAATGAAAAATAGCTCTGGGAGAGCTCAGAAGAAAGCCGTCACTTAAGAAGATTCAGCAACACAGTGGAGAAAGAAAAAAAAAAGACTCAGAATAACCATGCAAAAAGCATAGGAAAAATACTTCCATTTTGCTACATCATTCCATACCCCAGGCTGGTACTACTCAGCACCAAGAAGGAACTCCCTGGCCTGAAAGGGGTCCCCTCCCCAGGAAAAGGAGGGGAAGATAGGCGACCAGCTTTCCAGCCCTTCAGGCACTGTATAAATGATCCACTTCAGTTTTACCCCGTCAAGAGGCTGGCAAAGCTGAGACATCTAGAGATAATTAGGAATAAGGAAAAGAGCAGGGGCTACCAATATCAGCCATGTGGCGAGAGTGACCATGGTTCCCACTGGTCTGCTCTGTGTAGGATCCCAGCAGCCATCACTTTTGAGGACTTCAGCAACCCTTCTAGATGCTGCAGACCCCCTTAGCTTTCATCACTGAGGACCTCATCATGGACCCTAGGAGACTACTGCACAGAGGACACCAGCATCTTTCACTTAACTTTAAAGAAACCAGTGGCCAGCAAAGCTGCCATAGAACCCCTGCAGATTTTCTCACCAAGTTTTTCACCCTGCGGGAATTTGGATTCACAGATGCCAGACCCCTAAGCACCTTCCCATCCCTCTCTGGGGCAGTAAATATGCAGCAGCCAGCCCTACCCTCTGTGGCTGTGCACATGTAACATGCCAGCTTAGATTCTCATGGCTGACTTTCATGGTTGTGTATATGTTCATATGTAGCTGTGTACTTGCTGGCCTGACTTCTGCCATTGGCCTTCATTGCCATGCATGCTCCCATGGTGAACTCCAATATAGACAGGAGTGTATGCCAACAACGAAGGCCCCACAGCTGCTTATGGGCCCAGATCTGCCCTTACACTTGTCAGTGGCCTTCACTGCTGGGCATACCTGAAGCTAACCCATGCAGTTATGCACCTGTATACTGCCAGTCCAGTCCCTGTCCCAGTCTCCACTGCCTCCTACAGCTATGCAAATGCATACCAGTAACCAGGGCCCCTGCAGTTGCTAGTGCGTGAGCAGTTGGCATCAGCCCGTGTGTCTGCAGCTTTCCCCCAGACACTTTGTAGGTACATGCAGCTGAAGGTAAACATACTACTAGGTCTGGCCACCATTGCTGCCTGCCCAGGTTCCTAGCACTGGACTTGGAAGAGCCACCGAGGACCCCACCAACCCATTGCAGACACTGCAGACCCTCTGCAGCTCTCCATAGAATTGCATGGTTGTCACTATTGTTGACCCATATGGCCTAAGCCAATGAGACACACACCCATGGGCCACATGCCCTGCACTTGGCACCTTGTACCACTAGACCCAGAGTCACAGGATTCTCTGGCATGCCCTTACCCATCAGTGAAGATCTTTCCTCATTGAACTCAGTCAGTATGGTATGGAAATGGTGACTGCTCTTCACATACACAGACAACTGTTCAAGAGTACAGGAACCACAAAGAATCAGGGAAACGTGACACGACCAAAAGAACACAGTAAACTTTCAGTGACCCCAAAGAAATGAGATACACAAATTGCTGACAGATAATTCAAAATAATTGTTCTAAGATGCTCAGAGGGCTTGTAGCTGTCACAGAAAAAGAGTTCAACAGAGGCGCTGGGGGAGCAGGGGGCCCAGTCAGTTGAGCATCCGACTTTGGCTCAGGTCATGATCTCACGGTCTGTGGGTTTGAGCCCCACGTTGAGCTCTGTGCTGACAGCTAGCTCAGAGTCTGGAGCCTGCTTCAAATTCTGTATCTCCCTCTCTCTCTGACCCTCCCCTGCTTGCACTGTCTCTCTCTGTATCTCCAAAATAAATTTAAAAAACATTAAAAAAATAAAAAAACAATTCAACAAAACTGGGTAAATAATGCAAGAATAAAATGAAAAGCTCAATAAAAAAATAATGAAATAAATATTGGAGCTGAAAGATACAAAGACTGAACAATCAATAGAAATGTTCAGTATCAGAATGGACTCCCACAACTATATGGTCAACAAATCTTCAATAAAGCAGGAAAGACTATCCAATGGAAAAAAGACAGTCTCTTCAACAGTTGGGAAAACTGAATAGCAGCATCCAGAAGAATGATGCTAGACTACTTTCTTTTTTTTAAATTATAGTTTATTGTCAAGTTGGTTTCCATATATCACCCAGTACTCATCCCAACAAGTACCCTCCTCCATGCTCATCACCCATTTTCCCTTCTCCGCCACCCCCCATCAACCCTCAGTTTGTTCTCAGTATTTAAGAGTCTCTTATGATTTGTTTCCCTCCCTCTCCTTAACTATTTTTTTCCCCTTCCCTTCCCATATGGTCCTCTGTTAAGTTTCTCCTGTTAGACTAAAGAGTGAAAACATATGATATTTGTCTTTCTTGCCTGACTTATTTCACTTAGCATAACACCCTTGAGTTCCATCCACATTGCTACAAATGGCCAGATTTCATTCTTTCTCATTGCCATGTAGTATTCCATTGTATATATAAACCACATCTTCTTGATCCATTCGTCAGTTGATGGACATTTATGCTCTTTCCATGATTTGGCTATTGTTGAAAGTGCCGCTATGAACATTGGGGTACCTGTTCCCCTATGCATCAGCACTCCTGCATCCTTGGGTAAATCCCTAGCAGTGCTATTGCTGGGTCATAGGGGAGTTCTGTTGATAGCTTTTTGAGGAACCTCCACACTGCTTTCCAGAGCAGCTGCACTAGTTTACATTCCCACCAACAGTGTAGGAGAGTAGCTGCTTCTCCACATCCTCGCCAGCATCTATAGACTCCTGATTTGTTCATTTTAGCCACGCTGACCAGCATGAGGTGGTATCTCAGTGTGGTTTTGATTTGTATTTCCCCGATGATGAGTGATGTAACCACTTTCTTACGTTATATACAAATATAAGTTCAAAATGGATAAAAGACCTAAATGTGAGATAGGAAACCATCAAAATCCTAGAGGAGAAAAAAAGCAGCGACCTCTTTGACTTCAGTCAGAGCAACTTCACCACTTACTAGACACTTCACCAAAGGCCAGGGAAACAAAAGCAAACATAAACTATTGGGACTTAAAATAAAAAGCTTCTGCCAGTGAAGGAAACAATCAATAAAACTAAAAGGCAGCCTACAGAATGGGAGAAGATATTTGCAAATGACATATCAGATAAAGGGTGGGTAGGTAGGGGGATGGGCTAAATGGGTGGTGAGCATTAAAGAGGGCACTTTTCAGGATGAGCACTGGGTGTCATATATAAGAGATGAATCACTGGGTTCTACTCCTGAAGCTGAGACTACACTGTATGTTAACTAACTTGAATTTAAATTAAAAAAAAAAAAAACAATGAGATACCACCACACTCTCAGTATGGAGAGAGCCCAAATGTCCATCAACTGATGAATGGATAAAGAAAATGTGTGTGTGCGCACACACATACACGCACACACATATACACACAATGGACTATTACTCAGCCCTCAAAAAAATGAGATTTTTGCCATTTGCAATGATCTGGATGGAGCTAGAATGTATTATGCTAAGCGAAATAAGTCAAAGAAGGACAAATACCATATGATTTCACACATGTGTAATTTAAGAAACAAAACTGATGAACATGGGAAGTAGGGGGAGGGAAGAGAGGGAAACAAACTACAAGAGACTCTTAACAATGGAGAACAAAGTATGAATTTATGGAGGGAGGTGGTGGGAGATGGGCTAGATAGGTGGTGGGTTTTAAAGAGGGTACTTGTGATGAACACTCAGTGTTGTATTTAAGTGATGAATCACTGAATTCTGCTCCTGAAACCAATATTGCACTGTATTTTAACTAACTAGAATTTAAATACAAATTTGAAAGAAAAAGAATATTTTATCATATGGAGAATATTTTTGAAAAGGATGTCATGCTAAGGGATATAAGTCAGGCGGAGAAGGACAGGCACCATATGTTTGCACTCATAGGTCTAACAGGAGAACAGGAGAAACCTAATGGAGGACCATAGGGAGGGGAAGGGGGAAAGAGAGTTGGGGAGAGAGAGGGACGCAAAACCTGAGAGACTATTGAATACTGAAAATGAACTGAGGGTTGAAGGGGGAGGGGGAAAGGGAATAGAGAAAGAAAGGTATTGTATAGAGCTGTAGAAGAACATAGAAAAGGACCCTGTAATTTAAAACTGAGATTCCCTTTTATAAAATTTTTAATTTCTTTTAATGGTCGGTTTTTTTTTTTTTTTTTGAGAGACTCAGAGCATGAACAGGGGAGGGGCAGAGAGAAAGGGAGACACAGAATCCAAAGCAGGCTCCAGGCTCTGAGCTGTCAGCACAAAGCCCAACATGGGGTTTGAACTAACGGACCAAAAGATCATGACCTGAGCTGAAGTTAGATGGATGCTCAACCGACTAAGCCACCTTTATGCCCCCAAAACTAAGACTTCTAAAACAAAAGTAAAATGTAGTAGAAGAAAGGAAATGGAGTTGAAATACACTGGCTTGCCAATGAACAGTATATAAAAGTTAGTCATTAACAAGTTTTAACCAAACATTGGAAGATATTAGGAAGATAGATGAAGAGAAGTGGACATAAACAAATGTGAAAATCCTCAGCTGTTATTATAAGAAGCTAATAAATAAATCTAAAACTTCAAAAAAGAGTTTTATAAATGTGACATTTAAAAATATTTGATGAGCTTTAGAAAAAAAATAATAGAAACACTTCTCTTAGGAAGTAGTACACGATGAACAGAGAACGGATAATTTTATTGCAAGACTTTTAAGGCTATTTAAATTTTAAAACTATATGCTTATATTACTTTTAATACATTTAAATGTTAATTTTTAAATGTTGACTTAAAAAATAAAATGTTGACTTATCAAAAAGGCCAAAGAAAGATTCAAGTCTCTTTTTTAAAATTTTATGCTGATTTTTCTCTTTTATCCCATGTATTTGCCTTTAGATAAAAAACTAGATATGCTGAAGAAAAAATGATTTTGAAAGTCTGTAAATTTATTTTACGTTAAATTGCATAGAGTAAATGCACAGTAAGTTTTTTTATTAAATCCTGTTTATCAACAAGTTTCTATTTTTTATTTTTTTATAATAGTTTATTGTCACATTGGTTTCCTTATAACACCCAGTGCTTCTCCCCACAAGTGCCCCCCACCATGACCATAGCCCCCTTCCCTCCCTCCCCCTCCCCCTTCAGTCCACAGTTTGTTTTCAGTATTCAATAGTCTCCCATGATCTGTGTCCCTCACTCTCCCCAGCTATCTTTCCCCCTTCCCCTCCCTATCCTTTTCTGTTAATAAGTCAGGCAGAGAAGGACATATACTATATGTTGGTTTTTTTTATATTTATTTTTGAGAGAGAGAGACAGAGCACAAGCTGGGGAGGGGCAGAGAAAGAGGGAGACAAAAGAAGCCAAAGCAGGCTCCAGGCTCTGAGCTGTCAGCACAGAACCTGATGCAGGCTCAAACCCACAAATCACAAGATCATGACCTGAGCCAAAGTTGGACGCTCAACTGACTGAGCCACACCCAGGCACCCCTATCAACAAGTTTCAAAGGAATAACCTTTTAGAATCTTTTTTAAATTAACATTTAAATCTATTAGTGGAAATTACAAAGGCTCCATGTGAAACTTTCTGAATATAATATTTCTTGTCACTCATTTTACAAGAAAACCTTTATGAATAGGATTACACCTTAAGTTTGCATTTAGAACATTTTGCTTTTCATTAAAAAGCTCAATCCCCTGTGCAAGTGTTTAGTGCTAATAATTGATAAAAATCTCTTTATAGAACTGCTCCTCAGTTCTTGCTTCTGCATAATAACAAGTCCAAACCCACTTTCAACAACAGAGAACTGGTGCCCCCCGAAGTAAAAAGCATTTTAAAGAGCAACAACAAAGTATTTGTGTTAATTTTAATTAGCTACTCCTCTCTGCAGAATGTGGACACTTATGAAGCTTCTAAGTTGTGGGGAGATCTAACAGAATACTTACATTATAACCTGCTGTTATGTTGTTATCTTTCCACATTAATATGTGTTGGAAACTGTGTTAGCCTGTTATCTTCTAGTGCTAATTAATATTTTTATTAGATCAATGTACTTTTTGGACTTAACTCAATTGATTAAATTATTTGCTGGCAATAAAACATCATTTTATTAGCAATCTGACTAGATAGGTCTTATATTTCCTTGTAAGACCCACAATACTTAACACAATTTCAAACATATATAGCAGGCAATTAACTGTGTTATTCACTTGAATAGAATGTCTGAAGTTGCAGGGTTTTTTCCATATTGGCAGACTTTTGTGGACTAAATGAACAAGAGACTTCAAAAGGCTGAAAATCCCTTCTGTACAGGGGAAATTTGGCATAACAGTTATGTAGTGCACACATTTTTCTATGAGAAAGAAAAATTTATCCCACACTTGATCTTAGCCGAAAGGCCGAGAAATGATAGAAAAATTTTATTCCAAATACAAAGGATGCAGAAGCAATTATAAGAGAATATTTTGTCTAATTATCTGGTAATAAATGAGAAAACTTGGATAAAATAAAAGAAGTTTTCGTAGGAAAAGATGGGTAACGAGTATTAACAGAAATACAGATTTAAAAGAAGTATTAGTATTTGACTTGCTAGACAGATATCTGGCCAGCCAAATATTTTTATATATGCTCACAAAGGTCTTTGGATATTTTATATTATTAATTAGAAAATATGATTGGGACATTAACAGCAAGAAATTCTATGAGGTTTGTAACCAGGAGACAAATTGCTGAATGATTAGGTAATAACATTTTTAGCTCTAACACATTAGGCCATACTTTTTTCCAAAATGATTATTTATACCTCCACTAGCAATGTCCATGCAATTCTTAATTTATATTTTTTATGTACTTCAGGTATAAAATGTGTAAGTAAGTTTTTTGCTCTTTGGAAGGGTAAAGTTCTAAAGTTGGGTAGCACACAGAAATGATACATTATAGTCTTCACAGGTGGTGACGTTTTCAAAGAGGGACATATCAGCTGGCCAGCTGAATGCTGCCTGAAGAGAAGTGATTTTCCCCTATAGTGCCATGAAAGAGGTTCCAGAATGCCAGTTTTGATGCCTTAACTCTGGCCACCCATGCAGTATTTGTTAGACTGGTTTGAAAGTTCTCCTCAAATTTGATGCTTCTGAAATCTAGAATAACATTTGTTATTGTCAGAAGAGATGTTTTACACTGAAATTAGCTGTAAACACCTGAATATAGTTATTTTTGAATATTTGTGTTTAAGATTGGTAGTCATTTTTAAGAGTTAATCAGTAAATCCACTTGAGAAGAATGACTTAGTATTGCCCCTGAATGTAAAAACAGAACAATGGAAAGCATGTGAGGCCAGTAACCCTCCCAATAGGATATGGGTCAGTAAACCATGGAAAACTTTTTTTTTGAAAGCCTGATTTTTTAAAAATGTTTTATTTTTTGTTTTGAAAGAGAGAGAACACGGATGTGTGTGTATGTGCAAGTCAGGGAAAGGGCAGAGAGAGGTAGGGAGAGAATCCCAAGCAGGCTGTGTGCTGTCAGTGCAGAGCCCAGTGTGGAGCTCAGTCTTACTAAGCATGACCTGAGTTGAAATCAAGAGTTGGTTGCTTAACCAACTGAGCCACTCAGGAACCTGGAAAGCCTAATTTTTAAAAAATCTTTTTGTATATGTTTTTTTTTTTGCATGTATGCATTCTATGTGATGATTTCTGCAGTTGTTGGAGGCCTATTTTATTATATTTAATATGTATTATGGGGAATGGATAAAGAATATGTGGTTTATATATATAATGGAATACTGCTTGGCAACGAGAAAGAATGAAATCATGCCTTTTGCAGCAATTTGGATGGAAGGTATTATGCTGAGTAAAATGAGTCAGTCAGAGAAAGACAGATATCATATATTTTCACTTATATGTGGATCTTGAGAGACTTAACAGAAGACCATGGGAGAGAAGGGGGGAAAATAGATACTGTTTCAGAGAGGGAGGGAGGCAAACCACAAGAGACTCTTAAATACAGAGAACAAACTGAAAGTGGATGGGGGAGGTGGGGGAGAGGAAAAATGGGTGATGGGCATTGAGAAGGGCTCTTGTTGGGATGAGCAGTGGGTGTTGTATGTAACCCAATTTGACAGTAAATTATATTTAAAAAATAAGTATCATGGGAACATATATGAACATCATGTCCCATCAATGAACATTAATAATTAATAATAAATTACTAATATAGCTAATAATATACATGAATATTTAATAATTAGCAAATATAGCTAGTAAGATACATTTAAATTAATTTTTAATTGTATTCTGTTTTCCAGATGCACACATTTAACCCCAAATAAAAGAAATGAAATCAGTCTACTCATCAACCATCCTTCCTACCCATGTGGTGTAAAATAGTTCACCAAATGAGTGCTGTCTCACACTTCTAGGGCCCAAAGAGAGCAGATAGAAACTCATTGTTGAGTTTACCAAGACCAGGGACTGAATTGTTGTAAGCTCATAATTACTCCTACTTCTGAATGTGACTGACTTTTCTACATAACTACTTATTAAGAACAATACTTATAATGATAAATTAGGACTGATCAGCCACTTTCTGAAAGGTACCATACCAGGTTAATCTGCACAAAACCCTATGAAGTTGAGTTCAACACAAAATGTTATCCTCACTTTTATATGAGCAAACACAAATGTGAGTCAAGATTTAAAACCAGGTGATCACACTTCTGCACTTAGATCCCTAACTACTGTGCTGTGTTATGTAATTTGAGCCTCACAGTAACTGAAAGATAATAAAAGCTTTTATCTAAGTTTTACAGTTGAGGAAAATGTCTCTTGGAGAGAGTAAGCAATTTGTCTGATTTCACAACCCATTTACATTTGGCTGGGATTGGAATCTGCTTCTTCTAACATCAGCCAGCAGCAAAGGAACAGCGTGTTGGGGGTAAGGGGTGCTTTGAGTTAAAGACTACACATCCTCCAGTGTAGAGACCCTAAAGAAGTTGGATCTTGCAGCTGAGGATGTGGTAGAGGGTGTGGAGCAGAAAGCACCAAAGCAAAAATCTAGTAGCTTGCTCTCATCACTTGGCTAGTACTCTGAGCGGGAGAGGCTTGGGTTTGAATCCAGACTTTGCCACCATATTGCTGTATGATCCTCAGCACATCACTTTCTCACACCAAGCTTTAGTTGCCTCCATCAAATACAAATAGCATTGTTCTAAAAAAAAATGTTATCAGAATTAAATGAGAACACATATGTAAAAGACTACAGAATGCCTAGTATATTGGGTGCTGAATAAAAGTTAGTTTCTTTCCCAGTTGAGTGAATTTTTCTTTCTTCCTTTCCACAGCACTTATCTAGCCGGCAGAGTGTACAGCAAAGCACATCCCAGGTAAGCAGCTTAACTAGGCCTCCTAGTATTTTTCTCATCACTTTCTTTTAAGAAACCACAGCATGGGGATGCACCAACCAATGATAGCCACCCCTGATATCTTGATTGTATAGTGCCTTTCATCTAAATGGCCCTGATCTCTAAGCAGACTTGCCATCTCCACTCACTCCTCTGTGCAAATTTATTTAAGCACAATTGAAATAAAGTAGACTGGGAGACTAAAATGAATCCATCTGGGAAAAAATGAAGTGTCATTTAGAATGGTAGCTATTACCATCTAACAGTATAAATCAGGTGCATCAGGGTGACAGTGTCTCTAAGAAATAACTGAATTTAGACGTTTATGGAGAATTTAGAAATTTGTGAGGGGCACCTGGGTGGCTCAGTCGGTTAAACGTCTGGCTTCAGCTCAGGTCATGATCTCACGGTTCGAGCCCCGCATCAGGCTCTGTGCTGACAGCTCAGAGCCTGGAGCCTGCTTCGGATTCTGCTCCTCCCTCTCTCTCTGACCCTCCCCTGCTCACACTGTCTCTCAAAAACAAATTAAGAAACTTTAAAAAAAAAGTAATTTGTGACCTTGTGGAAATTTTAAGTTCACTCATAAGTTGGAATTACTGTTCTTATATCTCCTTTACTCACTTCTCCCAGCTGTGTATTTGCCTACTTCAAACCAAGTATATTGATGCACCACTCCCTTACTAGCAGAGAAAACACCTTCTGCCTCTCTTAAATAATCCCCTTTGGTAGTATGAGGAAAGCTAGTCATTACGTTTTCATTTTATTTATGACAAATACATGAATAACTAAAATAGGAATCACTGTTTTTTCCCTTCCTCATTAGGTAGATACAATGCGCCCACGTCATGGGGAAACCTGTCGGATGCCAGTGCCACATCACTTCTTCCTCAGCCTGAAAAGTTTCACCTACAATACCATTGGGGAAGATACCGATGTCTTCTTTTCCTTATACGATATGAGAGAAGGCAAGCAGATCAGGTAAAAGTTACTAGAAGTTGTGGTGAGGTTGAGACTGTATAAGGATGGTATCGCCTGGGTTGTTAACATCTCTAGCCTTCAGAGGAGCTAGATGACAGAGAAGGAGAAACAAGACTAGGTAACCTCCTCTTACTTAGCAGGGAGTTTTGCCTCAAATCCCAGTTTACCTCGAAGTCACATGTGGCCTCTTTTCCTATCCTATGCCTATTTCCACATGGAAGTTTAAACCCCAGTCTCGGCTGTTACCACCTCAGGGAGTGAAAAGGATACATCTATTCAGTGCCAGACAAAATGCATGGCCGAAACACAGAACAAAGCCAATTCAGCAGAGAGGTGCAGCTCCAGAATGCAGAAAGCCCTGGGCCCTGCCTTGCTGCATGTTGGATAGAGGGTTCACAGGGTAATAGGCTAATGGTGTCCTGTCTAAGAGCAGCCAAACTCTCAATGCTGTTCCAGCCCTACAAAAGGGAGAGTATCTTCTGGACTGAAGGGAAGGCTGGTCTTATTCTCTCATTTCTCTTAACCTTGGATTGGATGAGAGGCCACAGAATGGATCTGATATGCATCAGACCATGTATCTTGGAAGAGCAATGAGACCTTTAAGCATGAGCAAGTACAGTGGTGCTTTCATCATGAAAGGTGGGGAGTAGTCAAGGAGACAGTCCAGATTTCTGCTTCTCTACAGGCTGGCAAGGCTCTGATTGAGTGAGATGATCTTTTAGCCAACTGGGAATTGTAGGGAATCCAGACATTTCTCTGTGGTCATCTTTTAGGTGGGAGAGGAAGAAAGTAAATTTGGGGATGCTTTTATATTGCTTGGAAACTTCCTATAGTCAGAGACTTTATGAGTTTTTTACTTTGTTTTGTTATTTTTACTTAAAATTTGAAACAATGGTTTTATTTTTCCAATTGCATGTTATCTATGGGAAAATTAAAAATGGAAGTTATAACAGTACAAAAGCAGTTAGTTTGCATGCTCCATAGTACCTCTGGTCTTGACATACCTTGCCCCCCAAATTAAAACACCTTGCTTCACCTTGCTCTTGGCATAGAGATAAAATGATACATTCACTGATGTGGGCATGTGGAACTTCCTTGTCACCAGTAGCTCCTGTGTGTGTGTCTGGGAAAGCTGTGGCTAAATATAGTTATGGCAGAGATGGCAGCTACCACTGCTGTGCATGGGACCTGTGTAGGCGAGGGCTATGGAGATGTAGATCTGGCTGCTCCTATTTTCCTCCTAGGCCAGAGATTTGTAAACTTATGACTTATTTTTGTATATGGAAGAATCCTTTCTTCAAGCTAAATTTTATGAGAAAGTGTAATAAATAAAACAGGTAAAATAGAACTACTTTATTGTTGAAGGAAAAGAGGAAATAATAGGAATCTCACTATGCCCCTCTCCAACCCAGTACTCTGTGTAACTACTGAAAGTCCCTGGGCTGCAATTTGAAAACTAGAGTGCCCTACTTAATCATCCTTGAGTGCCAGGGACTATGTCTTCTCTTTCCATCATGGCAGCAACTCACATATGTCTGTGCTTAGTACATGCTTTCTCGGGCACACTGCATGGAGAAGATCTAAGCCCAGCAGAGACACCCCAGCTCTGGGTTATAATCCACATGGGGTCATTAATGCATCGGTTGTTTGTCTTTGGGCTTATTATTTGTAATTGAGCCTCAAGAAACAAGAAAATATTTTAAAAGAAGAAAAGTGAAAAAAATGTTCTTTTTTGTCGAGTTGCTGGAAATGATTTGGCCATTTAAAAATCCTTCAACTAGGATAGTTTGTTGTAGTTTTGAGAAGAATGCTGGTGCAATTTTGATTGGGATTGCGTTGAATGTGTAGATTGCTTTGGATAATAATGGCATTTTAACAATGTTTATTCTTCTGATCCATGAGCATGGAATGTTTTTCCATTTCTTGGTGACTTCTTCAATTTATTTCATAAGCTTTCTATAGTTTTCAACATACAGGTCTTTTACATCCTTGGTTAGGTTTATTTCTAGGTATTTTATGGTTTTTCATGCAATTGTGAATGGGATCAGTTTCTTGATTTCTCTGTTGCTTCATTTTTGGTGTATAAAAATGCAACTGATTTCTGTACGTTGATTTTGTATCCTGTGACTTTGCTGAATTCATGGATCAGTTCTAGAAGGTTTCTGGTGGAGTCGATCAGGTTTTCCATGTAGAGTATCATGTCATCTGCGAAAAGTGAAAGTTTGACTTCTTTTTTGCCAATTCTGATGCCTTTTATTTCCTTTTGTGGTCTAATTGCTGATACTAGGACTTCCAGCACTACGATAAACAACAGTGGTGAGAGTGGACATCCTTGTCATGTTCCTGATCTCAGGGGGAAATCTGTCAATTTTTCCTTGCTGAGGATGATATTAGCTATGAGATTTTCATAAATTGCTTTAATAATGTTTAAGTAAGTTCCTTGTATCCCAACTTTTTCGAGGGTTTTTATTAAGAAGGGATGTTGTATTTTGTCAAATGCTTTTTCTGCATCTATCAACAGGATCTTATGGTTTTTATCTTTTCTTTTGTAAACGTGATGTATCACATTGACGGATTTGCAAATATTGAACCAGCCCTGTAAACCTGGAATTAATCCCACTTGATCATGATGGATAATTCTTTTTATGTGCTATTGAATTCGATTTGCTAGTATCTTGTTGAATATTTTTGCATCTGTATTCATTAAGGATATGGAACCACAAAAAAATCCCAAACAGCCAAAGTAATATCAAAGAAGAAAACCAAAACAGGAGGTATCACAATCCCAGACTTTAGCCTCTACTACTAAGCTGTCATCATCAAGGCAGTATGGTATTGGCACAAAAACAGACACATAGAACAGTGGAATAGAATAGAGAACCCAGAACTGGGCCCAGAAGTGTATGGCCAATTAATCTTTGACAAAGCAGGAAAGAGTATCCAATGGAAAAAAGACAGCCTGTTTTAACAGATGGTGCTGGGAGAACTGGACAGCAACATGCAGAAGAATGAAACTAGACCACATTCTTACACCATACACAAAAATGAAATCAAAATGGCTGAAGGACCTGAATGTGAGATAGGAAATCATCAAAACCCTAGAGGAGAAAGCAAGAGATAGCCTCCTTGACCTCAACCATAGGAATTTCCTGCTTGACACATCCCCAGGAACAAAAATGAACTACTGGGACCTCATCAAGATAAAAAAAAACTTCTGCACTGCAAAGGAAACAATCAAAACAACTAATAGGCAACCGATAGAATGGGAAAAGATAGTGGCAAATGGCATATCGGATAAAGGGCTAGTATCCAAAATCTATAAGGAACTCACCAAACTCCACACCCAAAAAACGAATAATCCAGTGAAGAAATGGGCAGAAGACATAAATAGACACTTCTCCAAAGAGGATATCCAGATGCCAACAGGCACATGAAACAATGCTCAACATCACTCATCATCAGGGAAACACAAATCAAAACCACACTGAGATACCACCTCATGCCAGTCAGAGTGGCTAAAATGAACAAATCAGGAGACTGTAGATGCTGGTGAGGATGTGGAGAGACGGGCATCCTCCTACACTGTTATTGGGAATGCAAACCGGTGCAGCTGCTCTGAAAACAGTGTGGAGTTCCTCAAGAAACTATCAATAGAACTCCCCTATGACCCAGCAATAGCACTGCTAGGAATTTACCCAAGGGATACAGGAGTGCTGATGCATAGCAGCACATGTACCCCAATGTTCACAGCAACACTTGCAACAATAGCCAAATCATCGAAAATACCTAAATGTCCATCAATTGATTAATGGATCAAGAAGATGTGGTTTATCTATACAATGGAGTACTACATGGCAATGAGAAAGAATGAAATCTGGCCATTTGTACCAATCTGGATGGAACGTGAGGGTGTTATGCTAAGTGAAATGTCAGGCAGAGAGGGACAGATATCATATGTTTTACTTATAAGTGGAACAGGAGAAACTTAACAGAGGACCATGGGGGTGAGGAAGGAGAAAAATAGTTGGGGAGAGGGAGGGAGGCAAACCATGAGAGACTCTTGAATACTGAGATCAAACTGAGGGCTGCTGGGAGTGGGGGAGATGGGCAAGGAGAAGGACACTTGTTGAAATAAGCACTGGGTGTTATATGGAAACCAACTTGACAATAAACTATAAAAGGAAAAAATAAATGTAAAAAGATAAAATTAACTTCAAAAAAAACCCAATGATTTAGGACTTTTCATTTTTTTTAACTTAAAAGACTCTATAAAAGTTTCTATCTGAAAGGTTATTTTTTGTTTTTTTCCTGACTGCTTAGTGTGCTTAAAATCTTGCTGTATGTAAGATATATGCTCTAATCCTACTTTATCACTGAGCATTCCTACTTAAAATCAGTAAAACATGTTTCACACCTTTTAGAAACCCTGTAATGTACTGTTCAGACCTCTACAGTGTTAGGGACATTCTTTTTTAACCTCTAATCCCAAGCAGTCATTACAGGGGCCCACAAAAATAAATTCTTAGTAAATACTTGTGAAGGTGTTTAATTAAATAAAAATTTCTTGATTCACAGAGGATTGATTGGTACTTATTTGACAGATACACTTATTCATTCATTCATTCATTCATTCATTCAATAAATAGTTATTTAATGCTCTAATATCCAAAGTCCTGTGCTTAGCACTCACTGGGGAGAAAATGGTACAAAGACACCTAAGAAAACTCCCATTCCAATGGGGTAAATCTACATGCATGTGTAAACTACAATTTAATATCTAGTAATGGGATAAAGCCAGGTACAGATTGTCATCATGGGCACAATGAAGTTCCAGGGCCTGATTCTGCCCATAAATACTGAAGAGGGTTTCATATAGTTAGTTTTAATGGATAGGAGTATACCAAGCCAACAAGGGTAGGGAGGCATGAAAGAGCAAGGCATGTTTAGGGAAAGACAACAGAGTCATGAGGATGCAGGAAATAAAGTTAAAGAAATAGAATTCTATCATGCTGGGCCTTTTATGCCACACTAAGTAGCAAGAGCTTTAGGTTAAGTGGGAGCTGAGGCAAACAGTTTGAATTTTTAAAAGTATGTTGATGCTGTGGACAGTAACCTAGGGTAGGAAGTCAGTAGATTCAGGGAATATGTATTTGGGAGAAATGTGAAGGATGTGGAGTGACAGGGGGGATGGAGTATGGAGAGTGATTTGATTGATATTTGAGAGATACAAGTTGAAAAGCTATAGTGATTAATTGAGAAGGGAAGGAGATCTAGAGAGGGGAGCCTAAGAGGTCACCAAAATTGGATCTGACATGGATCTCTGAGCAAATGATAATGCCTTTCACTTGATCTAAGGAAAACAGGAAGAACGGTATATGTGAGGAAAGAAAATGAATTCAGTTTAGATATGCTGAGGTAGAAATGTCTGAGGGACATCCAAGGGCAAATGTCTGGTAGGAAAAAGGAAATGAGATTCTGAAGCTCAGGGGAGTGGTCTTAAGAATAGATTTATTTTTCAAGGCTAAATATGATTTTATTCAGAATGATAAAATGTCACAAAAACAGAGCTACTAAGGTCCTACCAGCTTCTGCTTCTTCCCTCCTGCAGACTATTTAATACTCACCCGCCAACATCTATCAGGCTGTGCTTTGTGGGTTTGCAGTCTGTCATGCACTAGAGCCTCCCTAGGTCTGCCTGTCGGATCAGCAATGAGACTTAGAGTGCAGGAACAGCTTGTCCTCTCTGGGCCCTGTGCCCCCAGCTCAGTCCTGTCCTCTGGCACAGAGGTGAGAATGTCCTGGCAATACTGAACACTAGATTGGCAATGTTTGATCAGACTGATTGCTTTGTATTAGCACTCTGTGCACCTGATGTAATACTTCACTAGCCTTTCACGATTACTGATAAGTAATTCAAGAAAGTAAATATATGACCAGTTTAACAATTGTTATGAAAGTATATGTAGCTGGCATCATCAGCTCAGTGAACTAAAATTTTTGAGGGCTTATACAACTACACAAATCCTAATGGTAAGAAGAAAGAACATTTAACAATTAAATCTAGATTCAAATTCTGTTTATTAGTTCACTCTTTAAAGAAAGGAAGTAGTATTTTCAACTAAGGACCTCACAGTTTTATTATGTGAATGATAAGGTGGTATAGTTCTCTAATTTAGTCGAGGGATTTTTATTTTTATTTTTTTAAGTTTATTTGTTTTTTTAAAAAATAGTTTATTACCAATTTGGTTTCCATATAACACCCAGTGCTCTTCCCCACAAGTGCCCCTCTCTGTGACCATTACCCCCTCCCTCCTCCCTCTTCAGCCCTCAGTTTGTTTTCAGTATTCAAGAGTCTCTCATGATTTGCCTCGCTCCCTCTCCCTAACTCTTCCCCGCCCCCGGCTTCCCCTTCCCATGGTCCCCTGTTAGGTTTCTCCTGTTAGACCTATGAGTGAAAACATACAGTATCACAGTGTAACAGGGTGCCCGTTTCTCCACATCCTCACCAGCATCTATAGTCTCCTATTTGTTCGTTCTAGCTACTCTGACTGGCGTGAGGTGGTATCTCAGTGTGGTTTTGATTTGCATTTCCATGATGATGAGTGACATTGAGCATCATTTCATGTGTCTGTTGGTGTTGTGGATGTCTTCTTTGGAGAAGTATCAATTCATGTCTTCTGCCCGTTTCTTCGCTGGATTTTTTGTTTTTCAGGTGTGGAGTTTGGTGAGTTCTTTATAGATTTGGGATACTAGCCCTTTATCCAATATGTCATTTACAAATATCTTTTCCCATTCTGTTGGTTGCCTATTAGTTTTGTCGATTGTTTCCTTTGCAGTCCTCTGCCCATTTTTAAATTGGATTAGTCTTCTGGTGTTGAGTCCTATTAGTTCTTTATGTATTTTGGATACCAATCCCTAATCAGATATATCATTTGCAAATACTTTATCCCATTCCATAGGTTATCTTTTTGTTTTGTTGATGGTTTCCTTTGCTGTTCAAAAGCTTTTTATTTTGGTGTAGTCCCAGTAGTTTAACTCAGTTTGGTTTCTCTTGCCTGAGGAGACAGATCTAGAGAAAAATGTTTCTGTGACTGATGTGAAAGAAAGTACTGCCTATGTCTTCTTTTTTTTTTTAATATTTTATTGTCAATTTGGTTTCCATATAATACCCAGTGTTCTTCCCAAGAAGTGCCCTCCTCCATTACCGCCACTTTTCCCCCTCCCCCTGCCCTTCAACCCTCGGTTCCTTTTCAGTATTCAATAGTCTCTCAGGCTTTGCGTCCCTCTCTCTCCCCAATTCTCTTTCCCTCTTCCCCTCCCCCTAGTCCTCCATTAGGTTTCTCCTGTTCTCCTGTTAGACCTATGAGTGCCAACATATGGTATCTGTCCTTCTCCGCCTGACTTATTTCGCTTAGCATGACACCCCGGAGGTCCATCCACCTTGCTACAAATGGCCATATTTCATTCTTTCTCATTGCCATGTAATACTCCATTGTATATATATACCACATATTCTTGATCTATTCATCAGGTGATGGACATTTATGCTCTTTCCATGATTTGGCTATTGTTGACAGTGCTGCTAAGAACATTGGGGTGCATGTTCCCCTATGCATCAGCACTTCTGTATCCCTTGGGTAAATTCCTAGCAGTGCTATTGTTGGGTCATAGGGGAGTCTATTGATAGTTTCTTGAGGAGCCTCCACACTGTTTTCCAGAGCAGCTACACCAGTTTACATTCCCACCAACAGTGTAGGAGGGTGCCTGTCTCTCCACATCCTCTCCAGCATCTATAGTCTTTTGATTTGTTCAGTTTAGCCACTCTGACTGGTGTGAGGTATTATCTCAGTGTGGTTTTGATTTGTATTTCCCTGACGATGAGTGATGTTGAGCATCGTTTCATGTGCCTGTATGACCTCT
>NC_043711.1:19494296-19496806 GCF_006229205.1 Suricata suricatta
CTATAGTCTTTTGATTTGTTCAGTTTAGCCACTCTGACTGGTGTGAGGTATTATCTCAGTGTGGTTTTGATTTGTATTTCCCTGACGATGAGTGATGTTGAGCATCGTTTCATGTGCCTGTATGACCTCTGGATGTCCTCTTTAGAGAAGTGTCTGTGAATGTGTTCTGCCCATTTCTTCACTGGGTTATTTGGATTTTGGGTGTGGAGTTTGGTGAGTTCCTTGTAGATTTTGGATACTAGCCCTTTATCTGATATGTCATTGGCAACTATCTTTTCCCATTCTATCGGTTGCCTATTAGTTTTTGTGATTGTTTCCTTTGCAGTGCAGAAGCTTTTTATCTTGATGAAGTCCCAAGAGTTCATTTTTGCTTTCATTTCCCTTGCCTTTGGGGATGTGTCAAGTAGGAAATTGCTGTGGGTGAGGCTATTTCTTGCTTTCTCCTCTAGGGTTTTCATGGTTTCCTATCTCACATTCAGGTCCTTCAGCCATTTTGAGTTTATTTTTGTGTATGGTATATGAAAGTGGTCTAGTTTCATTCTTCTGCATGTTACTGCTCAGTTGTCCCAGCACCTGCTAAAGAAGCAGTCTTTTTTCCATTGGATACTTTTTCCTGCTTTGTCAAAGATTAATTGGACATACATTTGTGGGCCCAGCTCTGGATTCTCTATTCTATTCCATTGGTCTATGTATCTGTTTTTATGCCAATACCATACTGTCTTGATGATGACAGCTTAGTAGTAGAGGCTAAAGTCTGGGATTCTGATGCCTCCTGTTTTGGTTTTCTTCTTCAATATTACTTTGGCTATTTGGGTTCTTTTGTGGTTCCATACAAATTTGAGGATAGCTTGTTCTAGCTTTGAGAAGAACAACGCTGGTGCAATTCTGATGGGGATTGCATTGAATGTGTAGATTGCTTTGGGTAGTAATGACATTTTTACAATGTTTATTCTTCCAATCCATGAGCATGGAATGTTTTTCCATTTCTTGATGTCTTCTTCAATCTCTTTCATAAGTTTTCTGTAGTTTTTATCATCTGGGTCTTTTACATCCTTAGTTAGGTTACTCGTAGGTATTTTATGGTTTTTGGTACAGTTGTCAATGGGATCAGTTTCTTGATTTCTCTTTCCGCTGCTTTATTATTGGTGTACAGGAATGCAACCGATTTCTGTACATTGATTTTGTACCCTGCAACTTTCCTGAATTCATTGATCAGTTCTAGAAGGCTTCTGGTGGAGTTGATCAGGTTTTCCATGTAGAGTATCATGTCATCTGCAAAAAGTGAAAGTTTGACTTCTTCTTTGCTAATTCTGATGCCTTTTATTTCCTTTTGTTGTCTGATTGCTCATGCTAGGACTTCCAGCACTACGTTAAACAAAAACAGTGGTGAGAGTGGACACCCTTGTCGTGTTCCTGATCTCAGGGGAAAGCGCTCAGTTTTCCCCCATTTAGTATTATATTAGCTGTAGGCTTTTCATAAATGGCTTTTATAATGTTTAAGTAAGTTCCTCCTATCCCAACTTCTTCGAGGGTTTTTATTAAGAAGGGTAGTTGTATTTAGTCAAATGCCTTTTCTGCCTCTATCTTATGGATTTTTTTTCTTTTGTAAATGTGATGTATCACATTGATGGACTTGAGAATATTGAACCAGTCCTGTAACCCAGGAATGAATCCCACTTGATCATGATGGATAATTTTCCTATGTGCTGTTGAATTTGATTTACTAGTATCTTGTTGAGTATTTTTGCATCTGTTTTCATTAAGGATATTGGCCTGTAGTTCTCTTTTTTTGGTTGGGTCTTTGTCTGGTTTAGGAATCAAGGTGATATTTGCTTCATAGAATGAGTCCAGAAGTCATCCTTCCATTTCTGTTTTTTGTTATAACTTGAGAAGGATGGGTTTTAACTCTGCTTTAAATGTCTGGTAGAACTCCCCTGGAATCCATCTGCCCTGGGCTTTTATTCTTTGGGAGATTTTTGATAACTGATTCGATTTCTTCACTGGTTATGGGTCTGTTCAGATTTTCTATCTCTTCCTGTTTGAATTTTGGTAGTGCATGTGTGTTTAGAAATTTGTCCATTTCTTCTAGGTTGTCCAGTTTGTTGGCATATAATTTTTCATAGTAATCTCTAATGATTGCTTGTATTTCTAAGGGATTGGTTGTAATAGATCCTTTTTCATTCATGATTTTGTCTATCTGGGTGCTCTCTCTTTTCTTTCTAAGGAGCTTGGCTAGAGGTTTATCAATTTTGTTTATTTTTTCATAGAACCAACTCTTGGTTTCATTGATCTGCTCGACTGTCCTTTTGGATTCTATATTGTTTATTTCTGCCCTGATCTTTATTATTTCTCTTCTTCTGCTGGATTTGGGGTGCTCTTGCTGCCTCCATTCTAGTTCCAGTAGGTGCTCTGTTAGATTTTGAATTTGTGCTTTTTCTAGTTTGTTGAAATAGGCCTGGATTGCTATATACTTTCCTCTTAGGACTCCCTTTGCTGCGTCCTAGAGATTT
>NC_043711.1:19496906-19502644 GCF_006229205.1 Suricata suricatta
AGGTGCTCTGTTAGATTTTGAATTTGTGCTTTTTCTAGTTTGTTGAAATAGGCCTGGATTGCTATATACTTTCCTCTTAGGACTCCCTTTGCTGCGTCCTAGAGATTTTGGATTGTTGTATTTTCATTTTCATTTGTTTCCATGTATTTTTTAATTTCTTCTCTAATTGCCTGATTAGCCCCATCATTCTTTAGTAGGGTGGCTTTTAACCTCCACATTTTTGGAGGTCTTCCAGACTTTTCCCTGTGGTTAATTTCAAGTTTCATAGCATTGTGATCTGAAAGTGTGCATGGTATAATCTCTATTCATTTATACTTATGCAGGGCTGCTTTATGCCCCAGTATGTGATCTTTCTTGGAGAATGTGCCATGTGCACTCAAAAAGAAGGTGAATTTCCTAACTTCAGGATGCAGAGTTCTAAATATATCTATCAATTCCATCTGTTCCAATATGTCATTCAGATCCATTGTTTCTTTAGTGATTTTCTGTCTGGTTGATCTATCCTTATTGCTGTCAGTGGAGTATTAAAGTCCCCTGCAATTAGCACATTCTTATCAATAAGATTGTTTCTTTCTGTGATTAATTATTTTATGTATTTGGGCACTCCCAAATTTGGCGCATAGATATTTATAATTGTTAGCTCTTCCTGATGGAGAGACCCTGTAATTATTAAATACTGTCCTGCTTCATCTCTTGTTACTGCCTTTACTTTAAAGGCCAGTTTGTCTGATGTAAGTATGGCTACTCCGGCTTTCTTTTGGCTTCCAGTCACATGATAGATTTCTTCATCCCTTTACTTTCAACCTGAAGGTATCTTCAGGTCTAAAATGAGTCTCTTGTAGACAGCAAATAGATGGATTTTGTTTTTTTATCCATTCTGCTACCCTGTGTCGTTTGGTTGTAGCATTCAGTCCATTTACATTCAGTGTTGTTATTGAAAAATGTGGGTTTAGAGTCACTGTGTCCTCTGTAGAATTCATGTTTATAGTGGTGTCTCTGGCGCCTTGTATTCTTTGCAACATTTCCCTCATAGAGTCCTCTTAGGATTTCTTGTAGGGCTGGTTTGGTGGTGATGAATTCTCTCAATTTTTGTTTATTTAGGAACACCTTTATCTCTCCTTCTATTTTGAATGACAGGCTTGCTGGATAAAGGATTCTTGGCTGCATGTTTTTTCTGTTCATCACATTGAAGATTTCCTGCCCTTTCTTTCTGGCCTGCCAAGTTTCATTAGATAGGTTTGTAACCACTCTGATAGGTTTCCTTTTGTATGTAAGGGCCCTTTTATCCCTAGCTGCTTTCAGAATTCTCTCTTTATATTTTGCCAGTTTCACTATGATATGTTGTGCCAAAGGTCGATTCAAATTACATCTTAAAGGGATTCTTTGTGCCTCTTGAATTTAAATGTCTATTTCTTTCCCCAGAATTGGGAAATTCTCAGTTATAATTTGGTCTAGTATCCCTTCAGGACCTTTCTCTCTTTCTTCCTCTGCAGGAATTCCTATGATATGGATGTTGTTCCATTTGATTGTATCACTCAGGTCTCGAATTTACCTTTCCTGCTCATAGATCAATTTCTCCCTTTTTTTTCCCGGCTTCCTCTTTTGCTATAACTATATCTCTAATTCACATATTCTTCTCTCTGCCTCTTCAATCCTTAACATGGCTGCCTCCATTTTATTATTCACCTCACTTATAGCCTTTTTTAACTCGTCACACCTATTTTCAAAGTTCCTAGTCATTGTCTCAGTTGCTTCTTTGATGCTTTTTTTCAACCTCAGTGATTAATTTTATGACAAATTTTTTTAAATTCTTGTTCAGGTATGTTGTTTAGATCTGTTTTGAGCAGTTCTGTGGCTGTGACTTCTTCCTGGAGATTCTTCAGGGGAGAATTCCTTCATTTTGTTATTTTGGCTAGTTTTCTGTCTCTTGTCAGTTTTAAAAAGTTTGTTTTGCACGGTGCACCTGTTAGTATTGCTCTGTTAAAGGATGCTTATTGACTGTCCAGGGCCTGTCATTTCAGGAAATATTGTTTTAAAGGCGTCTCTCAGTTTCTCTTGTTGTGCCTTTGATTATTTAATTTCCTTACTCAGCGATATTTGGGACTCACTGTCATGCGCACTTTTGCTTGTGTCTTGCGGTAGCCCTGAGAAGGAATCAGACAGACAAACACAGAGGGAACAGAAGCATGCAAATGCACAGACAAATCAAACAAACAAACAAATTAAGAGGGGGAAAGGAAGAAAAGGAAGAGGAAAGAGAAGAAAAGAAGAGAAGAAAAAAATAAAGGGGGACAGAGACAAGAAAGGACAATGGACAGTCTAAAAGTGTGTAACCAGTCGAGGGGAGAGATAAGGATGAGATAAGGGAGAATATATCTTGATGGCAAGAGGAAGGAAAAAAGAAAGGGAGGGAAAGGAAAAAGGAAAATAAGGAGTGAAAATTTAAAAAATTTTTTTAAAAGTAAAAAAGGTAATAATAATAAAAAAATAAGTACAAAAAAAAGCAGCAGCTCCCCCTCGTGGATAGGCATGGTTTGGTGTATGTAGGTCTCGGGGGCTACTCTCAGAGGCCCCACCGTGGTGGTTGTGGAGGATGAATGGCAGCGCCCAACCTCTGCTGGAACTAAGCGCTGCAGGCCACTCTAATGAGTCTGATCTCCTTATACCACAGTGAGTCAAGCTGTATTTTCCAGGCCTGCCTCTTTTCAAAATCCTAGTCCATGCACTTTTATGCTACCACAGATGAGATGTACTTGCTTTGGCATCTGGCTTCTTAGCCAGGATCTCGTAGGGAAAGGGAGCAGTTTCTCTTGACGCTGTCAGTGATTTCCACTGCCGCTGCCTATGTCTTCTTCTAAGAGTTATATGGTTTGTTGATATGGAACTCTTGGTAGAAATGCAAAGTGTCAGCCACTGTGGAAAACAGTATGAAGTTCCATAAAAAATTAAAAATATAATTATCACATAATCCAGTAATTGTACTCCTGGATTTATATGCCAGTAAATGAAAACATTAATTTGAAAAGATATATGCATCCCTATGTTTACTGTAGCATTTACAATATCCAAGATAGGGAAATAGCACATTGATAGATAAATGGATAAAGAAGATGTACTATAAATGGAATATTACTCGGACATTAAAAAGAATGAAATCTTGCCATTTGCAATAACATGGGCAGACCTAGAGAGTATGTTAAGTGAAGTAAGTCAGACAGAGAAAGAGAAATGTCATATAACTTCACTTGTATGTGAAACTTAAGAAATAAAGCAAAGAAAAAAAGAGATAAACAAAAAACCAGACTTTTAAATACAGAACAGACTAGTAGTTGCCAGAAGGGAGTTGGGTGGGGCAATGGGTGAAATATATAAAGGGTATGAAGAGTATATTTATCTTGATGAGGACTGAGAAATGTACAGAATTGCTGAATCACCATATACCTGAAACTATTATAACACTGTATATTATCTTCAATTTGAAAAATTTAAATAGACATACCAATGCAAGAATAATCAAGAAAAAAGACACAGATAAGCCATACATATTAAAAATTATATAGAACACATTTTTAATTGGTAACAAAATTTACCTAAAAACTTTTTTTAATGTTTATTTATTTTTGAGAAAGAGACAGAGTACAAGCAGGGGATGGGCAGAGAGAGAGGGAGACGCAGAATCTGAAGCAGGCTCCAGGTTCTGAGTTGTCAGCACAGAGCCCAGTGCAGGGCTCAAACCCATAAACCATGAGATCATGACCCAAGCCGAAGTCAGATGCTTAACTGACTGAGCCATCCAGGTGCCCCAAAATTAACTATTTTAAAGTGAACAGTTGAGTGGTGTTTACTGCATTTGCAGCATCATGCAACCACCACCTCCATCTAGTTCCAAAACCGTTTCATATCCCAAAATGAAACCCTGAATCCAGTAAACAGTTGTTCTTTATTTTCCTCCCCAGCTTACTCCTGCTTACAGACCCTAGTCTGCATTCCATCTTTATAGATTATGTATTCTAAATATTTCAAAAAATGGAATCATGTGTGACCTTTTGATTTATTTCACTTGCAGTGTTTTTAAGGTTCTTTCATGTTGTAGCACATATCAGTACTTCGTTTCTCTATATGGGTAATTAATATTCCATTGTATGGATTATGCCACAAATTGTTTTTTGTTCATTTGTTGTGGGATAGTTGCATTGTCTCTACCTTTTGGCTGTAGTGAATAGCAGTGCTGTGAACACATATGTATATGTATTTGTTTGATTGCCTGCCTTCTATTCTTTCACGTGTATATTTAGAAGTGGAAGTGCTGGGTCATACAATAATTCTATGTTTTACTTTTGAGGAACTGCCAAATTGTTTTTCACAGAAACCTAACCATTTTACATTCCCACCAGCAATGTATGAGGGTTTCAATTTTAGCACATCCATGTCAACACTTGTAATTTTCTTTCTTTCTTTCTTTTCTTTTCTTTTCTTTTCTTTCTTTTTTTGCTATCCTACAGGGTATGAATGTGAATTAGTACCTCATTGTGATTTGATTTGCATTTTAATGATAACTAATGATGTGAGCACTTTTCATGTATTTGTTCACCATTTGTATATCTTCTTGGAGAAATGTGTATTCAGGTCATTCACCTGTTTTTAAGTGGATTATGTCCATTTTTTGGAAATTAAAAAAATATTTTTAACTGAATATTTTGTTTTGTTTCAAATTTTTATTTAAATTCCATTTAGTAGGGCATCTGGGTGGCTCAGTCAGTTAAGCATCCAACTCTTGATTTTGGCTGAGGTCATAATCTCATGGCTAGAAGATCAAGTCGCATGTCAGGCTCCATGCTGAGTGTGGGACCTGCTTAGGATTCTCTTTCACCCTTTCTCTCTCTCTCTCTCTGCCACTCCTCTGTTCATGCGTGCACTCTCTCCCTCCCTCCCTCCCTCCCTCCCTCTCTCTCTCTCTCTCTCTCTCTCTCTCAAAGTAAATAAATAAACATTTAAAAAATAAAAAATAAATTCAAGTTGGTTAACGTATAAGGTAATGTTAGTTTCAGGAGTAAGTAGAATTATGTGATTCATCACTTACATATAACATCCATTCCTCATCCCAGCAAGTGCCCTCCTTAATGCCCATTATCCATTTAGCTTATTCCTCATCTGCCTCCCCTTTAGCAACCCTTAGTTTGTTCTCTTTGGTTAAGAGTCTGTTTTATGTTTTGCCTCTCTCTTTTTTCCTCCCATGTTCATCTGTTCTGTTTTTTAAATTCCACCTATGAGTGAAATCATATGGTATTTCTCTTTCTCTGACTGACTTATTTTGTTTAGCATAATACACATCCATATCATTGCAAATGGCAAGATTACATACTTTATTATGGCTGAGTAATATTCATGTGTGTGTGTGTGTGTGTGTGTGTGTGTGTGTGAGAGAGAGAGAGAGAGAGAGAGAGAGAGAGAGAGAGAGAATACACATACATATCACATATTCTTTTTATGTTTTTTTTTATTTTTTGAGAGAAAGACAGCATGAGCAGGGGAGGGTCAAAGAGAGAGGGAGATACAGAATCTGAAGCAAGCTCCAGGCTCTGAGCTAGCTGTCAGCACAGAACCTGATGTGGAGCTCTAACCCATGAACCGTGAGATCATGACCTGAGCCATAGCCAGAGGCTCAATTGACTGAGCCACCCAGTGCCCCAACATACCACATATTTTTTCTTTTTTAATTTTTTTATTGTTTTTAATTT
>NC_043711.1:19502744-19576185 GCF_006229205.1 Suricata suricatta
AGAGAGAGGGAGATACAGAATCTGAAGCAAGCTCCAGGCTCTGAGCTAGCTGTCAGCACAGAACCTGATGTGGAGCTCTAACCCATGAACCGTGAGATCATGACCTGAGCCATAGCCAGAGGCTCAATTGACTGAGCCACCCAGTGCCCCAACATACCACATATTTTTTCTTTTTTAATTTTTTTATTGTTTTTAATTTTTTTGGTTTTTTTAATAGTTTATTATCAAATTGATTTCCGTACAACACCCAGTGCTCTTCCCCACAAGTGCCTTCCTCCATCACTTCCACCTCGTTTCCCCCCTCCCCCTTCAGCCTTCAGTTTGTTCTCAGTATTCAATAGTCTCTCAAGTTTTGTGTCCCTCTCTCTCCCCAATTCTCTTTCCCTCTTCCCCTCCCCCTGGTCCTCCATTAGGTTTCTCCTGTTCTCCTGTTAGACCTATGAGTGCCAACATATGGTATCTGTCCTTCTCCACCTGACTTATTTCACTTAGCATGACACCCTCAAGGTCCATCCACTTTCCTACAAAAGGCCATATTTCGTTCTTTCTCATTGCCATGTAATACTCCATTGTATATATATATATATACCACATCTTCTTGATTCAGTCATCAGGTGATGGACATTAAGGCTCTTTTCATGTTTTGGCTATTGTTGACATTGCTGCTATGAACATTGGGGTCCATGTGCCCCTATGCATCAGTACTTCTGTATCCCTTGGATAAATCCCTAGCAGTGCTATTGCTGGGTCATAAGGGAGTTCGATGGATAGTTTTTTGAGGAACCTCCACACTGTTTTCCAGAGCAGCTGCACCAGTTTACATTCCCACCAACAGTGTAGGAGGGTGCCTGTCTCTCCACACCCTCGCCAGCATCTATAGTCTTTTGATTTGTTCATTTTAGCCACTCTGACTGGCGTGAGGTGGTATCTCAGTGTGGTTTTGATTTGTGTTTCCCTGATGATGACTGATGTGCCTGTAGGCCATCTGGATGTCCTCTTTGGAGAAGTGTCTGTGAATGTGTTCTGCCCATTTCTTCACTAGGTTATTTGTTTTTTGGGTGTGGAGTTTGGTGAGTTCCTTGTAGATTTTGGATACTAGCCCTTTATCTAATATATCATTTGCAACTATCTTTTCCCATTCTGTCAGTTGCCTATTAGTTTTCTTGATTGTTTCCTTTGCAGTGCAGAAGCTTTTTATCTTGATGAGGTCCCAATAGTTCAATTTTGCTTTCATTTCCCTTGCCTTTGGGGATCAACATACCACATATTCTTTACGCACTCATCAGCCAGTGGACATTTGGGTTCTTCCCATAATTTGGGTATTGTTGATAATACTGCTACAAACAACTGAATATCTTTTATAGAATTTTCAAGGTAGTTAACAGTGTTATATTAGTTACATGTGTACAATGTAGTGATTCAATAATTCCATATATCACCTGCTACTCATTATGACAAGTGTATTCCTTAATCCTCATCACCTGTTTCACCCATACCCCCACCCACCTCCCTTCTGGTAACCATCAGTTTGTTCTCTATAGTTAAGAGTCTGTATCTCAGTTTGCCCCTCTCTCTTTTTTTTTCCCCCTTTGCTCATCTGTTTTGTTTCTTAAATATGAGTGAAAACATAACGGTATTTATCTTTCTCTGACCAACTTATTTCACTTAGTATTATATTCTCTAGTTACATCCGTGTCATTGCAGATGGCAAAATTTCAGTCTTTTTTATGACTGAATAATATTTCTGTGTGTGTGTGTGTGTGTGTGTGTGTGTGTGTATAGATATATTCATCCATTGATGGACACTTGGGGGACTTCCATAAATTACTATTATAAATAATGCTGCAATAAGCATAGGGGTGCATGTATCTCTTCAAATTAGTGTTTTCTTATTCTTAGGGTAAATACTCAGCAATGCAATTACTGGATCAAGGAGTAGTTCTATTTTTAATTTTTTAAGGAACCTCCATACTGTCTTCCACAGTGGCTGCACCAGTTTACATTCCCACCAGCAGTTGAGGGTTCCTTTTTCTCCACATCCTTACCAATATTTATCATTTCTTGAGTTTTTATTTTAGCCATTCTGACAGGTGTGGGGTGATATATCATTGTCAGTTTGATTTGCATTTCCTTGATGATAAGTGACACTGAGCATATTTTCACGTGTCTGTTAGCCATCTCTATGTCTTCTTTGGAGAAATGTCTGTTCATGTCATCTTCCCATTTTTTAACGGGATTCTTTGTTTTTTGGGTGTTGGGCTGTGTAAGTTTTTTTAATATATTTTGAATACTAACCCTTCATCAGATATGTCATTTGCAAATATTTTCTCTCATTAAGTATGTTGCCTTTTAGTTTCATTGGTTGTTTCCTTCGCTGTCTAGGAGCTTTTTATTTTGATGAAGTCCCAATAGTTTATTTTTGCTTTTCTTTTCCTTGCCTTAAGAGACATATCTAGAAAGATACTGTTACGGCTGATGTCAGAGAAATCACTGGCTAGGCTCTCTTGTAAGATTTTTATGGTTTCAGGTATCACATTTAGGTTCTTAAACCCAGTTAGTGTTTATTTTTGTGTATGGTGTAAGAAAGTGGTCCAATCTCATTCTTTTGCATGTGTCCAGCTTTCCTAACACCTTTTGTTGAAGAGACTTTTTTCCATTGTACATTCTTGCCTTCTTTTTCATAGATTAATTGACCATGTAAGTGTAAATTTACTTCTGATCTCTCTATTCTATTCTATTCCATTGATCCATATGTCTGTTTATGTGCCAGTACCAAACTGTTGTGGTTACTACAGCTTTGTAATATAACTTGAAGTCTAGAATTGTGATACCTCCAATTCTGTTTTTCAGGATTGCTATTTGTCTTTTTGTTAAGTTATGAGTTCTTTATGTTTCCTGGATACTAGACCTTTATCAGCTATATGATTTGCAAATATTTTCTCCCATTCTGTAGATTGTCTTTTCCTGGATACTAGACCTTTATCAGCTATATGATTTGCAAATATTTTCTCCCATTCTGTAGATTGTCTTTTCACTTCCTCGATAATGTCCTTTGATGCACAGCAGTTTTGAGTTTTGATGAGGTCCACTTTATCAGTTTTTTTTCTTTTGTTGCTTGCTCTTTTGGAGTCATAGAACACACTTTTAAAATCACATACATATACTGTAAACAACTTGATACCAAAAAACTTGTGTTTGTATGTGTAAGAATGTTATTTTTATAGTAGCAAATATCTTAAAGCAGTCTAAATGTCCATAAGGAGAAAAACAGCAAGTATATAATAGTATAACCTTTGAAAAGATTAAAGTGAAAAAAGGTGAGAGAGGAAGTAAATTGGTTTTTAGTTGTTGCATAACAAACTATGGATTTTAAAATACCCATTTTTTAGTTCAGTTATGTAGGTTAGAAGTCTGCAATGGCATGACTGGGTTCTTTGCTCAGGGTATCACAAAGCTGAAGTCAAAGGGTCAACTGGGCTATAATCTAGACTGAAAGCTAGGGGAAAATATGCTTCCAAGCTCATTGGTTTTGTTGGCAGGATTCACTTTCTGAGAGTTGAATGATCGAGGTTCCCATTTCCTTGCTGACTTTCATCTGCTCTTAGCAGCAAAAGACCACCTGCTTTCCTTGCTACGTAGCCCACCTCATCTTTAGGTTAGCAACAGTGCAGTGAATCCTTCCTATCCTTTTAACGTCTAACTTCCTTTTCTGCAACTAGAAAATTCTGCACTTTTAAAAGATTCATGGTACTGGGTCATACTCACCCAGTCTCCCTATCTTACGTTCAATTGCACCATATAATATAACCTAATCATGGGAGTAGAAACCACCATATTTAGTCACAGGGATTTGCAACTCCAGGATTGAGAGAGAAATTTGGAGGACCATTTTAGAATCTACCTGCAGCAAGGATTATTTCTACATAAACACATTCTATATATTAAAAAACAAATATTGTGCAGTGAAAACAGCAAGTTTACAATTGTAGGTATAGTATGACTTGTATTTGTGGAGGAAAACTATATATGTCTGTATGCATATTATATATTATAATCTTCAATAATTTTTTAAAAGACTAAAATTTCTAAAAAGAATTCTTAAACAGACTGATACATAAAGTTTTGGTAGTGATACTTTCTTAAAATAGCTGGCAAAAGTCTTATAGCAAATTATAACAAATATTGGTTTTGCTAAGTAAGTAGATAAATAGATCAGAATATTTCATTTATACCTCTCCCCTTCAAGTAGCCATGTTCTGATGTCAGTGTGGAACAAATACCTGCTTTGCTTTGGAGTGTTGAGGTAATAGAAAAAGCCTATCAACAGCCAGAATTTAAAATGTTCTTTGTATTTTTTTCCTTAATATCATAGTTTCCCCTTCTATAAGGAATGCATTGCCTTTGTTAAAAAATTATTTTTTCTGTACACTCGTCTATTAAGATTGTTAACTATTGGGGTGCCTAAGAGGCTCAGTCTCTTAAACATCTGACTCTTGATTTCAGCTCAGGTCATGATCTCATGGTTTGTGAAATCAAGCCCCGCATTGGGCTCTAAGATAGTGAGGAGCATTCTAGGGATTCTCTCTCTCTTTTTCTCTCTCTCTGTCCCCTCCCTTCTCATGCATGCTTTCTCTCTTTCTCTTAATAACTAAACTTAAAAAAAATATTGTTAGCCATTATCTTAATCTATTTAATAATTACCACATTACTTCCTCAAAATAATACAAATAATTTTCTTTTAGAATAGAATTTGTGTTATAATGTGTATTTGGTTCTGTGTGGATTCACTTATTCTTTCTATTATGTGAATTTCTTTATTCATACAAGGAGTATTACTGTGTAACTAACTCGTTTTCTGTGTACCTCTGGTGTGCCTGTTAATATGCCTGGATCTCTTGCTGGCCCTTTACCAATTTAGCAAAGTGCTCTAAAGTCTCAGGGTACCAATGATTGATTTCATCACTCAACTGGCTTTCTCTAAGGAGCCTTCTCTAGGCCAGGTTTTTCTGTGAGGCCTTGGGAACACAAAGCTGCCCTCAAAAACTTAATCTCTCTTGATTATCATGTGAAAACAGTTATGTTAGCTATCTTTTCATGGCTGCTGTGCAGAGTAAGCTAAAATACTTCATTTCTTATTCTCCTGGAGTTTATTCAGCATTCAGAATACCCTTGCGTAGAATTAACTTTTTCTTGAAAATCAGCTCTTTCTGTAGTTGGAGTATAGAACTCTCTTTGAGAGTCCAGCATTCTATACAAATGAGGTAATTTGCCTCTGTGAAAATCTCAGGTGCCCTTGAAAGGAATTTTCCTTTAAAATGATATGTGAGAATTTTGTTTATTAAGTCAAACAGTTTTGCTTCCCTCTGCAAAAAAAGTTCATGTTTTAAGGGGCGCCTGAGTGGCTCAGTCAGTTAAGATCCAGCTTTGGCTCAGGTCATGATCTCACACTTCATGAGTTCAAGCCATGCATTGGGCTCTGTGCTGACAGATCAGACACTAGAGCCTGCTTCCAATTCTGCATCTCTCTCCCTCTCTGCCCCTCTCCCACTCGCACTCTCTTTCTCTCTCAAAAATAAATAAACATTTTTTAAAAAATGTTCATGTCTTACAGTGCAACTGGAGTTTATTGGTAGGAGCTCAGGCAGCCAATGAAGGACCTGCAGTTCAGTGTTGATCCTTCCACTCAGGACTTTATGGTATGATCTAGCCTGCCTTAATTAACTTGCTCTGGAACATAGCCTACAGCTCACTACCTAACATTCCCTTCAAGGATTTTCTGTGAGTCCCCATAGGAATAAAAGGAACTACCACCCTGACTCAGGTGACTTCCAGCATCGCCTTTCTTTTCTACTCTGCTCCCTAGTCTGTCATTGTCAGTATTCATATCTTCCTTGGAAATTACAGAAGTCTAGGGGAAATTAAAAATTAGCTCACTTTCTGTCATACAGAGAAAGCCAGAGATCTATGATCTATGGATGGAGAAACCAACACACATATATTTATTGAAACTGCTTATAATCCTATTGTCTTATAAGCTTTTTAATTAATATATTCTTATATAATGCAAAACTGAAAACATAGAATGAATGAAATATGGTTTAAACCTAAATATGTTTCATTCCAGTGACCAAGCCAACCCAACATATATTCATATATATGCTCAAACCACATGTCTTGTTCAAACACATTACAGTGAAAATCTGCTAAGAGATAATACAAGCAAAACTTTCACTTTAGGTATGTACCATGGTCTATGGTTAAACTTGTGTCTTTTTTCATCTGAGAATAAGATCAGAAGTTTGCTTTCTGTGTATGCCAATGGTTATTATGCTCTGATTCTTGATATCAGACTAGAGAAAACTTTTTTAATATTTATTTTTGAGAGAGAGAGACAGAAGTCAGAGGAGTGACAAAGATAGTGGTAGAGAGAGGATCCCAAGCACATTTCATGCTGTCAGCACAGAGCCTGTTGTGGGACTCAGATCCTAAAAACCTTAAGATCATGATCTGAGCCAGAATCCAGTTTTGGATGCTCAACTGACTGATACAGTGTCCTATAGAGTTTAGATTAAAATGTTAAAAGAAATTGTCAAATCCCTTAAGAAGATCTTTGTTTACAATGTATTTGCCTTTGCCTTCTGTCTAAACCATAATGCACAGTACATCGTAGAATAGAATGACTTATGCTTCTGACATAAGTTCAAAAGAAATCCTTTGCCTGGAGAGGCATGTGGAGAATTAAGGGATATCAAAATAGAAATTATAGTAGAAAGGTATAGTTGTTTATTTATGAATCAGATATTTATTTTTCACTTAACTATGTGTTTCCACTGTTACAGGCTCTAGAGATATGGCTGTAAATAGAACACACAAAAATTCCTGCTCTCATGAAGATCACATTCTGGTAGTGAGAATAAGTCCAAAAAGACAATAAATAAGTAAAGTTTATAATATATTTGGAGGGATAAGACTTATCAAATAGAAAAAGTAAACTATAAAGGAGATTTTGTTATCTTGAATAAAGTAGGCAAGCTTTCCAGAGAAGGTGAAAATACCATGGGGCCATCTTCCAGGGGAAAGATCTCTTGTCTACCATCCTCTCATCATTGGATCTCAAAATGACTTCCAAATTAATAAGGTGGAGCCAGGGGGTGGGATTACAATCAGCCTTCTCACTGTTGGTCATTTAACTAAGTAAACTAGATAGGAGGCTTTTGCAGTAATCCAGATGAAAAATGAGGGTGGCTTGGATTTGGGCTGTCTTTTAAATGTAAAGATGTGCTGGTTTCATTTCTGGTATGGTAGAGTTTGCCCCTATCAGGCTAACCACTATTAACACTGGCTAAAAAACAAAAAACAATCACTTTAAGGTTCTGCAGAATGAACAGAAGCAGGCAGTTATTGGAGGGGAGTAAAAACTTGAAGAAATGGACCAACCTAGGGTGAATTTCCTTTTTTGTGGTTTGGTCTGAGTTGTAGTCTCAGAACATTATGGGGTAGCTAAAACTTCAGTAGAGAGCCTCCATATTTTTAGCCTGAGGAACTAAGACACAGAGAGTGGGGCAAACATGACCAACGCAGGGAGTCTTGGGGAGAAGAGAGTAGGAGATGGAGAATCTCAAATTCTATATATGAACACTGCCCATGTCAGCAGGTGATCCCTGAAACACAAATAGGCAAGGCAAACTCAAAGCAGCTAGCAACTACTAAAAGAAAACTGAGACTTGACCTGCCATCAATTACAGGAGAAACATTACAGATTAAGCCTAAGCAAGTTAATTCCTATTAAAATAAAAATACTACCTAACTGTCTTAAGAAGACTATAAAAGAATCCAGTGTCACAGCATAACAATGATAATGTCCAAGATACAGTATGAAATTATGGGATATACAAAGAACCCCCAAAATATAACCTATTCTCAGACAAAAAGGCAACCAACAGAAGCCAATCTTGAGAGAACTCAGGTGTTAGAATTATCAGACAAGGCTTTTAAAGCAGCTCTTATAGCATGAGAGTGAATAAACAGTAAAACTCTCAACAGAAAAATACAAAATACTTTTTAAAATAACCAAATGGAAATGGACCCACAGATGTATGACCAACTAATCTTCAACAAAGCAGGAAAGAACATCTAATGGAAAAAAGTCTCTTCAACAAATGGTGCTGGGAAAACTGGACAGCAACAGGCAGAAGAATGAAGCTGGACCACTTCCTTTTTTTATGTTTTATTTATTTTTGAGAGAGAGAGACAGAGCATGAGCAGAGGAAGGTCAGAGAAGGAGGGAGACACAGAATCCAAAGACAGGCTCTAGGCTCTGAACTAGCTGTCAACACAGAGCATGACATGGGGCTCAAACCCACAAACTGTAAGATCATGACCTGAGCCAAAGTCAGACACTTAACTGACTAGGCCACCCAGGCACCCTTGAAACTGGACCACTTTCTTACACCATGCATGAAGTTAATTCAAAATGCATGAAAGACTTAAATATAAGACAGGAAAGCATCAAAATCCTAGAGGAGGAAACAGGCACCAACCTCTTTGACCTCGTCCAGTGCAACTTCTTACTAGACATATCTCCAGAGGCAAGGGAAACAAAGGCAAAATGAACTATTAGGACTTAATCAAGATAAAAAGCTTCTGCACAGTGAAGGAAGCAATCAACAAAACTAAAAGGCAGCATACAGAATGGTGAAAGATATTTGCAATGACATATTGGATAAAGGGTTAAGTATCCAAAATCTATAAAGAACGTAGCAAACTCAACACCCGAAAACCAAATAATTCAGTGAAGAAATGGGCAGAAGACATGAATAGACACTTTTCCAAAGAAGACATCCAGATGGCTAACAGACACATGAAAAGATGCTCAGCATCACTCATCATCAGGGAAATACAAATCAAAACCACAATGAGATGCCACCTTACACCTATCAAAATGGCTAAAATAAACAACTCAGGAAACAACAGATGCTAGCAAGGATGCAGAGAAAGGGGAATCCTTTTGCACTGTTGGTGACAATGCAAATGGATGCAGCCACTCTGGAAAACAGTATAGAGGTGACTCAAAATATTAAAAATAGAACTACCATATATATGACCCAGCAATTGCACAACTAGGGATTTATACAAAGGATACAATACTGAGTTGAAGGGGCATATGCACCCCAATGTTTATAGCAGCACTATCAGTAGTAGCCAAATTATGGAAAGAGCCCAAATGTCCACCAACTGATGAATGGATAAAGATGTGGTGCATATAAACAAACAAACATACATACATACATACATACATACATACATACATACATAATGGAATATTACTCCACAATCAAGAAGAATGAAATCTTGCCATGGATGGGATAGAACTAGAGTATATTATGCTAAGCTAAATAAGTCAGAGAAAGACAAATACCCTGTGATTTCACTCATATGTGGAATTTAAGAAACACAACAGATAAAGATAGGGGAAGGGAAGGAAAATACGACAAAAACAGACTCTTAAAGACAGAGAACAAACTGAGGTTTGCTGGAGGGAAGTGGGTGGGGGAATGAGCTGAATGGTTGATGGGCATTTAGGAGGGAACTTGTTGGGATGAGCACTGGGTGTTATATGTAAGTAAATTCTACTCCTGAAACCAGTACTACACTATATGCTGACTAACTTGAATTTAAGTTAAAAATAACCAAATGGAAATTTTAGAACTGAGTAATATATCTATATTAAAAATATATCTGGATGAGGTTAGTTGAACTATGAGATGAGAGAGAATTTGTGAATATAAAGACCAATATGAATCATTCAAGTCTAAAGAAAAGAGAAAAAATATTGACACAATAGCAAAATAAACAACAAAACCTTATGGTGACAATTTCAAAAAAGACTCACACTGGAATTTGGTAAGGAGACGGGAAGAAGAATAGGTCTGAAAAACAGTTGAAGAAATAATGCAAATAACTTCAACAAATTTTGTGAAAGACATAAATTTACAGATTCAAGAAGCCCATCAAACACCAAACAGGATAAATATGACACATCATTGTCTAACTACTTAAAACCAATAAAGATGAAAATCTTAAAAGTAGCTAGTAAAAATGACATATTGCATACAGGGTAACAACAATTCAAGTGACTCAAGGCTTTTTATCAGAAATTGTAGCAACCAGAGGACAGCAGAAAACATCTTTGGAGGGTTGAAGGACAAACACAGAATTCTATATCTGGTGAAAAATATCTTTCAAGAATAGAGATGAAGATATTTTCAGATAAAGGAAAAGTAAGAGAATATGTCACCAGTAGAATTGCACTTCAGATATACTGACTGGAGCTAACTGGTTCTCCAGGCTAAAAGAAAGAATTAGAGCGAAACCCAGATTTTCAGGAATATTGAAGAGCACTGGAAATGGTAAATATATGGGTAAATATAAAAGTTTATTTATCCTCCTAACTTTAAAAAAATACATGACTGTATAAAGCAAAAATAACATTTTTCAAAGTGTTGTATGTACATGTAGTACACATGGCAACTATTGCAGAAATGATGGTGGGGATGGGGAGTGGTAACTTAATCTAAAGTGAAAGTTTTCTACCTTTTATGTAATATGGAAAAAAATATGAACTCTAAATTTATCATCAATGTTAAGGATATGTAAAATAATGCAAAGAAATATAGCTAAAAGCCCATAAATAAATTAAATAGAATCCTACAATATCCCCAATAATGGAAGATTTCTGAAACTGATTCCTTGTTTTTTCACTCCTAAAGTACATGTTCATGGTGTCTTAAAAGCCACCTTCACATTAAGAAAGGATCACTTTAGGGGCGCCTGGGTGGCTCAGTCGGTTAAGCATCCAGCTTTGGCTCAGGTCATGATCTCACGGTTTGTGGGTTCGAGCCCCGCATCGGGCTCTATGCTGACAGCTAGCTCAGAGCCTGGAGCCTGCTTCGGATTCTGTGTCTCCCTCTGTCTCTGACCCTCCCCTGCTAGCACTGTCTCTCTCTGTCTCTCAAAAATAAATAAAAAACACAAAAAGAAAAGAAAGGATCACTTTAGATATCATTCAGAATAGTAAACATAGCCTCTGTGGTTCAATTTAATTAGTCTTTCTTAGAAAATTGCTGGAAAGTAGAGGTTAAAATCATGGACACTGGAGAATAAAACATAACTTACAGTAGAAGGAACACCCTTGTGAATAAAGTGGTGCGAACTTTTGAACAACTTTTGTTGTTCAGGCACCCCTGAACAAGTTTTTCAACCTAAATTGAAAACTAGAAAAGTGCCATAATACACAGATGCTAATTCTTTCCTCACTTCTTCTTTAGAGTATTGTATGTGCAAACAAAAAATGTTACATAGCCGGGGCACCTGGGTGGCTCAGTCAGTTAAGCATCTGGCTTCAGCTCAGGTCATGATCTCACAGTTCGTGGTTGGAGCCCCACATCGGGCTCTATGCTGACAGCTAGCTCAGAGCCTGGAGCCTGCTTCAGATTCCCTCTCTCTCTCTCTCTCTCTCTCTCTCTCTCTCTCTCTCTCTCTCTCTGACCTTCCCCTGCTCATGCTGTCTCTGTCTCTAAAAAATAATAAAAATATTTAAAAAATTTAAAAAAATGTTACAGAGCCTATGGTGAACTGGTAAAATTTATCAAATGAACTAATGACTTGTTTTAAATTCTCAAGATGGACTTCCAGCATTAAGTCTACAGTTGCAAAAATGACTTTGTGTAGAATCTAAATGAATTCAGATAAAGGCATTCTCTCGTTTCTCCCATTTCTACTCCTGCCTCAAGGCCAAAGCTACAGGTAGAGTGATTCAGGCAGGTTAGCCACTCCCACTCCCATCCCAGCATCTACTTGGCTGCATACCTTGGGCTGCTTATTCTCACCAGTGGCTAGTCAATGGAAGACAGTTCTCAATCCACTCTTCCATCCTGGTCCAACAGATCATATAAATAGCTGCTATACCACAAAGGAAACAATCAATAAAACTAATAGGCAACTGATAGAATGGGAAAACATAGTTGCAAATGATATACCAGATAGAGGACTAGTATCCAAAATTTATAAGGAACTCACCAAACTCCACACCTAAAAAACAAATAATCCAGTGAAGAAATGGGAGAAGACATGAACAGACACTTCTCCAAAGATGACATCCAGATGGCCAACAGACACATAAAACAATGCTCAACGTCACTCACCACCAGGGAAACACAAATCAAAACCATACTGAGATACCACCTCACGCCAATCAGAGTGGCTAAAATGAACAAATCATAAGACTATAGGATGTGGAGAAACGGGCACCCTCCTACACTGTTGGTGAGAATGTAAACTGATGCAGCCACTCTGGAAAAAAGTGTGGAATTTCCTCAAAAAACTATCAGTAGAACTCCCCTATGACCCAACAACAGCACTGCTAGGAATTTACCCAAGGGATACAGGAGTGCTGATGCATAGGGGAACAGGTACCCCAATCTTCATAGCAGCACTGTCAACATTAGCCAAATCATGGAAAGAGCATAAATGTCCATCACCTGCTGAATGAATCAAGAAGATGTGGTTTATATATACAATGGAGTATTCCATGGCAATGAGAGAGAATGAAATATGGCCATTTGTAGCAACGTGGATGGAACACGAGGGTCTTATGCTAAGAGAAGTAAGTCAGGCCAAGAGGGACAGATAGCATATGTTTTCACTTATAAGTGGAACAGGAAAAACTTAACAGCACCATAGGGAGGGGAAGGGGAAAAAAATAGGGAGAGGGAGGGAGGCAAACCATAAGAGACTCTTAAATACTGAGAACAAAGTGAAGTTTTTTGGGGGTAGGGGAGAGGGGGGAAGGGGTGATGGGCGAGGAGGAGGGCACTTATTGGGATGAGAATTGGGTGTTATATGGAAACCAACTTGACAATAAACTATAAAATAAATAATAAAAGGTCATAACTGGAAAAATGGATACATACATACATACATACATACATAGCTGCTACAGTCTTCTCAAATATAGCTACCGCAGATCACAGTCTTTAAAGCCAGTAGAACACACGTGCCAGAGATTTCAGGACCCAGGTTGGAATATCCATTGATCACTACTAAGGGCTTTGTTAAAGGGGGAAAAAATGACTGAGGCATTTGTTAAAGACAGTAAGGCAGACTTTCTTCAGAGCACTGTGATGAGTATAAGGACCCATGCAATAGGATTTTGCTGTAAAGGAGAGATATTGGGCTCAACTATGATTATAACAAGGAAAAGTGGTAATTTATGACCAAAGAGCAAGGTTGGGAGTCAGTGGATGGAAAATCACATTGAGAGACAACAACAATCACTGAATTTGGAGATCATCTGGAGAGATTTTAAACAATGTGTTTTATAGCCAAAACATGGAAAGGGCCTAAATGCCCATCACCTGATGAGTGGATCAAGAAGATGTGGTGTATATACACAATGGAGTACTACATGGCAATGAGAAAGAATGAAATATGACCATTTGTAGCAAGGTGGATGGACCTCCAGGGTATCATCCTAAGCAAAATAAGTCAGGCAGAGAAGGACAGATACCATATGTTTGCACTCATAGGTCTAACAGGAAAACAGGAGAAACCTAATGGAGGACCAGGGGGAAGGGAAGAGGGAAAGAGAGTTGGGGAGAGAGAGGGATGCAAAACTTGAGAGACTATTGAATGCTGAGAATGAACTGAGGGTTGAAGGGGAAGGGGGAGGGGGGAAAAGAGGTGGTGGTGATGGTGGAGGGCACTTAAGGGGAAGAGCACTGGGTGTTGTATGGAAAACAATTTGACAATAAAATATTTTTAAAAAATAATGTGTTTTAACCATTGGATAAGAAGAAACTAACCCACAATTGATTGAGGAGTGAATAGTCAGTGCAGAAATGTAGAGGCAGGGATGAGGATACTCTCTGAAGAAGTTTGGTAGAAAAGAAGAGCAGAGCTGAAGGAACTTTTAGAAGGAAACATGAAGATAGAAGAGATAGTGTGATGGGGCATGGTCCTATCGGGACTCAGGAGAAGGGATGGGAATGCCTGCAATCACAAATAAGTTGGATTAGGCTCTGATAAATTTGGAAGATATCCATATCCAAAGATTTTTATTCTTCAGGGAGGCTTAAGGAGAAATTAAAGGTTTGAATCAGTCTCTGTGGGAAAGAAGGGACAGGAAGGGACAGGAGTAAACACTCCTTAAGTGCATGTGATATTTCAAACCCTGTGCCAGGAGCTTTACAGTGTCACCTAATTCAGTCCCTACATTCACTCTGAATGTGAACAATCTGCTAGTAATCCAGTCCACAATTCAAGTCCTGGTCTGTCCCCTACTATATTTCCATTATACCATATTGCCACAGGGGTTCATGAGAGAATAGCCAATCAGATTTCAGAATAACCAGAAGATAGAAATAAGAAACTTTAAAGGAGACCTCATGATCATTGTCATGGATTCCAGCAGCAAAGGGATGTGTACTTGGTGACTAGTCACTGTACCTTCTAAAGACAATAGTTAGATTTCTCTATCAGCAATCCCCTGAGCTACAGATTCTTGATGCCAGGATGTTATATCACTGGAAGCCCAGGTTTAAGAGAAAGGCTGAGGAAAAAACTTACTGAGATCAAAATTCAACATTTATCTGCTTCGGAAACCCTGAAATATAAGTTGTTTTAATTCTTGGTTTGCCTTAAATTTTTGTACTGAAACATCTTTTTACTTCCAATAAGATATTTGTGGGATATATATTTATGTTTAAACTCATGAGGCTGAGTACCCTATGGATACCTTCAGAATAACAGCTTAGTTTATCCTAATTGGTTGAAGGCATTTGTGTAGGCTAAAAGTCAAAAAAGTGTGGTTGTATAGGAAATGGAGGAGTCCTCTTTCAGGCAGCTTCCTGCTGCCCAGAAGAGCATCCTGGCATCTAACCTAGGCTTACCAGATGTATGGATGAATGAAGACACAGAAATAAGCCAGGGAGAAGGATTACAGAATCCTCTGGTAGTCTGTTCTTGGAAAATCGCACATGCACACAGACAGTGTGCATACCCCCTTTACATCCTACTTCTGAAGGTACACAGAACTTCTGAAAGCTGTTGGATCCCACGTTGAGGACTCCCCTTTAAGACCTAAACAGCCCACTCCGGGAATGGTCTCTGTGCTATCTTAGTACCTGTGCTTTGGCATCCACCTCATTCCCCCTGTCTGCTCTGGCTCCACACTCTATTTCTGACCAGGGCATGGTCAGCCATGACCAGTCTGTGGCTTTATCCTGCTGCCCCTGAGGATAACTCAACCTACCCATGGTTCATTACCAATCCCAGTTCTGCCTAAGATTGTCCAGCATCATCCCTTATATAAGTCAGGACTTGTCAGGATTCCTGGGCTTAACCTCTAAAGTTTGTCCTTCACCTTTTCTTAAACTCTCTGAACTCACACTCCTGCCAGAGCAGACCCTACTTTATCATGGTAATTGCTGCAAAATAAGCTAAGATTACTTAACCCCTCTGTGCTTTCATTTCCTCAACTATAAAATAGTAGTGTCTCGCCTTTTCTGCACCATCATGGTATGTGTGGTTGACTTCCTTGCTGTATCTTCTCACAAGAATTTCAGGATCATGAGATTCCTGACCAAGAAACAAAAGCAAAATTGTCATATTCTGTGGTGGATATGGATTAAAACTGGTAATAATATCAGGTGCAACTCTAAGAGGAGACATTGTGGAACCACCAAGCTGGGTCTATAAGGAATCGCATATGAGATGGTACACATATTTAGGCTGCATGAAGGTCACTTACTCATATCATATCACTCTGTAAACATCACCACTACCTGAACAGTGGACAGACATGTTTTATTGAGAAGGTGGTTTTTTCTCTTACTATGCTTCTGCACCAGTAGTTTAGTTCAGTAATAAATATGGGAGATCTTTTGTTTGAGAAAAAAATAGTAGTGTCTCCTTAATTAAAGTGATAATACAGTGCCTAGAACAAGGCACAGGAAGGCAGTAAATCTTAGTAAATATTCACAATTACTATCTTTATTATACATGTTTAAGCTTTGCTCTTGAGTCCAAACATCTGGTATTTATATGCTTCAGTTGAGCTTGTGAAAGATGGGAAGGGCAAATAAAGGTCATTTGCCCCTGCAAAGATTCACCACAGGGGCCCTGCTTTTCTTGGCTGCCAGGCAGCCTTCCCTGGGACCTCAAGTAACAGGATCTCTGCCAGCTTTGCCTGGGTGACAGGACAGCAGAGAGATTCCATGAAGCTAAGATGTCATCAGAGCCCTGTGGCGGCAGCAGCACATTCAGTATATTCATGTATTGCTGTGAAGCTCTTGAGAGACTTTAAAGCAGGAAAAAGCTGTGTATGTATAGATAGGAGCCTTCTGTGGGGAAAACTACCTTTATTATTTCTCATTTTGCTCACAGCTACCTTGGTATTTTAATTGTGCTCTCCTTATAAGCATAAAGTCATTAGAATTCAAGAAGATTTTAAGTGGTAAAGTTTATTTTTATTTAGTAAGTCTCTATAAACTGTAAACCTCTATACTTGATTCTTTGAGGGCTGCAGGGATGTAGGCGATAACTGTCCCTGCTACTTTATAGACAAGGACACTGGACTTAAAAGATGTGTTAGAAATCCCCAGGACAACCCCTAGTGGTCATTCATTAGAAGGACTTTCGGGATTCAGCATACAGCTATATTCATAGCTGAGATTTATTACAATGAGATAGTAAGGATACACAGCTGGATCTTAAGGGAGAAGGACACAGGCAGAGTCTAGAGGAATCCACGTTCAGGCCTCTTTATGCATTCTACCTCACACGAAGTGATCACACAGAGCACACTTTTCCAGTAGTGAAAGTGTAGCAATATCCGCAGTGTTTCAGCCCCAGGAAGCCCATTAGAGACCCAGCACCCAGTGTTTATAGGGGGCTCTCACATAGGTACCCTTTGCTTACCATGTATAAAATTTCCAGAAGGGAAGCAGAAGTTCACCATAAACTGTATTGCTCACACAAACAGTCTAGGCAAAATGAGCCACCCTTAACTGTTAGGAACTCTTCAAGAACCAAATTCCCAGATGCCAGCCAAAGGCCAGCCTTGAGAGCATACCTTTCTAAGGACAGCAGTTTCAGCCTTGCTATGTTAACTCTTCTGTACTGAGAAGGTGTCATATACATACATACCAGCTCTAATGCTAGCCTATCAGAGTCACTGCCCTAAACGGGAGAAACAGCCATTCGTGGCAGCGTGGATGGAACTCAAAGGCATCATGCTAAGTGAAATAAGTCAGACAGAGAAGGACAGATACCATATGTTTCCACTCATAAGTATAACAGGAGAAACTTAACAGAGGATCATGGGGGAGGGGAAGGGGGGAAATAGGGAGGGATAGGAAAGCAAATCATGAGAGACTCTTGAATACTAAAAACAAACTGTGGGCTAAAGGGAGGGGGGAAAGGGAAGGGGGATCATGGGCATGGAGGGGGGCAATTGTTGGGATCAGCACTGGATGTTTTGTGGAAACCAACTTGACAATAAACTATAAAAAAAAATAGGGGAGAAACAAGTCCCTTCTTACTGATAGGGCCATAAGAAGCCTTCATGACACTGCATGTTTGAGCTGGGCCTCAAAGGATAGGTAGTATTTGAGCAGCAGAGAGAAGTGGTGAGATAGGATGCAGTGAGAAAAGAATACTTTTAGGGAAAGGCAAGCAGGCCCATCTGACATGAATCAAAGTATGTTGAGACTTAGAGATGTAGCTATTTTCAAGGTGGTTTATTTGTTTTTCTTTTTTTCAAGGTTATTTATTTTGAGAGAGTGGAAGAGTGAACACACAGAAATGCACAGAGGAGGGACAGAGAGAGAAGGAGAGAATGCCAAGCAAGCTCCACACTATCAGTGCAGAGCTGGATGTGGGGCTCAATCTCACAAACCTTGAGATCATGACCTGGGCCAAGATCAAGAGTCAGACACTTGGGGCACCTGGGTGACTCAGTTAAGTGTCCAACTTCTGCTCAGGTCATGATCTCAGAGTTCATGGGTTTGACCCCCATGTTGGGCTTTGTGCTGAAAGCTCAGATCCTGGAGCCTGCTTCAGATTCTTTGTCTCCTTCTGTCTCTGCCCTTCCCCCACTCACACTCTGTCTCTCTTTCAAAACTAAATAAATATTTTTAAAAAGTCAGACACTTAACCAGCTAAGCCATCTAGGCACCCTGGTTTATTTATTTTTGATCAATATTCTTATTTTAACCATTAAAATACATATCAAGAAAGACCATTGGAACGAGTACAGGATTTGGAGACTACAGACATGCCTTAAGTTGAAATCTTCCCTATATACCTTATTAGCAGTGTTACTATAATGTTGTTTTTAAAATAATATCACTAATATTCCCATATTGAGGGGAGTAAAAAAGAATTTGTTACAGTAAACATTATTCCTATTTTATAAACTTCTTGCAAAAAATTTAGAATTTTTAAATACTTTAGAATTTTAGTACTTTTTTTTTTAAAAACAACATTGTTTTGTTCAACAAAAATCCCAAGGGGACAAAAGGAAATGTAGAATGAACCTATAGATTTAAGTGGTTCTTTAGAAACATAGTAGAAAATGGCAATGTACGGATCTTATTTGGATTCTTTTTGAACTATAATTTTTATATACATTAGGATTTTGTTTTTCACAAAATACCTCAGTGATGTTTTTATGGTTATTAAATAATGAACAAGATTTTAATTCTCAAATACTTTGTAGCATCCAATTTTAAAAAGTTTTCTTTAATGGCCTTATTTAGAACATCATCTTTTTTTTTTTTTAGATAGTTTATTGTCAGATTGGCTTCCATATAACACCCAGTGCTCTTCCCCACAAGTGCCCTCCTCTATTACCACCACCTCTTTCCCCCCTCCTCCTCCCCTTTCAACCCTTGGTTCATTTTCAGTATTCAATAGTCTCTCAGGTTTTGCGTCCCTCTCTCTCCCCAACTCTCTTTCCCTCTTCCCCTCACTCTGGTTCTCCATTAGGTTTCTCCTGTTCTCCTGTTAGACCTATGAGTGCAAACATATGGTATCTGTCCTTTTCTGCCTGACTTATTTCGCTTAGGATGACACCCTGGAGGTCCATCCACCTTGCTACAAATGGCCATATTTCATTCTTTCTCGTGGCCATGTAGTACTCCATTGTATATATATATACCACATCTTCTTGATCCATGCATCAGATGATGGACATTTAGGCTCTTTCCATGATTTGGCTATTGTTGACCTCATCAAGATAAAAAAGCTTCTGCACTGCAAAGGAAACAATCAAGAAAACTAATAGGCAACCAATGAAATGGGAAAAGATAGTTGCAAATGACATATCAAATAAAGGGCTAGTATCCAAAAATCCATAAGGAACTCACCAAACTCCACACCCAAAAATCAAATAAACCAGTGAAGAATTGGAAGAAGACATAAACAGACACTTCTCCAAAGAGGACATCCAGATGGCCTACAGGTACATGAAACGATGCTCAACATCACTCATCATCAGTGAAATACAAATCAAAACCACACTGAGATACCACCTCACGCCAGTCAGAGTGGCTAAAATGAACAAATCAAAAGACTATAGATGCTGGTGAGGGTGTTGAGAGACGGGCACCCTCCTACACTGTTGGTGGGAATGTAAACTGGTGCAGCCACTCTGGAAAACAGTGTGGAATTTCCTCAAAAAACTATCAATAGAACTCCCCTATGACCCAACAACAGCACTGCTAGGAATTTACCCAAGGGATACAGGAGTGCTGATGCATAGGGGCACATGTACCCCAATGTTCATAGCAGCACTGTCAACAATAGCCAAATCATGGGAAAAGCCTAAAATTTAGTACTTTTGAAATCTTTATTGGCTCTTGTTTCTTGACATTTTTCCTGGGATTTCTCAGTCTTATTCTTTAAAAGCTTAGAAAATGTCTAGTAAATTATCTGACATATTATGGATTCATTTGACTTTAAGTTGGCTCAGTCTTCTAGCTTCTACTCAGGAAAAACAGTCAGGATTTTTCTGTTTCTCCTGTGTATATTTACTTTGGTCCCTATAAACTCTACTATTTCCATCAGGATTCCCTCTTGACATATAATATATTAAGCATAAAAACCTTGCCTCATTGAAACACAGAAATATCAGCAGAAATAATGACACAAACAAGAGGTATAAATAATGTGTATTCTGATATCCATAGAGGACTTATATAGTTACAGTAGGCCAGATCTGTAGGAGTGTGTTTGTATGTGTGATTGTGTGTGTGTTTGTGTTGTATAGCAGACTATGAAAAAACTCAGGCAAGTGGTATTTTTCTTACATCTGTGAATATATATTCTTCCTACTCTATATGATGCTAAACAGAGAAAATGTGCAGTGAGTAAAGGAATAAAATTTAAAAGGACAGAAATATTCACATTCTGAATAAAAAACTGGAAAGCACAGAAAAGATTTTCAATGTGAATGAGGTTGATGAAGAAAGAGAGCAATAGGATCAGGTAGATAACTCTTTCCAGGGAAAATTTGGAGTGCTCGTGCCAGGTTCCTGTGAATTACATGAGGTAATGTATGAGAAGATCCTGATTAACTCTAAAATGTAGTATACATGTTTATAATGCTCTCATCCTGTTCAAAACCTTGGTGTGTGTTTGTTTCATTTCCATTATGCTGTGTAAAAATTCCAAAATGTAACTGTGAAGACTGGGAAGTCTTATGCACTGACTTCCTGGAGAGAGTAATGTTTGTTCAAAGTTTGTTTTGCTTGCCGTCAGATCCTACTAGTGAAAGAGTGAATTTTGGAGGCAATCCTTTTTAAGTTAGTAGAATATGCATTAGGAAACCATGATTGGATTATGTGGAGTATGAACTTTCATAAAAGACAGTCATTTTTCTATATTACTGCCTAGAAAATGTTTTTACATGAAGCCTTAGAGAGAAAGCACACCTGAGCATTTAAGTCTTCCCAGTTTGCATAGTAAATAAATTGGAAAACATTATAATAAATAAATAGGAAAACATTGGATCATGTTATCAGTTATTTGCTCTTAAATGCTTTATTTTTCTGTGATAATCCTTGGCCACATATTTAAGTACAGTAAGATAAATTATGAGGTAGCATTCTTTCTGTACACTTGATGAAAGAGTTCTTAACTAAACTGGTTTTTTCAGCCTTCATTTACTAGTTTCTTGCAGAACTACTGAGTCTGGGTTAAAAGGACAGGAATATTCACATTCTGAATAAAGAACTGGAAAGCACAGAACAAAAGATTGTCAATGTGAATGATAATCTGGGCTACTGTTTGGAAGTTACAAAGGACCTACCTATGAAAAGTGGATTTGTCTATACCAGACAAAAGAGCTGTTCTGTACACAGAGAAGCAGCCACTGTTCTAACATTGCTTGTTTGGCATCAAGGCTAGTATGAGTACTTTTCTCTGACACTTCAGACTGCTTGACCTTCAGCTGAGAAATATAAAAGGGTGGCACTTCTTTAGACCCCATAGATTAGCAAAACACATAAATGGAGTCAGGGTCAGTCTTCCTGCCTCCCAATTTCCCCATACGAATGTACACCTTTCTTAGAAGCATTATGACTTGAATGTTGGAGATGGCAAAAATGAACCGACTTAGCATTGTGCTGTCGTGTCAGCAGAGACTCACCCTCATTGCGCCCCCCATTTATTTACCTATGTGTTTTTTATTGTTAGAATCAGGGGAGGGTCAGAGAGAGAAGGAGATACAGAATCTGAAGCAGGCTCCAGGCTCTGAGCTAGCTGTCAGCACAGAGCCCGATGCAGGGCTCGAACCCACGAACCATGAACCATGAAATGATGACCTGAGCCAAAGCCAGACACTTAACCAACTGAGCCACCCAGGTGCCCTGAGCCAGATCCTAGTTTGCGAGCATAAATCATTAGAGTAAAAATAACCATAGATTTCCACATAACTGATCATTGAGTTACCATTTATTTCAATTTCATGAGAAGTACGTGATTTCTGAAGACCCTTTAGGGGCTATATAATTAGAAAAATGCTATTATAAATGTTCAAGAATACGTGATAACATGTTTACTCATGTGTCTCTTTTGCTTTTAGAGAAAATGAAAAGAATCTGTTTCCTGGGATTGTTTGTCAGTTGAGTCTCTGCTTGTTCCAAATCAGGCAAACCATGGTTCCTATCACCTCTCAGTCTCCTGGGTGTGAATGCCATAAACTTCAAATAAACTAGGTGTCACCAGCAGTGCTGAAATGAGATTTTGGTGTAAATTTTCTAAGCAAAAGAATCAGGTGCCCTATATGGGTAATAGAGATTATGGAGCTATCTGGATTTTCTTCAGGTAACACCTCTGGGAGCCCATGTGATGCAGACACTATGTGTCTCCAGGGCAGATGTAGTTTGCATCATTACCCATAGAATCCCTCCTCCCTCCAGGGCCACTTTTTTTCCAGTGCTCATTTCATAGGATGAAATACAGATAAAGCATGGGCTTTAAAGTCAAACAAATTCAGATTAGAATTCCAACTTGATCATTCTCTCTCTACTTTCTGATCTCAAGCCAGGAATTTTACCCCTTTGACTCTGTTTCTTCAGAGATTAAATACCTATTATAAGATTAAATATAAGAAAAAAAGGCAAGAAAAGAAACACTTTTAACAATGCCTGCTATATAAAAAATATTCATTAAGTGGCTGCCATGACTGCTGCTACAGCAAATGATAAGGACCCAGAGCTGGGTCTCCCACCCATGTCTTTTCCCTGAACTTTAGACTTGGGCTTTTTATCAGCCTGTTTTTGGTTCACCTACATATCCCACAGAGACTTCAAATTTAGCATACACATCTGAACTTTATATCTTCCCTGGTTGACTACCACATTCAATCAAGTGCCACATGTGGTCAGCTTATATCTCAAATCAGGTCCCTGTCTTCTGTTTCCAAACTGCATCCTAACTTGCTGGGACTACTCCACTTATCTTTTGAGTATTTTCTATATTACCAATTTGCCTTCAACATTGTGGCTCAAGTGATCATCCTAAAGACTTAAGATATCGACATTGCTTCTCATAGTTGAACTTCCCGGGCCTCTATAAGACCTATAATGGGGTTTTCCAAACTTGCTGATCCTAACAAATGAGACTTTAAAAAATATATAGATTCATGGATTCTCTCCAGAAGTCTTCTCTGAGTCCTTTCCTCTAGAGATTCTGATCCAGAAGACCTGCGATGGAATCCAGGAATCTTCATGTTAATAAACTACCAGTTACTCTTGATAATAGCCAAGTTTGGAGAACCCTCATATGTAAGTCCACACTGTAGATTTGTCCACTCTGTTGCATAGCACTTTTGATCACTCCCCAGCTTTCCAAGTGCCCTCCTAATTCATGCCTGGAGCCTTCCCACCATCAAGTTGCCTCAGACCTCTGAGAGTCTGCACTTGGAGCACTCTCCTGAAATCTCCTTTTCTTCATCTCTAACTTTACCCTTTACCAAACTGAAAGCCTGGCAGTATTGCAAGAATCCTTTATGGTATCTCCTTTGGGCAGTCTACCCTAATGCCAGTAGAACTTGTCTGCAGTCCCTTTCTGTGTAACTTTAGCACTTTCACATTGCATTGTAATTTTGGCTTTATGTGGATCTTTAAGTAGGCTCAAAACCTTGAGGATAGGGAGGGACCATTTCATTTCTCTATTCCCAGTATTGAGCTCAGTTTCTGGAATATGGTAGAGGTTCATGAATGCTTGTTGAAAGAATGAAAAGGAGAGAAGAAGGCTTGAAAGAATCCTTGAATTGTACTCATAGTTATAAAATGCTCTTTGGAGCCCTGAAGTGTCTCAGGGACAGGTGGTGGTTAGCAAAGAGACCTAAGTAGGGAGAACTCCTTCCCCTGTTTCCCCTCCCTTTGATTCAATCAAAGTAGCTTTCTTTATAAATCTTTCATATACTGAACAGTGTAAGGTTTTGTTGAAAAGAAAAAAGCTGATGCTAAAAAATTTGAAAACCACAGTACTGATTTGCCTTTATGAAACCCCTCTATACACATTTTTGCTCTTGTGCTTCAGAACACAGCGGGAAAACTTGAAGAATTTGAGAAATAAACCAAGTGACCTAAATTGGAAAATGAATCTTTGAGGAAATACTAGAGATTATTTAATCTGTTGTATTGTACTGTGTCGTACCACCTGGGTCTACTTGTCCTTTTTTAAGCACCTGGGAAGTTATCATGAGAAAGATACTAAGTAGTTGTCATCCATCTCCACAGAGGACCAAATGAGAAACATGAAGACTAAATTGAAAGAGTTGAGAGAATTCCTCTGAATTTATTTGAGGAGCATGGTTATATTTCCAAAACAGAGTCTTCAGGAAATACTTTCCCTAAATATCAAAGACTTTTTCTGCTTCAGCATAGATTGGTACATCTTTGGCGGTCACCGAACATTTGCTTTGAGGGATGCATAAATTACCACACATGGCGATGTACATGAATGTGTGAGTTAGAACTTTCATAAAATCAAGTGATCTTAAAATTAAGACACCAGTAGACTTTGTCACAGATTCAAATTATAGAATTCATTTGTGGCAACTTGCTCAGTAATGTGAAGTTATGAAATTAATGTAACTTCATATGCTATTCATACATAGCTCATCATAAAGACAACTAAATCCAGAGCAGCTCTCATAATGTTGCTTATTGAAGAGTAAGAATTTAACACCGTCTTGTTTTTCTTTTGAAAGAATTGGAGTTTTCTCTTTTAGGGAAAAATTGATATTTTGCTCTCATATAGAGGATGTTTGTAAAATCTCAGGAATAAATTTTACTCTTTTGGCCACAGTTCCTTTCATACCTTGAGAAAATCTGTAGCTCTGGTTGGCAAATAGATCCAATCAGCATTTATCAAACTTTGTACAGATTCCACTGCCTTACACAAAAGCAGCTTGTGGAGTCAATGTTACCTGTCTCATTTGGTATTTAAAACACATAGTATTTTAAGCCTCTGAGAGGTCCTAGAGGGTAGAAACCTGTTTAATTGTGTTTATAATGCAGAATTTCCCACTTTGTTGACCACTTCAAGAAACATTGGATAGATATTTGCATTCAGATAGTTTGAATGTTAATAGAAAGCATCATTTGTTTATCATACCTGAGAAGATAGCAAAACAGGAAATAATTATATGTATTCCCAAAGCCCAATGAAATGAAAAAAAAAAAATAGTTCTTTTTAGTTTCACAAATTGTGAAGAAGGCCAAGGTGAAACCAGAAGCATGAAAGACTCTAGGAAATTTGAAGGTCATGTGGGCACAGTAAGAACTCAGGGGCCTCCTCTCACTGTTGAGGAGAAAGCTAAGTTCTTGGATTCTGATGGGGCCAGCAACGCTGCCACTTAGGAATTTGTTTTATATACCCTTTTATCTTTGGACCAGAGCTTGATGTAGCCTCTCCAAACCACACACTTCTCTGGGGGTATCTAGCAGCTCCAAACAGCAGCCTCCTTGATAGACATCTGCCCTTGGGAGATTCACAGAGATTGGTAGTGTGAGAATGAGAGCTGTTGCAGGTGTTCCTTCAAAGAAGAGTATAGAAGTAATGATAAAGACATAAACTTCCCAAAAATGTTTTTATACTCCTATATCAGGAGAACCAGGGGGAGCGGAGGAGGGAGAGAGAGTTGGGGAGAGAGAGGGATGCAAAACTTGAGAGACTATTGAATGCTGAGAATGAACTGAGGGTTGAAGGGGAAGGCGGAGGGGGGAAAAGAGGTGGTGGTGATGGTGGAGGGCACTTAAGGGGAAGAGCACTGGGTGTTGTATGGAAAACAATTTGACAATAAAATATTATGGAAAAAAAAAGAGCTACCTGGGGTATTGTTAAATGCATTATACACATATTAGAATAGATCAACTACAGTAACGGACAGAAAAATGTTACTTTGATGTTCTAGTTTCCTATTTCTCTGATAAACCTCAACTTTCCATTGCTAAAACAAACTTATTTGTACACCTATTGCTTCCTCCTGCATTCTTTCCTTGATTCAGTTCTCCAAGGACGTGGGAACCTGTTTTTCCTTTGCCAGTTATTTTCTGTCTTTCCTCTGTCTTCAGTATCTCATCATCTTCTAACATTGTCCTATTATAAATAAGTATTCCTGGGGTGCCTGGATGGCTCAGTTGGATAAGCATCTGACGTCAGCTCAGGTCATGATATCTCAGTTCATGAGTTTGAGCCCTACATCGGGCTCTGTGCTAACAGCTCAGAGCCTGGAGCCTGCTTCTGTGTCTCCCTTTCTCTACCCCTCCCCTGCTCATGCTGTGACTCCCTCTCTTTCAAAATAAATAAACATTAAAAAATAATTTTTAAGAAAGTAAGTGTTCTTTGGTGCATCCCATCTTTTTTTGAAGTCAAGCTGTTGAACTGTAATTTGTGTAAAGTTTACTCTTTTTAATACATAGTTTGGTGAGTTTTGACAAATTTATAGTTGTGAGACCACCACCATATTCAAGAAGTAGAACTTTTCATCACCTTAGAAAGTTCCTTCATGCACCTTTGCAGTCAATCCCTGCCCTCCTTCCTCAGCCATGGCAATTCCTGATCTAGTTTCCATCAATTATAATATAGGTGAAGACATACAATATATGGTCTTTTGTGATTGATTGGTTTCTTTCACTTAGCATATGTTTTTAAGATTCATCCACATTATTATACATCTCAGTGGTTCTTTTCATTGTGAAATGATATGCCATTGTATAGATATTCCATTATATGGATTGTCCAGTTATCTCCTTTTGGACATTTGGGTTCTTTACAGTTCCTGTCTATTAGGAATAAAGCTGCTACAAATATTTACATATAAGTCTCTCTGTGGACATAGTTTTCATTTCTCCTGAGTAAATACCTAAGAGTAGAATTGTTGGGTCATATAATAAGTATATGTTTAACTTTATAAGAAACTGTCAGGCTGTTTTCTAAAGTGGCTGTACCATTTTGCATTCCCCTCAACAGTTTATAAGAGGTCTAGTTGCTCTACATTCTCACCATCCCTTGGTATATTTAATATTTAATTTTAGCCATTCTAATAGGTGTGTAGTGGTATCTCAGTGTGCTTTTAATGTTCATTTCTCTAATGATTAATGTTTTCTTAAGCTTATTTGCCATCCCTGTATGTTCTTTGGTGAAGGTCTATTCAGATCTTTTGTCCATTTTTAAATTGAGTTATTACTTATAAAGAACTCTCGGAACTCAATATGTTCTCCATACAGTCCTTTCTTAGATGAGTGTAAATATTTTTATCAGTCTATAATAGTCTTTTCACTTTCTTAACAGTGTCTTTCCAAGAGTAGATAGTTTTAATTTTGATAAAGTTCAGTTTATCATTATGTTGTGATTCCTGATATTTGCTTAATAATCTCAGATCACAAAGATTTTTTTCTATTAAATAAATATGGAAATAACAAATGTGACTAAAAATATACATATGTACTTCTCTTCATTTTTCTCCTGTTTTTTTAATAAAAATTTTTTAACATTTTTATTTATTTTTGAAAGACAGAGAGAGACAGAGCACAAGCAGGGGAGGGGCAGATGGAGACACACACACACACACACACACACACACACAAAATCCAAAGCAGGCTCCAAGCTCTGAGCTGTCAGCACAGAGGCCGATGCAGGACTTGAACCCAACTGTGAGATCATGACCTGAACTGAAGTCGAACACCTAACCAACTGACCCACCCAGGCACCCCTCTCCTGTGTTTTCTTCTTACAGTTTTATAGTGTTAGCCCCTATATTTAGGCCTAGGATCCATTCAAGTTAATTGCCTTATAGGCAAGGATCAGTTTAGTTTTTTTCATATGAATTGTTAAGCACCAATTGTTGAAATTACTATGCTCCTTTGCTGAATTTTAGTGCCTTTATTGACAGTTAATTAGGCCTCCCTCACCCCAGCATGACCATTTATCTATGAATTCATCACTTCAAGTTCATAGTTATTCATTAAAGAGTAGTCTAGACTCACTGTTTCGGCCTTCTCACTTCTTACTCCTCACACTGGGCTCTTTCTCCACCATTCCACTAAAACATTTATTGCAAGAATCATACTAGTCTCTGTTCTGAACTGGCATGGGACATTGATTCTCAATGGCTTTTGATCTCTATGACCTCTCACTCCTTATTTGGACATTCTCTTTTCTTGACTAATATAACATCCCGTCATCCTCCTTATTTTTCTTGTTCTTCTGTTTGTCCCCATGTGTCTACTTTGCCAGCTCTACTTATTTTGCCTATTTCCTAAATATCAATGTCCCTCAGGATTCCAACCAAAGCCATTTGGTTTTTTTTTTTTCTTTCTCCTGTGAACATTTTCTCTTTATTCCCTTCCAATCCCCTGGCTTAAAAAGTCTCAAGTTTATACCTGGCCCAAATAATTTCTGAGCTTCATTTCTGCATATGTAGTTGTCTACCAGGACCACAAGCTCTATGAAGAAAAGTACCTTGTATGTGTCTTGTTCCCATTTGTATTCCCATATTTAGCACACAGAATTTAACAACTATTTGTTGACTAAATGAACAAAATGAATACATGAACAAAGTAAGTAACCTGTGACGTTGATATCATATCTTCTAATTCTAATATAATATTTTAATACTGACCTTTTAACTGATACCACATATATGTAGCAAGTACATGACTGTAGGCACAGGAGAAATAAATTACTTTTAGAATCACATACTTAGTCTTCCATGGCTCGGTTTTCCTGTTGCAGTTGGTGGGGAGCCTTGGGATGAAGAGGTGGGAAATTGAGCTAGGCAGGAGCAGGCCAGAGTGAGAGAGTGAAGAGACACCTCTGGATGTCACAAACACTGTGTCTCGGGTTTTTTAATCCAGCAGTTTCCTTCAGGAATTAACCTGTGTTGTTTGGGGAATAAAATATTGTAATCACCCTATTAAATTCTGATTGTAACTTTAGTTGTAATGCATTGTTTCTCTTTGACGTTTTGCCCAAATTTTTGTAAGTCCCTTACCATTTTTTTCCTTAGTACTAAAATGATTCTTAAGAGTTATATAGGAAGACATAAACTGGGTAGTGTAGATTCTTTTGGCTCTAGTATGATGAATATTTTTATGATCTGTGTGTTCATATCAGAGAATGTGTATGTTTGTTATGGGCTTGGCGTTATGACTAGAGCTTTGGGGGTATTTGGAAAAAATATTAGGTAACATCTTCATTGCTTCCCTCAGGGAGCACACACCTTTAGGGAGAGAAGAGCCACAACCAGCAAATAAACCATAGCCATTAGGCAGTGTATAGTGTTCAGTGCATGCTGCTTGGCAAGAAAAATAGTGTCCTGCCACGAGACATGTACTTTTGGCCTTGCCTGTAACTATGAGCTGTTCTGAAAGTGTTTAGGGTTTCCCTATAAATGCCCTTTTTATTTGTTCTGGAGCATGTGGTACCTTACATTTCTCTGTCTCTCTCTCCTACATTTCAGTGAGCGGTTTCTGGTGAGACTGAACAAGAATGGTGGGCCAAGGAACCCAGAGAAGATAGAACGAATGTGTGCCCTTTTTACAGTATGTGCAAATTCTCTTTCCCTTCTCTGCTGTTGACTCTAGCCAGGGGCCTGCTGTGTGGATATTGTCACCCTGGAAACAAGCATTTATTCTTACTTCCCCACATAATGGGGAGAATAGGATCTCATTTATGTTTCTGTCAGGTTTTAACGAAATACTTAAAACCAAAATCAGCTACAATTTTTAATTGAATTTTTATTAAAGAAATATAATCAAGTACGTTTAAACTACTGTAGATTTTATAGGCTATTTAACAGAATAGACAAAACTTAAGAAAAGTCTTTCTTAATATTCTTATTTAAGGTCACTGGGAATTTCTCTGATGTAGAAGTATAGTTTCTCTAACGGCATCCACTAGATTTACAGCTTTGCAGTTTTTTAGTGAGTGCAGAGTGCATGGAAAGAGAGACAAACTAAGTAGTTCATCTCTCTCACATACCAAATGGAGGGTCTTTTCCTGCTATGATCTATACTTTCATTTTTTCCAGATAACCATGCTGTCATGATGGTCTCTAAGATCATACTCATCAGCTCAGAGAAGGTTTAGTAATCTTCTTATGGAAAGTGCTCAGCCTCACTATACTACATTGCCTTGTGAATTCTTCAGGTTGATTCTGATTTAGTAAATTTTATTTTAAAAAACTAAGTGTGCAGTTTTGTTTATTTAAGTTAATTTACTTGCTGAAAGAAAAAACAAAACTATGTTACACTTTTAAACCAGTTTTGACTCTCATGGATTCTTTGATCTGCTTCAGTGATACTAAGATGCATTAAGACCCATTAATGAAAGAAGGTGCGATAGTCTCACAGTGCCACTGCCCTTATGTGTGGTGTATGGTTGATGGGTGACAGTCAGGAGGCTCAAAGCTTACATTGTGCCTCTTAGACATAAATGGTACTTACCTATGCATCTGATATATGACTTTCTCTGAAAAATAAAATTGGATTTGTTTACCTGACTTTTTTGCTCATTTACTACAACTTTATCTTTCAAAACCTCAAACAATGTTACTGCAGAATCAGAAGCCACTTTCACAGGGATTGCTTCTATTGAAAATGCTCCAAGTGTACAGAAAGATTTATGAGTAAAACTAAAGTGATTTTTTTATCCATCTTTGAGCTCAGCCTTTAAACCTTATGAGATAATACAGGAAGAAAGAGTAGGTAAAGCAGACCTATGAAGGCAGAAAAGGGAGGTGCAATGGTTTAATCTGGGAAAATCAACACTTTCTTCAGTAGGAAAAGAACAAGGGAAAGAGTACACGTTGCAGTTAATTGGATTTAGGTTAGAATATTGGGTGAAAGCTTCTGAAGTGGGAGTGTCTAAACACTGAGATAATCTCAAGGCCATTTTTCTGAAACAAAATTAGAAAGAAATGAGACGCCCATCTATCTAGAATGCCTCAGTTACTGTGAGAAGTCTTTCTAGATCCTGGTTCTCTGATATTATTTGGTTAAAGCAGAAAAAGAAATCATTGATTCCTTGTTCTTTGGCATGGTAGGAACAGAGAGCTTTGTGCATGTGCTGTCCTTGAATATCAGGAGTGCAGTCCTTGTCTCTTGAAAAATGAACTTAATTATGATGATGTTTCAATGTAATTACAGTAAATCAAAATTTTCATTTTGCAGCATTTTAATTATCTGTATGGGCCCAGAGGCCTAAGCTATACTCTGACTTTATAAATCAAAGATGCACATAACATTCATGATGTGCACTTATTCTGCCTCAATGGGAAGACACAGGCTGCTAAAAATACCACTTCTGTAGTTTTCTTTGCAGTACCACCCTGGATTTTTTAAGACCCCAAAAAGTGATTTGAGAAATTTTTACAAAGCACATAAAATTTTTTAATAAGATCATGTTAGCCAGAATTTTCATGTTTTACTTTAAGCTATATGAAATAATAATTTTGGTGGAACCTATTTTCTCACTTAAGACTTGAGTTCCTCCTGTGGGCTGAAGGAGTTTTCCAGATTGACATATGTGCTACAGAGTTTGAGAGTAAATGCACAAAAATGCAGCCAGAGCTGTGGCCGATGCCAACCTGTTCGCTTACCTCCGCGTAAGAAGAGGGGACAATACAAGCTGTGGTTTTGCAGGATTACATAAGCAGACTTCAGACGAGATCGGGCGCGTTCAGGTGGTATAGCCGTGGACTACATAAGCAGACTTCAAAGCCACATTACAGACCAGCACATTATTCATGGTTTAGCCTTTTTCTCTGTAAAACTTGTGTTTTTTTCTGCTCTTGTAAGATTTCAGAGCTTCCTGTCCAGGAAGAATTTTATCAAGAATGAGGTGTTTTTGTATTTATGTGAATGTCTAATACAAATACAGTGAGGATTTTGCTGACTTTCATGATAAACAATGGCTATGTGTATGAGTGTGTGAGAATGTGTCTGTGAATTTACTCATTATTCAATATCCAGTAATTCACATACAAGGCCTGGCACATACTGAGGCCTCCCTAATGATTTGTTTCATAACTAAATAGATATGTTTATTTTTTATATTTGGGTGACCAACTCAGAAAATAAACTTGTGCTATTTTCCCTGCTTTCATTGTCATTAGATTTTCTATATTTATTTATACTCTTCTACTTCTTCTGTAGCATAAGTATGAACAAATTGGCTTTCTTTTATATTTATAAATCCCATTATCTCTACAGAAAAAGGGCAGTTCAGGCACAGGAAAGTGAGTTGGCTTTTCCATGTTTTGAATAGAACATCATTTACTGAGTCTAAGATGCTGAGCCCTGAGGGGCACCTGGGTGGCTCAGTCAGTTGACTGACTTCAGCTCAGGTCACAATCTCATGGCTTGTGAATTTAAGCCCTGTATGGGGCTCTGTGCTAATAGCTTGGAACCTGGAGCCTGATTCAGATTCTGTCTCTGTCTCTCTGCCCTCAACCCTGCCCCCCACTTGCACACTGTCTCTTTCTCTCAAATATAAATAAACATTTTTTGATGCTTTATTTTTATTTATTTATTTTTTAAATAGTTTATTGTCAAATTGGTTTCCATACAACACCCAGTGCTCTTCCCCACAAGTGCCCTCCTCCATTACCACCACCTCTTTCCCCCCGCCCCCTTCCCCTTCAACCCTCAGTTCATTTTCAGTATCCAATAGTCTCTCAAGTTTTGTGTCCCTCTCTCTCCCCAACTCTCTTTCCCTCTTCCCCTCCCCCTGGTCCTCCATTAGGTTTCTCCTGTTCTCCTGTTAGACCTATGAGTGCAAACATATGGTATCTGTCCTTCTCCGCCTGACTTAGCATGACACCCTCGAGGTCCATCCACTTTCCTACAAATGGCCATATTTCATTCTTTCTCGTGGCCATGTAATACTCCATTGTATATATATATATATACCACATCTTCTTGATCTACTCATCAGGTGATATTAAATAAACATTTAAAATATTATTTTTAAAAAGATGCTGAACCCTGAGTAGTATTGGAGTGTATGCCCCAGTGAGTAAATCTAAATTCAAATTCCACTCACCAGATGAATGGTGGGAATCCCTCCTCCCATCTTGGTTTTACAAGTCTTGTGAATGTTTTAACATGGATAGTCATACTTGGTACTTAGTCTTAAAGACTGTATGTTTACTAACTCTGTGTTAACTGTGTTTAACCATACATTTATGCTTAATAAGGTAGCTTTCACATTGAAATTTGACGTTGAAATTACTTGGGACTCACAATAATTTTATTTAAAATGGTTTTTGTACTGAATATTGCCATTATATATTTATTCACTTCAAATAAATACCACAGAGAGTTCTGGGTACCATGTACAACATGGTCAGACAGGGCCCCTACTTGGAACTACTTGGAAAATACCATAAATTATCTTTAACTTTTGTGTCTTCCATGTACTGAGAGCCAAGAGAGAGGTCCTGTGCTTATGTGTACAACTGATCTGATTAGTGTTTGACCATCTTTGGTAACTGGCTTGAATTCTGAGATACAGGGATTAGTAATTACACTGGTTATTTGATAGTTTGGATTAACACAGTCCAAGCTACGTAGAGGAACCATTTCATTTTGAAATGTGTCAAGCATTTCTATATCTTTCAGTAAATAGATATTTTTCATTCCCCAAAAAAGCACATATAAGTGGTAATCTGGTTTTTAATTTTTACTTATTTAGTAGCTATTTTTAATAAGTGTCAAAATTCAGTGATATTTTGAAGATACTGTCTTAAGTCACATTTCTAAATTAAAAGAATTGGTGAAATGGAGCCTAAACCATCCTTTTTCAATATCAAAAGACATCTTTCATGTAAAAATATTTCTTTGTATTTTCTAACCTATTTCATTATAAGCATGTTTCATTATTCCACCAAGAATTTGGTGAAACATTATAACCATTTAGAATCTAAAAGTTTCAATTTCACCCTTGCACATTACTTTGTAATGTCTCCTTTCCTTTCCTATGTTTTGGCCTGTACCACGGGGCAGAGCTGGGACTGCAGGGAGGCAAGTGAAGCCCAGAACCCTGAGGGTGAGACCTCCTTAAGCTTTGCACCTTAGATGCCTTGCTTGCCTCACCCTGGTCCTAACCCTGCAACAAGGTATAAAAATAAAACAAACATGGAGACTCTGGATTTCAAGGCTCATTCGAAGTTATAACTGCCACTAGATTGTCCCTTTCCTGGCTTTTACTAAAAAGAGAAAAGACTCTGGGACCAATCAAAAGATGAAAAATAGGAAGGAAAGGAAACTAAGGGACCTTTTCTTTAGAAGCAAAAGAGAACTCTTGGGAATCTGCCCCATTAAGGACAGAGGTTATTTCATCAATCATCATTAACTCACAACAGTATTTCAGAATGAGCAACGGGTTGACCTGGTGAAAAGTCTGAAAACAGAGTATATATCAAAGAGTGTTTTATTACTTTAAGTACAATGAAAGTATAAATAAGTAATCACGATTTTTATAATAATTTTTATTTCAAAATGTGTCTTAGCATAAATAATATATAAAGTCATCTTCATAACTCCAATTTTAAAAGTTCCTGATTGTATCAGATTTGTTTACTTACAGGAAGCCCTTAGAATTTTCCAGATAAGATTATTTTCAGCATTATACTTCAATATGGATGATGCATATCTAAATTTAGAAATAGACATCCAATTATTGAGGTTTCATTAAGGCTAGAATACTCTATTCACAAGGCAACATATCTAGTATATAACAATCATTGTGGACAACAGAAAACACAAAATTAGTAAAAAAATAAACTCAGAATGTTCATCATTAATAAGTTTATTGGTGTTTTCCTATTTTTTCTGCATTGAACACTCCTTTTGTTATAAAATGTTTTTTATGTGATACTATAATAAACATGCATAAGGCAATATCAAGGTGATTTATAATGTGAAAACTCTTGTACATACTTGTTGGGTGTTCTCAATAAAAGCTGGAAAAATATTATCATTAAGATGAAGTTCCAGAGGCATATAGTGTATTCAAACTTTCACTGCAGAAATCTTACACACTAAACCACTGTGTGCTTTAGTCCCCCTCCCCATCTATAACATCTGCTAAAAGCAACAAAAGCAAATGACTGTGAGGTTAAAAATGAACTTTTATTATTTTCTATGTATTCATTGCCTCAATTTACTTGTTTTTTTTTCTTTTCTTAGGATCTGAGCAGCAAAGATATGAAGAGAGATTTATATATAGTTGCGCATGTGATACGAATAGGTACTGTTGACCTTATCCGTTCACATGACTAAGACCAGCCCACCTTGGGATAAGTATCTACTATGTTTGAGCTTTATCATCTCCCTAGCTCTTACCTACAATGTCATGTCTCAGGATGAGAGTCTAGTTTGTATTGGAACTCTACCTTAGGCTCTACTGCTATGATAGCTATGCATTTGACATAGATGAAAGCATATTTTTCACTTAAAATCTTCTTCCTACTTGTTTTTGGACCCAAGCTCTTTATTTCAAGGGGTCTGACTTTTCATATTCTTTCCGTCACAATGCCCTGCCTTTGTACCAGCTTTCCACTTCAGAGATTTATAGCAGGTTGTAGGCTTGCCAACTTAACTGGTGGTGAATGGCCTTGGTTGCATTTTGTATCCAAAAGTATGTATGTGTGCTATTTTCCACTAAATTAGAGTTACTGTCCTTGCTGCAGTAGATGTGTGGTATATCACTTTCACCCCCACCCAAGATGAAAACAGTGATTTTTGCTACTGTCCCGTGGTTGATTTGTTCAGCTTTATTTCAGGTGTATGGTGTAATTTGGGGGGTATGACTAACCAAGTCTTCCTCCATAGGTTTGGGTTCTGGCATATCTTTTTTGTCGAAGAATATTTTTTAATCCTTTGCCAGCAAAACACCTATTTTGCTATACTTTTGGGTTTTGTTTGGCTGTACTTCATAAGCATTTGTTGAGGTTCCCGTTTGGTTTTTGCAAGTCCTCTTGCCACTATAGGCACAGACTTGGTAGGCAGGAAAAGCAAGCTCCCATTCACTTTCTGAGACTACTTTGGCTCTGGCAGTGGTTCAGGAGCAACTTGATGGCAAAATTTGGTTCAAGGAATAACACATTGTTATTATCTTTGCATACATAGTTTTTACCTGGCAGCTAAAACATTAAACTTTGTATCCTTAATATGTGTTAGTAGTTTAAGTCTATTAATACACCGGTTTTTCTAAGAAATTTGTAAAACCACTGTTTCGTTCTAATATGATTAATAAATGGACTGTTGATATTAAGGTAGAGAATAAGGATGATCAACTGAATGTGGTGCAGGGGAAGAGCCCCACCCAAAGGCCTGTTTGGCATTCCTCCACATACAGAGTCTGCATCCTTGGATGGCTCTCTTCAATCCTAAATTAGTCTTCCAATTTAGAGTATCTCTAAGTTAAGCATCTAGAGCTCTGGCATCCTTGGATGGCAGGTGATACTGAAGAGGAGCATGGAGTTCTCAGTCTAACTGGTGTTTTCTGATGTGCTCCAGGCCGGATGCTCCTGAATGACTCAAAGAAAGGCCCTGCTCACCTGCATTACCGGCGACCATATGGTTGTGCGGTCCTAAGCATCCTGGATGTCCTACAGTCACTCACAGAATTAAAGGAAGAAAAGGATTTTGTTCTTAAGGTTTACACGTAAGTAACAGACACTAAAAATATTGATATTTTGCAACATAAGGCACTCCAGCACTACCCTTGAGAATAGCAGTGCTCAAGCTTTGTGGGACACAGAACCACCAGACTATATGGGATAGGGAATTTTTTGAAAATGCAGAGATTTTGGTCTAAGGTTTATAGTGGTGCCCAGGAAGCTATACAATTAGTGAGTTTCCCAGGTGATCCTAAAGCAGCTGAATTTGGAATATTTTATCCTAAGCTCAAAGTCTGGCAGTATAGACTTCTATAGTGCCTCTTCTATCTAGGATTAAGCAATATTATTACATTTTTATAGAAAAGCTAATAATGCAATTTCATGTGTTTTGGATGTAAAAGAATCATCTTTGTCTAAAGTTGCCCCCTAGCTATTGTAACTGAGCTCGGTACCGATGCAGATTGCCTCAAAGAATGATCATGAGTCAGTTGCCTGTCTTTAAAGAAAAGCAAGATTTTCTGAGGATCTGTGGTTTCACTCTTCACTTCTGGGACCACAGATCCATACATCACACCCAACTGGCCCTGGCATTATGTTCAGTTTTCAATAGCCAATGGATCTGCCTTATAGAAGCAACACCTCCTCCTCCTGATTCTTGTTAAGCAACAGAAAGAAACAAGTGAAGAAAAGAAACACAAACTTGAGGCATATCATCTGTCTTCATAGGTAGAGACTTGAGAATGAATAGTAGTGCTGAAAACATGATCAGTGGTGAGTTTAGTGAGTTTTTTTTAATAATAGTTTATTGTCAAATTGGTTTCCATATAATACCCAGTGCTTCTCCCCAGAAGTGCCCCCCTCCATGACCATCACCCTCTTTCCCTCTCCCCCTCCCCCTTCAGCCCTCGGTTCATTTTCAATATTCAGTAGTATCTCATGATTTGTGTCCCTCTCTCTCTCCCCAGCTCTCTTTCTGCCTTCCCCTCCCTATGGTCCTATGTTAGGTTTCTCCTGTTAGACCTATGAGTGCAAACATATGGTATCTTTCCTTCTCCGCCTGACTTATTTTGCTTAGCATGACACCCTTGAAAGAATGAAATATGGCCATTTGTAGCAAAGTGAATGGACCTTGAGGGTGTCATGCAAAGCAAGTATATTTCTAACTGTGAGAATTTAAAAAAAAATTATCTGTCCTCCTTGGTTTTAACCCAATACTACTTATCCAAATGAAATCTGATACTGTCAATCACCATGTTAATATATCTTCACTATAATATTCTATGAATATTTTTCTGTATTATCTGTTCTGATTCAGGCATGAAATGAACTTAGTTCACAATTACACTTAATTTGGGCCTCTATAAAATCAACCACTTTTAGCAATTTCAAAATAAAAGTCCAGACCCCCTTATTACCTGTTTTGCCATAGGTACTATTCTTTTCAGAGTTCTGTACATTATGGGATAAAGATCTTCCTTTGGAATAGTAACCTACAAAGGAAATTTTGGTGGGTTTTCTCTTTCTTTCATGCATCAGTCACAGACTTGCTCCATATACCAAATCTCTTCATTGATGACTGGTGGGAACTGCTTCTTAAAATACTTTCCTTCCTTTGAAAAGGACTAAACAGGATTCCAAAATCATCATCATTATCTTTTACTCCACTTTATCCTCCCCAAGGGCAAGGAGTTTATAGATAGCACTCCTGAATTGCATCTCTTTGCATGTATCAGCTGTTCCTTGCTTCAGTGCAGGTTCTCATTGTGGATAGGGGCTTGCACAGCATCCCTCTTGAAATCATGCTGTCAGGCTTAATTGGCCTAATTGCTTTTAAAACAACAGAAAATGGTTACCAAAAAAATTTTTGAAGGACTAATAAAGTCAAAATGTAGGATAATTTTTCCATCTGAAAATATTTGTCAAACTTCCAACTGCATGTTTGTGAAAATGATTTTGTGCACAGTATGGAATTCCTCTAGGGTTTGTATTTTAAATCCACATCAGCAGAGTGAATCCAGCCCTCGGGAGAAGCAATGTTTTTCCAATAAGTTTCATGGGACAGGTTTGTTAGATTGAATTGGAAGCCTAAAGGGTTTACTAGCTGCTATTGGTAGTGTTTTAGCCTTTGTTAGGACAGGATTTTGCAAGGATTAAAAAAACTTTGTATAATTTTAATCAATGAATTGGCAAAGTATCTCATTAGTTGTTGACATTCTCATCATATCTTTCCTTATTCAGAGTCAGCCTCAATCAGCAAAGATTGAAGCTTCCACATATTTCTTGCTATAGCCATTGTCCTGGCTTTATAAATGTTGTTTAATATCATGTGTGTGATGGTAAAGACCCCACATCCTTTTAAGAAAATCTCAACAAGAAGCCAAGGCATGAAAACTAGGTTGCTTCCTAATGAGCCAGAAGCCTTAAAAGTCACAAAGAAATAACCACTATATGCAGTTCAATCTGATACATATATCATATGTTTCCTCTTGGCTAGTGGGACTGGGGTCACAGGCAGGCACAGGGCATGTTGAACATGGAAACTAGGATACAAAAGGAGAAGAGTGCTAAGAAGCCAAAGCCAACACGAGGGGGGATAGTGAGTGCCGTAAATGATGCATTTGACCAAATACAGGATGCCTCTGAATATGTAATAACCATTCTCCAAATTCACAATACGATTTCAAATAAACATTTTTAGGTCAACCTTAATGAAATAGATAAATAACTACTTAGACTATGAAATCTATTATGTTAGTTATATTTTAAATCATATTATATAAAATGTGTATTACCCATTACATACGCAATTACATGTTATATAAAATTGAGAAGTATTGCTTTTTTCCCACTTCAGGTGGTATGAGAAAATTTTATTCAAATTCTTCATATGCAACCATGCCATCAGTTTTTTGTCAACATTAGAGCCACTTTCTGTGTCATCTGACATAGTTTTCAAAGGCACATTCTTTCACTTCCATCAGGTTGGTTTTGATATATCATTCTTTGAGTCCTTAATGATGCTTTCACTGAAAGTTCTTCTTGAGACTCAATTACATTTTTGCTGAACATTTAGACACTTTATGTTTCTGTGTCATTTGTCCTGCAGGCTCATGTATGTGACCTTAATGATACAGCTATTTACTTGCTGCTTTTAAGGTGAGCTTTACAATAACATACAACTCTTCAATTTGGAAGTCATTCCCAAGGATAATTACTAAATCTGTGTAGTTTTGCTATTAAAGTTTTTTTAACCAATTCTGTCAGATAAGCTTTATAAGTATCTAAAACTTGCATTGATTGAGGTAATTTCAAAACATTTCCATGACATTCAAAATAAAGAGATTCAGAGAATGACCCATAACATGAAAGGATTTGTGAGGATGGAAGTATAAGGTGGCAAAGTCTTCTCTTTTGTAATGACCCTCTCCTTGTATTTGAGATAGACACAGCCATTTCCTCTGAACACTGCCTTTAGAGTCTTTGTTTCATAGCCACCTTATCCATGAAACTTCCTCAAGTTGAGAGTACTTGTTTAGGAGCCATTCTTAAATAGACACCCATTCTTATTTTGGTACAGACAAAAAAAAAAGGCTCAAGTCTTTAGGTATAACAATGTTAAATTAAAATACTGCTTCTCGCTTGCAAGTCAGCTAAGGCAGTAGCTCATACTTCTCCCCTTTCTAGCTCAGGCCTTCCCAATTTTCTGTGAATCATCTCCTTCCCAATTTTCCACAGATCATCATCCACCCAGGACTATTACCTGCTGTGTATGTTGTCAGTGTATGAGACACCAAATGTCTGCTCAGGCCAAAAGTCCTATGCCCATGAACTACTCTGTTTTAACTTGCACTGCCTATCTCTAGCCTCAGAGCCCAGTTGATTTGTTTGTGTGTTAGCGCTGCTGCAAAACAACTCATTAAGCATAAGCCAGAGTAAAGAAAGTCAGCTCAGGATTACTCCAGTTCATATAGAAGTGAGAAAGCTCACGACTCTAACATAGACATAAGTGTTAGCGCATTGAGTTCCCAAGTATTCTCTGCCACAGGCTTGGAAAACACACATGCGTTCTCCCTTCCTTTTCTGTTCTGCAGGGAGAGTGACATTGAACGAATGATGGCTGTAAGAAACACAAACACAGAACTGCCTTCATATAACAACATTTGTAGCTAATTTAACAGTAGCCATTGGGGGGTTCCTGGGTGGCTCAGTCAGTTGTGCATCTGACTTCAACTCAGGTCATGATCTCACAGGTTTGTAGGTTTGAGCCCCTCTCCTGGCTCTGTGCTGACAGCTCAGAGCCTGGAGCCTGCTTCAGATTCTGTGTCTCCCTCTCTCTCTGCCCCTCCCCTGCTCGTGCTCTGTCTCTCTCAAAATAAGTAAACATTAAAAAAATAAAAAAATAAAAGTAGCCAGTGGTATGTATGATCCTATCTTGATTCCTTTTAAGATAATACTTTCATCTATTAGATAGTTGGATAGATGAGGTGATTGGTAGATAGAAGCTGCAATATTTGCAGAAATCACCCTAATTCACCAAACTCCAGTTTCCTCATCTACAAAATTTGGGGGGGGGGGGGCGAACAACGAATAAGGTACTATAAGAGACCTAAAAAACCATATGAACTGTGAATCAAACAGGAAAAAACTGGTAAATAAATGAGAAGAAATGAGGTATACCCAAGTAATAAGCATGCTGCATGTCATCTAAAAAAGAGTCTCCTGGTTTTTTATTTTTTTGCTAATGACTCTTGGTTATTGGCAAGTTCCACTTTTATATCTAAACTACAAATCCTATATAATCCCATGCATAATGTCTTCATTACTTTATGGAGTCACATAAAATGTCAACCTAATTTTAGTAGTAATGCCAGTGTGCATTTGTTTCATGCTCTGTGCTCTTTCAGAGCCCCTCTAGATACATAATCACACTGAAACTTTATACCAACCCTGTGCACTGAGTGGGACTTCACTGTCTTCCAAAGGAAGAGATGGTCAACACCATAGTTAAGTAAGTGACTCAGTGAATTAATGGCATTTCTTCAAAGAACAAGAGAATGGTAGAGATCATATTTTGATTTAAAAATCTTTTATTTAACCTATAATGACTCAAAAGCAACAATAACAAAAAAATTCTAGGAATAGAAGGCATAACATAGGCTTTACTTGACATGTTATTTTTAAGTATCAATTCTTTATGGCCAATGTGTAGTTTTTATTGCTGTAGCTTGGGTTATCATATTTCTTATTAACTAATGATAATAAAGGCACAAATTGGGTTAAATACTGCATTAATATTTGTGTAAAAATTTGAACATGTCTAACCTGAATTAAACCCTAGTAGAAATAAATACAAGATATATAATCATCCATCACAATGATACATGTAAGAACATAGACCATACTGTACAAAAACCTGCTGTAAAAGAGTTTCAAAAATTTAAAACTTTTAAACATTTAAAAATCAGAAAGCCTAATGGGTAGGGGGCATTAAGGAATCTACTTCTGAAATAATTGTTGCATTATATGCTAGCTAACTTGGATGTAAATTTTAAAAAATTTTTTAAATAATAAAAGTAAAAAGTCAGGAAGCCTAGAGGAAAGGACAGAAGAAGGCCCATTCATATCAATTATAGCAATTAAGATAATTGAGATGAAAGAAAATCCTTTTAGGTAAAAATTTCCAAAATAAGGTAAACACACAGAATCTACATTTATGATATTCATGATATTCATAAAAATGAGACATAAGTATAAAAATAAAGCAGCTAAGTATAAGAATCAAATACAAACAAATGTCACAATATTGATGATACATTGTAAGGTAAAAGATATGAGATGGGTGTGCTATGTCAGGCGTGTCAGGATTGATAGAAAGCGAACATATATACACACACACAATAAAGATAAATTCATTTACATATTTCATCCTCCAAGAACACATAATCTCACTGGAAGCAAAGTGGCCTCTCAGGGCAGGCACAGCGACAGCACATGACAACACCACTTACTCTCTTAGCCCCAGAATTCTCAGCAGGACCAGCCCCAGATTACTTGGTCTCTGCAAAATAGAAGGTTACTACTCTGCTAGCCATTAGATTCAGGATTCATAATCCCATTCTGGAGAAATTTGCCCAACAATCTGTGTACCTCAGTTTAAAGGAAGTTGGCCAAATTCAGCTTTCTTAACTGATGCGAGTCACCAGGTCCTGTGGCATCAGGGCATGTTGGCCTGAAAACCTGGTCTTCCATATTTTCTCATTGACTGGTAAGAGAAAGGAGAGCCAGAGCCCAGGTGTCCTTTGTGACATCTCTACCTCCAGCTTGTCAGAATTCCAGAAAGCCCTTTTTTCCCTCCACAGCAATAGAAAGAGCATTTTATACTGATGTGTGGTGGAATTTATAGGGAAGATCTAATTGTTATGACCCTTATGCATATAATAATGTTGACTCAAAAGTATTATAGTCAGTTAATTACAAATACAAAGAGAATTACTAAAAGTACAATAAAAGCAAGAGAGTTTAACATGTGTCTTGACATATAGGAAGACAAAAATAAATGAGGATGGAAATATTTAAACCAGGTAAATAAATCTGACTTAGGGAGAGACTGAGTAAGATTGATGTGACTGAAAATAACAGCATCTTTGAACACTCACCATGGGCTGTTGTTACCCCTCTTTTATGGATAAGGTAACAGGGCATAGAGCCGTGAGGCATGTGCCTGAGCAGCTAGGTAAAAGACCATGCTCTTAACCTCTTGCTCTCCTACCTCCAGATAAGGTGAACATAATTTATCTTCTAAATTTGGACATTCTGATAGTCAAAAGAAGTACTGTTGATGCAGGACAGCAGGTGTAAATGGAGTATCCCAGCTCATCAAGCCATATGGTCCTCCCAGCTCTAAACAAATCTTTAATCCAATCAACAGAATACATCTTTTCCAGTGCCTGTGGAACATTTACAAAAATTATTCATAGAAAAAATGTCCATAAATTTCATAAGACACAAGCCACACTCTCTGATCACAGTGCAATTAGCATATAATGCATCATATTAGTTATCCAAAAGGGAAAAGCCATATAATCATCCTGATATCAAAAAAGATACTTGACAAAGGTCAATCTTCATTCCCAATTGTTTTTTTTTATCTTTAAGTGATTTTATTTTTTTTATTTTTTTTTATTTATTTTTTTATACAATTTATTTTTTTAACATATGCAATTATTTTCCGTCCTTTACAATACAGTAATTTCAATGATACTCCAAACAGAAAAGCAAAGTAAAAAATCAAACCCCCCACTTCTATTTCATGTAATTAGACTTATACAGAAATTAGAAGGTTAGGTACCAACTAGTTAATCACCTAATTTCACAGCTATCTGAAGTGGCAATTGTAATGTAGCAGCTTATCTATAATACTTTCAAGATACATGATATACTTGCCCATAAACTAAAACACAGCCTGCTTAATACCTTTCCTTAAATTCCACCTCTATACTACAGTATAATTGAGGTCCATGCAAAAAAGTAGCTACTTTTTATATAGAAAATGGATGATTAAGTCTTTGGTGCTGTAAAAGCAACTTCAATTAAACATAACCACCCCCACCACCATAAAAAGAAGAGGGAAAAAAAAAGTAAAGAAAATAATAAGGGAAAAACCCAAGACACACTCCCTAGGGGGGAAAAAAAAACCTGCATGTAATTTCTGTCCTTGACAGAATGTATTAAATAAGCAAACTTCATTCCCAATTGTTTAACAATTTCAGCTTAGTAAACTCAGAATAAAATGCTGTTGCAGTTTGAAGAAGTTAATGGGTATCAGTAGATTGGTTCTGAGAGCAAAATGTGAAGCAGGTATAAATAAAAATGGATATATGATACAGAGTAGAATCAAAATGTTTAGTTTATATGTACATACGTATGTGTGTATATGTAAGTAGTATAGGTAAATATGTCACTTTTATTAGCAAGCAAACTTAAATTTGAGATCACGGTTTATTTAAATCTATGAGCCACATAGACTTTTGTGTTTCCCATGGCTACTATAACAAATTACCACAACTGTGGTGATTTATAACATAGAAATTTATTCTCACAATCTGGAGGCCACAAATCTGAAATCAAGGTGCCAGCAAGACCACACTCCTTCTGGAGGCTCTAGGGGAAAATCTGTTCTTTGCATCTTCTGGGGGCTGTCAAGCCTGCCTTGTCTTAGGGCTTCATCATTCTAATTCTGCTTCTGTGGTCACATTGCCTCCTCCTCTTCTGTCTGTAACTTCTTCTCATCTCTTAAATCTTCTGCCTTTCTCTAAGAACATTTGTCATTGAAGTTGGACTCACCCAGATCATCCAGGATTAACTACTGATCTCAAGATCCTTAATTTAATTATGTCTGCAAAGACCCTTTTTCCAAATAAGGTAACATTTACAGCTTCCAGGGATTAGGATGTGGATATATCTTTTTAGGGGGCACCATTCAACCCACTACAACTTGTGATTAATGTGAGCCCTGAATGAGAAAGACTATTAGAGTCATCATCAATGTGGAGCCTCTGTGGTAGCACAGAGGGATTGTGTGTTTTCTGCAAATAGATTGGTCCCAAAAGAGGGGAGAGACAGAAATGAGATGTTCATGCCCAGAACTTCTTCTAAAAGCACTGGCCAAAGAAGTCACTCCTTCTCCCAGGAAGGTGACTAAAAGGAGCAAAAATGTTACTCTTGGAAGAATCCCTTCTATCACCTGGAAAGAAAAGTTAAGTATTCCTGTTAAAGAGTGTGTGTGTGTGCGCGTGCGTATGTGCCCGTGCTACTTGTCTTTTTTTTTAAATAGTCTATGCTAAAATCAACATATAGAAGTTGAAAAATAAGAACTAGTTTAAAAGTCTCATAAATAAAAATGCAGTTTCTCATGGCCTATGAGTACACATCCAGAATATATCAAATTGGTTTATTTGTGTCAGCTTGGTCTTGGAGATTCTGTTCAATTAAGCCATTTTTATAAAAATATGTGCTATTTTTCTTCATTCTTATGGATACTTCTCTTTCTTTTGCACTTTGAGTAAGGAATACATGAAACAGTGGTCAGCATCAGTAGTGTTCTTAAATCTGTAGGTTGTTGCCTATTTTCCATTTTTTTTTGGACTTTCAACAAAATAAAGGCCAAAATAAAGCAGGTCACACCCAATGAGAAAGAATTTTAACATGGAGTATTTGCACTAAATTAAGTTTTAAACCATAGTCAAGACTAAATAGTTGCAGTCAGGTAGAGACAAAATGGGAATGCTGACTGACATCAGGGACACAAGTACCCTGAAGCCTGGTATAGGAGTGACGTTTTCAGGGTTATGGTACTCTGTAGCCTCTTTTTCTCTGCACCAGCTTTGGGGACTAGGGAGACCTATGTTTAGAGTCCAGCTCTGTTTCACTCTTCTCAGTAAAATGAACATGGTAATACCTATCTTACAGGATTATGAGAATTAAGTGAAATAAAATATTGGAATATATCCCAATCGTTGCCTACCTATAGTAAGCCCCCTTCTAAAACCGCAAACTTAAAGGTCTTACAAACAACCCTTTAAAATTTCTTAAACATTTTTTTGTATTGCTCACCTTGGGGAAAGATGAGAAGAGAATAGGGTGAATACCCATCATAAACACAGAAATTTAGAAATTAAGGAGGTTGTAGGGAAGAGGCAAATGCTAACATGTACTCTGGTGCATGAGTGAATGAGGAGAGTCCTCTGAACTCTGTTGAACAGAGCCTGCACACCTGCTCTGGTGCTTCTGGATGCTTGGGAATCCCATGAAGAAAACCAAATACCTCTCACATCTCTGTCTTATCGCTTGCATGAAGTCCCTGGACATGTAGTAGTTGAAGTGCTGTGCTGGTTATCTCCTCTGTGAGGAGAGCAGACTGCGACAGAGGCATACAGATCTCTTTTCAATCATAATCCCTCATGTGTCTCATAACTACCAACATCAGTAATCATGCTCTAAATATTAATTTGATTGGGTATACCATCATGCTTCATTATAATCACAACTCATTTGATTATTTAATAAATTCTTACATTTATAATTTTTCCATACACAATATCCTAGTGATTGGTTAGAATATGCTGATGACACCACATCCACTTAGTTTCAGATGATTTAAGTAGCCCTCTTGGCATTCAGGAAAGGGAGACATTTGAGAGATCAGTTAGGAGGTGATTATACTGGTCCAGAAGAGAGATGATAATGGCTGAACCAAGACTTGAAGAGAGGTGAATGAGGTAAATACACATTGTCACTGTGGATGTGATTGACAAAGCACTATCTCCACTATACTACCAAAAACCATTAGTATTTTATTGGAGAAATGCTGAAGTTACACGATCTATTGAAGGGAGGGAGTTAATTTTCAAGACTCTTCTTTTAAAGTGAGAGGGGGAGTGTGTTATTTATGACAAACCGTAGTCAGATTTCTGTAAAAGAAAGTAACTACTGATCTTGTAAACCTAGAAAGTGACAAAAAAAAAAAAAAAAGCTGTCAGAGGACAAGTATTTGAATGCTCCCCAGCTGGGCACTCTGATGTACTGACTGGTTGGAAGAGATGAGACAGTGTGCATGTCAGACAGGAAGGGCTGGATGTGCTGCTGCCAGCACCTCTCGCTTTTGATTTCCAACCGAGTTGCTAAATCACAAGTGCTCATCTTAAAGAACACTCTCCCTCTTCCTTTGTTTGGAAGGAATTCTATAAGTAGGAAATTATCCTCACAGCTCTGGACTATGAGAACCTCATATTTGATCATTCTTTACAACATCTCTGAGTAATTTATACTGACTCAGGAGTCCAAAGAGCCACTGACTAATAAAATTAAACTAATGACTAATTTCCTTTATCTCTGAATGGCTTAAGTTCAAATCCTTTCATTCAGTTGTGCTTCACATTACTTGTTCTTCACACTCCTGGATGTCACATGATATAACTCTTTTTCTCTTGTTAAGGCTTTACACTTTTTTTTTGGTTCCTTATTCCTTTTTTAAATTTTTTTATGTTTTTTAATTTATTTTTTGAGAGAGCAAGCAGGAGAGGGTCAGAGAGAAAGAGAGAGAGAGAGAAACAGAATCTGAAGCAGGCTCCAGGCTCTGAGCTAGCTGTCAGCACAGAGCCCGACGCAGGGCTTAAACCCACCCACCACGAGATCATGACCTGAGCCGAAGCCAGACACTTAACTGACTGAGCCACCCAGGCACCCCAGTTCCTTACTCTTTGATATCTTTTTTATTATCTGAGTGTAGTTGACGTACAACATTACATTAGTTTCAGGTATGCAGCGTAATTATTCATTTTCTCTATATATTATGCTGTGCTCAACACAAAAAAACAAATACTGTATGATCCAAAAATTCCACTAATGGGTATTTACCCAAAGTAGACAAAAGCACTAATTCAAAAAGATATATGCACCCCTGTGTTTATTGCAGCATTATTTACAATAGCCAAAATGTGGAAGCAACCCAGGAGTGTCCATCAATAGATGAATGAATAAGACATGGTACATGTACACATGCGCATGCACACAAATGGACTATTGCGCAGCTTAAAAAGATGAGATCTTGCCATTTGTGACAACATGGATGGACCTAGAGAGCATTGTGCTAGGTAAAGTGAGTCAGATTGAAAGTCAAATACCATATGATTTTACATGATAAAACTCTCACTGAGGTTTCCTATTTAGGTGGCTACATTTCTGAGTAACCATGGAAAAAACCTGTGAGTTTTCCTTTGTGCGTGGGTCTTAACATTTTGGAAGGCCGTACACTCTCTATGCCACAGGGAAAGAAGTAGTGCTAAGGCTATGGAGACTCTTGTCACATGGAATTTTCAAGAGATGACCCTAATCTCATTTCGGTTGTTTCATCAAGGTATTTGCATCAGGATGGGGAATCCCTAGTGTCTCTTTGCAAACTACACAAGTACTTGTATGGTTGCAGCTGTCTTGGAATCACCTTTTAGAGAAATTAACAGAGATGCTGTGTTGTTCCTCTATTCTTTCTTTTGGCCCAATCTTGAAGCCCCTGGGAAAGGACTTTATATGTTTGGACACATCAACCTTTTCTGCTAAGCCTTTCTTCCTCTATTGGCCTGGCTGAAACAGCCACAAGCAAATATGCACACCGCCCTGAGCTTAATAGGATTTTCTTTCTATTCTTCTACTAATGAATGATGCTACAAAGACAGTGCAAGGCATGACAGTTCCTAAACAGTAGTATTTGTCTAGAGGAACTGTTATTTCCCCTCTCATGAACTTGCCTGTGGAACCTACTTTGTGTGTGTTTGTGTATGTGTATGTGTACGGTATGAGAGACTAGAAGAGAAAAGTTTAGGGGCACCTGTGTGGCACAGTCGGTTAAGCATCCAACTTCAGCTCAGGTCATGATCTTGCAGTCCGTGAGTTCAAGCCCCGGGTTGGGCTCTATGCTGACAGCTCAGAGCCTCCTGGAGCCTGTTTCAGATCCTCTGTCTCCTTCTCTCTCTCCCCTCTCCTGCTCATGCTCTGTCTCCCTCTCTCTCTCAAAAAAAAAAAAAAAAGAGGAGGAGAAGAAGGAGGGCAAAGCTTGTGATGTGGGAGATTGTTACTTTAGAGAATAGGATATTTTGCCAATTAAAAATATTTGTTGACATTCATTTTAGAGTTTCCACCCTTTGCCCAAGTGTGAATCTTCCATGTGCCTTAACTGAAAACAAACCTTGTCTAATTTAGTAAAACAGGAAAGTGAGTTTGAAGTTTCCCTTCAAAGTTAGCATTTCAGTTGGAATGTCAGTGCAGTTGTTTAAAAGCCTTGAGAACCATAACACCTGTCCTTCTGTTGCAGGTGCAACAACGAGAATGAGTGGTCCCAGATCCACGAGAATATCATCCGCAAGTCCAGTGCCAAGTATTCTGCTCCCAGCGCCAGCCATGGTAACATACTTCTCCAGCTAGAAAACTTTGTATTGCATTTACTGTTCCTGATCATGCATACCTATAGATCATACAGTAAATTTGTGCAGATCAGCCGCCATATGTAAAGTTCAGTTACCTACAGATAGTTTTTCTCCTGCCCAGTCATTTTCTGCTGTTTCTTTTTGTGATGACTTGAGAGCTCCCCTAATTACTTTCAACCAAAATACATTTTCTATTCTTTCCATAATGGATTTTATGTGCTTTGATAGGTAACTTAAGTGCTAAGTTAAATCCAAAGCAAACAAAAGGGTTTCAGCATTTGTCACATTGTGAAGTCTGTGTTTTCTTGAATAAAGAATATACACCCAGCCAAAAATAAAAGACAAACATTAATAATCACTTTTTCTATTCCTGTTCAGTGTTAGCATCACCAAGAAAGCCTGACACTAGTGATAATCAGTGATTGGCCTGCCAGTATCATCCAGGAACTGAAATAGACTATCTTCATTTCACAGCAGCTTGTATTTCAGTTCAATTTCTTTTCCTTTCCCCTCCTTTTCTTTTAAAACTGTGTAATTCCTATCTAAATCTTGGTGCAATTCCACACATTAGAAAGATTGTGTTTTCTAAATTGAACATAAATTGCTTGATTAAGTTAGAAGCACTATATAAAAGCCTCTGAACTTTTATATATCCTCAAAAATAGATATCAAGTCTCCGTAGAACCATGCTTCTTCTGACAGTTTTACCTATCAGTTATTTCATAATCTCTTTTACATAACCTTGTTTTCTAATTTTCATAGCCTTCTAAGTAAAAGTGAGCCTTACATGACATCTAAAGCCACTGCCAGGCATGGGAGTTTCCAAAGTTGTTAAGAACTTAATTTTTTCTTTATTAGGATCAGCAAATATTCAACTTGAATGGACCCCAGAGCAACTCCACATGACAGGCTGCAAAGTTTGAGACCCTCATCTGGGAATATTTGATTTCTCTCAAACTCTATAGCATAGGGAACCTCAAGGGTCTCTCTCACAATTTTTAAGTGATTGTTTTTTCTATGTATGTGCCTGGATGCCAAGGACCTCCAAGCAGTATGCTTGAAGGGGAAGGGAGCCCACATTTCGCACCTAAAACCAGGCTAAAGCAAAAGGCAAATAAACTCTTGTTTATAAAATATAAAAAAGTTACTGGTGCAGTGCCTGGGTGGCTCAGCACCACCCAGCTCAGTAGGTTGAATGTCTTACTCTTGATTTCAGCTCAGGTCATGATACCAGGGCCGTTGGATCATGTGCCACATCAGACTCTGCACTGAGTGTGGAGCCAGCTTAAGATTCTCTCTCTCCCCCTCTGCCCCTCTTCCCTGCTCACATGTTTAATTATGAAAAAAAAAAGTTGCTGGTAATTTTTAAAAGTCCCATTCATATCCATATTTATAGTGTACTTTGCTTTATTTACTTTACTTGATTTGTAAAGAGCTGCCCTTGGATACAAGTTCTTGGGACATGATATGATTAAAACATGGAGAACACTTTGGGGCAGCTGGGTGACTGAGTCAGTTAAGTGTCTGACTTCAGCTCAGGTTATGATCTTGCAGTTTGTGGGTTCAAGCCCCACATCGGGTTCTGTGCTGACAGTTCGGAGCCTGGAGCCTGCTTCACATCTGTATCTCTCTCTCTCTCTGCCCCTCCCCCATTCATGCTCGCTCGCTCTCTCTCTCTCTCTCTCTCTCTCTCTCTCTCTCTCAAAAATAAACATTGAAAAAAATTTTAAACATGGAGAGCATTTTATTTTTTAATAGTTTATTTTCAAATTGGTTTCCATAATACACCCAGTGCTTCTCCCACAAGTGCCCCCCATGACCATCATCCCCGTCTCTCCCTCCCCCTCCCCCTTCAGTCCATGGTTCATTTTCAGTATTCAATAGTCTTTCATGATTTGTGTCCCTCACTCTCCCCAGGTCTCTTAAAAGAAAGATGGTAGTAATACTATACTTTCTAAAACAACTGAAAGCATAGTTTCTCCCATCACCTCATCAGGTTAAGATGCTGAATCGTGTTCCATTCCCTAGAGTGACCAAGGATGGTGCCATCTTCAATGTCTGTGGTTTTGTCCAGAACCCACAAACACTGGCCATTCAGTGTTAGAAGGGTACTCCAGACTTCAAATAGCCTCAGTTAGGGTGTCCCAGTTAGAGGAGGTCTCCATGCACTTGTGGAATTGCTACATTAGGTTTTAAGTCCTGAGACTAAAAATATCCTTCAGCACTAACTCCCTTAGATTGGCCTCTTATATATGAAGCCACAGAACTTTTAGTAATTCCAGTAGGGTGAAGATCATTAAAAACAAGTGAAAATAAATAAAACAGTTAACACATTAGTTTTCTATGTATTTTTAATGATTTATACAGCTTTATTTATGTTTCTTGGGCTGGGATTAATTTACAGTATTAATTCTCATCCATCTCTTCCACAGAGATGGGGGTTGAGAGAGATAAGGGCCAGGTTGCTCACCTTCCAGTATTCCACACTGGAATGTGGGACATTTTTATGGTACAGTCTTAATCTGAGATTAAGTTCAGTAAGAAAGCAGTTTTCTAGTGTCAGAGATCATGTTAACAGAGAAATTGTAATAAAATTAGTTGCTTTCAGGTTTTTTGGCTTGAGAGCCAGGTGATTGGTAGGTAAATCAGCAAGTGTTGCTAAAGGACTGGCTGCATAGTGGGTAAGTGAGTGGGACACTTCTCTGAGTTATTTGCAGAGGCTCTTTTTTCCTGAGGACCATGTTTAGCATTATTTGTCATGTGCCTCAGTCACTCAGGGCTTCAGAACCAGGAAGAGGACTCACGTTTCAGGATCCCAATTCCTACAAAAGCAGATGGAGTTTTATAACCTCCATTGGTGGCTTTTTTCATTCTTCATGTGCCTTTTCATGTGTTCTCTTACATAAACTGAAGCCCTCTTCCTCTTGCTTGTCACACTTAGAGGTGGAGAGCAGCTGATCAGAATTCCTTTTGGATAGCTCAAAAGCCAGATGCGACTCTCCCCATGTCTTCGGTCTGCATCCTCACAAGGTGCACTTTGCATCTCTGGGCCAATTTGGTTGCTCAGGAAATGAGATGAAAGGTAGGAAAGGTAGTCAGGGGGCATTTGAATAATCCTTGCCAATGCAAAGTGAGAAGGATGCACCTATTGATTTTCTTTTCCTTTGCCCTCTAACCACCATCTCAGATTCTGGAAATTGTCTGATCTTTAGCTAACTGCTCCAGTTTAGGCTGTCTCGTAGGTCAGTGGACCCCTGTTCGCCCATAGGATACGATGTGGTAGCCATGTAAAGACACCACAGGTAAACGAGCTGGGGCTGGGTGGGGGGGAGGGGAGAGGGGAATGGGTACCTCCCAAGTTGCTTTCTTCTGAAGAGTTTGTTGTGATCTGGATTCTGGCCCCCAGGCTTTCAGGCGTATAAGTTATTTGTAGTTGAGTTCACCAAGTGATTAGGCTATAAAAAAAATAGGGTGTTCAAAACCCTAAACACTAACCAGAATAACACCTGGAATACCATAACTGCTTTCCAGAGCCGTGTGATCTCAGTGTTAATGATACCTAGGACATCATATGTGAAATCTTTAGGTTCTTGGAATACATGAATTTGGCCAAAGCAATGAGATCATCTTGAGGTCTGTCTGGGTTACAGTGGAACCCTGTTGACTCCCCAGCCAAGCTGTGAGAGTACATGTTCCTTGTTACTAGGATACTTTGATCTGACAGATACAGTGCCTATGACTGTTCTGTGTGACATCTCTCTTATTCCACTTCTCTATCCCTTATTTCCTCTCCATTTCCAAACCATTCTTATCCTACAACTCTTGTCACTCTCTCCATTCTAGCCACCACTTTTCTAGTTATCCTAATTATCATAATTCCAGGTTTTTAGATTGATGATGTTGCTTCCTGCTGACATATAATTCATCATCCTATGAGCAGCTAATCTCATTCACAGAGTCTCAGAATCACTTCCTAACTCCATCTAGGCTTGACCTCCCAGCCTTCTAGCCAGTGGCTACAGTGGTAACCCTTGGGGGCAGAGAAGAGGGTGGTTTCCAAAAGATTCTTACTTTATGCAAACGTCCTAGGGTACATACAAGTTAAAGTGGAAGCCAGTTCACCTGGGGACACTTTACAGTTTCTCCCATGTTCTGAACAAAGCCTTTGGGATCATCTGGAAGATCTGAAGTTCATAGTCTGAATCAAAGCTCAATTAGCCCCACAAAACATCCTTCTTTTCCTTGAAGTCAGTGGTTCCCTGCAGGGAATGTGATGATGTCTGCTCTGCTGCTCTCTTTACAAGCCGTTGCAAGCTTGAACCAGCAAGTTGCTTCCCACATTTTAGCACTCCTAGCATAAAACAGCACCTCTAGCTCATTCATTTTCAGCTGGTGGGACATCCTGACACAGGGTCTTCTTTGGTTACACTTGTATCTAGTCTACCATTGTTTCTGTAGATTTCTCTGGGTCTCTAAATATACGGTTTATGTAGTTCAGCCCTCCCATTCAGTGAGTGTTTGCTAGGGCCCAGCCAGGAACAGAGAAAAAGGCAACTCAGTCTCCCAGATCTCGTTCTGTATTTAATAAACCAGTTCTCTGGGTTATTGAAGTTATCATTTCTTAAATAGCTTTCTAGAATGTTTCTTCAGAATAGCATATACTTTCTACATCAAAATTTTTCTCCAAAAAATGCTGAGCTTTGCATATTTCCCTCCAGAAAAAAAATGTGACTATGTCATTTCTGGTACCACAAAACAGGGTGGAAATGTGGTTCCGAGTAAGAAAATACTTTTGTTTTTGCAGGTCTTATCATTTCTCTGCAGCTTCTCCGTGGAGACATGGAACAGATTAGGAGAGAAAACCCCATGATATTTAATAGGGGATTGGCAATTACAAGAAAACTGGGATTTCCTGACGTCATCATGCCAGGTAGGCTGCACTTCTTGGGGCTGGGTTGGGAGATGGGTTAGGAGGATGGAATCTGGTACTCCTCTCATGAGCAGATGGTAAACTGTGCTGTCGAGGGGCCCTGTAGCCATTAAAAGCCTCTCCATCCCAAACCAGGTTGCTGACTACAATCTGGAGTCAGTGGCTCCTTTGTTGGCATCTTTTCCAGGAGCCACCACATTCATATTCACCAATATGACATCTGCAACATGACAATCCAGCATATGAGCTTTGTTGTCTCCTGTAGAGACTGAGTGGTAGGAACCGAGGAGGTGGGGGATGGGATGCCTTATACTTTCTTCTCTTCCATTACATTTCTTAGAAAATTGGCTCACAAGAACTTCTCTTTAATGAGAAGAACATACCAAATATGTGCTTATAGTATTGATGAATCCAATTCATGTAGGAAAAGCAGATACATTTTATTGTATCAGAAAACAAATGGGGCAAATGGTATAAGCTAGGCACTAGGTATAGTACTACCTAGGCAGTTTCTCAAGAATTGGCTCACTGTTCCCATCTAATGCCCAGTGGAGCCAGGGCAAAAAGTGGGAATGCATCAACCCTCATATTTTGTTCTAGCTGGCCAGTCCCAGGTTCACATTTCCTAATCAGGGAGATACAGGCAAAGCATCCAAAGTGGATCAAAAGAGGCCATCAGAGCCACAGGGGCCATAGTGAGTAAAGGACAGGCGTGATTCAGATGGAGGGCAGGTGGTCTGATCAGCAGAGATGTGAACAAAGAGAAGGAAATCACGACAGGCAAATAGCTGGTTTTCTGAATGGATTATAGGAGTAATGGACCTACCTTTTCCATTGAGTTTTAATGGTCAGGTAAAAGCTTGTTTGCCTCTGTTTGAAAGAGCCAGGGCAGGCCAGACTGAACTGATTGTCACCACTCTAGATATCACCTATTTGGAGTTCTTCATGATGTTCTAAATCCCCTTGCTGGAAATATTTGTCAGCACAAGCCCAAAGGGGAGTGTGGCCTAAGCACAGAGAAGGCCCATGTAATGGATTCCAGGTGCCTTCCAACTTCCCACACTATGCCTGGACTTGTTTTCTGTCGCCTGCACCCCCCACCCATAGACACTGAATACAGAGCAAGTTGCTGTGAACAGCCCTCATCCACTGCTCATGCACACAGAAGGATCTGTGTGGGATCCCAGGCCACTCGATCAATTCCATGTTTATCTTTAAATGCTTGGGAGACTTCATGCTTATGAAGGGCCTCCATCTGACTGTTGGAGAACAGTGTCCTGCACAGTGTCCTGACACCATTCTTCTACCCTGGTTATCAGGACAAGAAGAGCCCAGGCATAGTCCTGAGTCCTTGACAAAATGTCGTGGAAGAAAGAAGAGGTGGTACCAAAATTGATCTGGTGATTTTTTTTTAAGTTAGATATCCAGGGTCATGAGGTGGAGGCATATATTCTAACAGATATATTTAAAGCCCTTCCTTTCTTTTAAGAACTTGTTAATATTTGGACATGTGGACATTTCCTTCCTCTTAGCCTTCACAGTCAGACTATTAAAACCAAGTGAACACAGACTAAAAATAATAAAACTCAGTGAAAAACAATTCTTAAGCAAAGTTTGATTTCAAGAGTTATGTTGTCCAACCCTCATCAGTGGAAAGAAATCTTTTTGTACCACACCCTGCATCTCTTTGCATCATTGACACACAACTTTATAAAGGATGTCTGGGTATGCTAGACATGTCTGGGGAAATCAGCTCTATCAGGCATTGGTGAAGCAGGCTGAGGTTAAGGGAATTTTCCCTCCCCTGGGCAGATAAGGGACCATCATATGATTTGCCCCCACAGGGCTCAGAAACAGGGCAATACTGGGAGGTCCAGGACAGGCCTGTGAGTATGCTGCTTCCTGAATTGTCTGCCTTTGAGTACTAAGTGCTAGAACTGAAAGTAAGTATTGATTCACAGGCAGGAAGCAGTCCTTTGTGCATAATCTGTCTCCTCCTCTACCCTTCTCCCTCCCGAGGAAAGATTTTTTTGCAGATGGACACTCCCAGGGTTATGAGGTCACAACCAACTGACAGACCTCTTAATGCACTCCAAGATGTCATCAGAGTGGGTTTGCCATTCTCAGGCCTGGTGATAGGGCTGGCCTGCAGATTCTGCTGGAGCAACAGTAAAAGTATACAGGAATGTTTTACACTGCAGTTGCCCTATATGTAGCCAGAACTCCCTTGGTGAAACTTCCTGGCCATCCATCCACCTGCAGCTGATCCATCTTTCACTTGGAGGAGTATTGTACCAGGGCTGTAGCAGTCCTTCATTCCTTACAGTGCTGGTATGACCAAAATTACAAGAAGTTGCAACTTCTTGGTACATGGACATATATATGAAGAATGAGCAAGGCAATGAATTATGTCAGTAACTGTGAGCATTTCAACACTTAAGTCAAGAAATTAGAGTAAATGAAAAAAGTATTATTACTCAAAAACTATGATTCTTATTTTAAAACAGCATTTGATAGAAATTGCCAGGCACCCATTTGTAGAGGTCTTTTTTTGTCAGAATGGTCCAGATAGGGCTTTCTCAAAGCATATTGACAGAGCTTAGAGCTCTCTCTGAGTTACAGAGTTCAACCAGGCTCTAGCCACACCAGTATCCAACATACCATTTTGTAAAAGATCTCTCTGATGGTCTCCCACTGCTTTCCATGGGTGTGCACATACACACCACATGACGGCTGTGAACAAGAGATGTGCTATTCTGTGCCACAGCTGAGGTCCTGACTATATAGCCATCCAGCTCTGCTCATGACCCGTATAGCAAGCAAGAGGCAAGAATGCTGCTGCTGGTGCCCTGGGAGGTCCCAGAAAAAGGCACACTCCAGGCGATGACATTCTAGACTATAGAAGAACAAACTAGATAGGAGAATTTAAGCCTAATTTTGAAACTAGGCATTCACAGCCTTTATTGATTGGTCACCATATTTCTGAGGGAATGTCCTCCTTCTCTCCAAACTCACTTTAGTTCAGTTCAAAAGCTAGTAGCTCTTTTCCTAGATTTTTTTTTTCAAGAAGATTAGCAGGAAAGACTAGAGAACAAGTGTTCCAGGTGAACAATTTGGAGTTAACATTGTTCCTAGTAAAGTAACTAAAGTAAAACTTTAAAGAGAACTGCTGGCCAAAAGACTATAAACTGAAAGGAATGATTTAAAATCTTTTGCTCAAGAAGGGGCTGTACCCTCCTGCAGATCGTGCCCAAGCAAGCGGAGCCAGGCCACCATCTCCTACATTCCTCTGGAATTCTTAGCATTCCTGGAAAGGCTGTTCCTCAGAGTCAATAGGAGTAGAGTTCTGTCATGGCTCTGTGAGAATTACTTGTTTTAACTTGTTTTCTAAGTCTTGAATTTTTAAGGGTTTTCATTTACTGTGGGCAATATTGGCCAGGTTTCATATGAGTTTTTTAAATGGTCTTCCATCTTGATAGAAGAAACCTGCTTTTGAATTAGTATGCTGTGGCTGAGGGCTAGGTTTTTTTCCCAAAGCAGTAGTTTTCCAGCATCAGGATGTATCCAAGTCACCTGCAGGGCTTGCAGAAACAAACTGCTGGGCCCACCCCCAAGGGTTTCTAATACAGTAAGGTTGGAGCTCTGAGATGATGGTAATCTTGCTAGTTTGGGACCCCTTTTGAGAACCGTGTCCTAGAGAGGACTCTGCCTTAGGGAGGTTTTGTCCCTCCCTAAGCCAGACCTGATACAAGTATTGCTCTCTGGGTTGCTCCAAATTTGCCCGTTAGAAGGCAGCTCTACAGGCATGGCATCCTTCTAGGGGTCCCTCTGATTCTTGCCCTTATGCTCAGAAATACACTCTGTCCTTTGCTTTGACTCTTGATTAAAAAGTGCATGCTTCATCACCGACCTGCAAGTGATGTTTTTTTTTTCTCTTTTCCTGTTTGTCTTAATTGTTCTTGTCTCTCTCTGTGCTGTCCCCTCATTCTCGCCCCTTTCTTTCTGGTGCAGAGATGAAGATAGTTGGGTGTAAGTTCCTGCTTTTGTGTGCCCTGTCTGCTTTATGCCTGCTTTGTTTCCATCTTCATTTGTTTCATGGAATGTTGCAACACTGGGGTGGGGTATCATGTACATTATTAATCCTTCATCAGCCTCGTCTTTTGGGGTAACTGACATAAAAAAAGAAGCTACTAGCCCAACCTAGAAGACTGTGTATTACTTTAGGTGTTAAGATCTGAGTAAAATAAGAACATAGTGGAATGTTTAGAAAACTTTAACAAGCCCTAGTTGTGTAGCTACAGGGAAATATTTGTATGAGACACATCAGCTACTTGCACTGACAAGAAAATGCTTATCCCAGGCTATACAGAACCAGAAAGGTAGAAAGCTTCTCTTTTCAGCTCTGTTGGACATATCTCACACAAAAGACAAACACACAGAAACATGACTTTTGAAAGAAAGCTCTCCTCAGGAGAGTGATAAAACTGTTTACCACAAGTAGTAGTAGTCAGTCTGACTGTCAAATGAGGCTTTGGCAATATCTAAGGGATGATTTAGGAATGATCACATCTGATCTGACAACAGGTTGGAAGATCATTACATCCTTGACCAAAGAAAGGAATAACCATATATAATGATGTCAGACCATGCCCATTCTTATCTTCCTATTAGAACAGGGACAATCACTGACCTTGTAACAGTAGAAACTAGTAGAAGTATAACACTGAAAAAATGATTTGAAAGTAAAAAACCTTTGGGGCGCCTGGGTGGCTCAGTTGGTTAAGTGGCTGACTTTGGCTCAGGTCATGATCTCACTGTTCATAAGTTCAAGCCCCACATCAGGCTCTCTGCTGACAGCTTAGAGCCTGGAGCCTGCTTCCAATTCTGTGTCTGCCTCTCTCGCTGTCCCTGCTCGTGCTCGCTCACTCTCAAAAATAAATAAACATTAAAAAGTATTTAAAAAAAAAAGAAAGCAAAAAAAAACCTTGAGTATATTTCTTTACCCCAGTTCCTTTCGCCAGCAACAGCTATTGTTAACCATTTTCCTCTGTAAACATCCAGTGATAGATTATGCACATACCATAGTTCATTTTTGGTTTTTTTTTCTTTCTTTGCAAATGATAGAACACTATCCCATTGACCTGAGCTAAGAATTCTTGCAAATTGTTTCATGTGAATCATGTGGGACCACCTCTGTTTTGTCATTGTTTTTAATGGGTGCATACACTGTTCTACGGTTCTATTACTATGGGTGTACCACAATTTGTATAGCCCTTTCTTGTGTATATTGAGACTATTTCCAGCCTTTTGTTACTACAGTGATTCAAAATAAATATCTTTGTATTTAAAAAAAAAGAAAGAAAGAAAGTAAAGAACCTGTCTTTCTTGGATACTCTGAAGAATTTCCCCAAAGAGGGAGAGATCTCTTCTTTAAAATAACAGGCACCTGGGTGGCTCAGTCAGTTAGGCGACAGACTTCTATTCAGGTCATGATCTCGCAGTTCACAAGTTCAAGCCCCACGTCAGGCTCTGTGCTGACAGCTCAGAGCCTGGAGCCTGCTTTGGATTCTGTGTCTCCCTCTCTCTCTGCACCTCCCTCACTCATGCTCTCGCTTTCTCTCTCTCTCTCTCTCAGAAATAAATATTAAAAAATAAAATAAAAACTACAACAAAATAAAACAATGGTCATATGCCTGAAATTATCTAAGTTGAATGATTGTTAATGTCTCCATGTCTCCATGATGCTGTCAGGGGACTTCACTCCTCTTCTGCCAGGAGGTAAAATTGGTGCCATCCTGGGCAGACTGCTGTGTCTGCTGAGAGAGAGGTTAGTTCTAGTTTCACATGGTCTTAAGGGAAAGAAAGCACTATCTCTCCTAATCCTATCTAGAAGTAAATAAGATAAATAAATAAATAATATAGTGTTAAATACTAGTATCTTTGTACCCAAAGTCTCCTAATATATGGTATAACTAATTTATATGGAAGGAACATGAATATAATAAAGAGTCCAAACAAGACTGAGTACCCAAACCTGTGTCGGCTATCCTGGATTATTTCTCCTGGGATGGAATTCCACATAGGCTAGAGCCATGTAACCCCAAAATTCCTAGTAAGTCTGGGGTATCTGGCAGGAGATTCTCTTGCTAACAGATGCTCTGGTGCCCAAGCCAAACCTCAGAGGTTCTGAAACCTTTCCAGAGACTGCTTTCAGAAGAGACGTGCAAAACACATTGGGAGCTCTGTTTCTCCGGTGTCGTACTAGGATGCAGGACTTCAGAGGATCACACCTGGGCACTGAGGTGTGCAGTTCTCTGTCACTGCTGGATGCAGCTCTGTCACAGTGTTCCCAGCCCCCTAAGATTTCTGGTAGCTGAAGAACACTGTTTCCTTCTAAGACCTCCCACTCCATAAAGATCCCAGAATGTTTCAGGCCAATCCCTGACATAATAAGGTGGTTTCAGGTTCATTACCTTGCTCCTTCCCAGCAGCTGCTTATATAGATGTACAAGAATCTGTATTTTTGATGTGTAGTTGCAGTGTACTAAAGCTGTTCTTGACGCATAAACACCCAAGGCAGGTATCAAGAAACTATAGTCCCTGGGCCAAATCCAGCCAGCAGCCTATTTTTTGTACTACTTGCCAGCTGAGAATGTTTTTTCACATTTTAAAAGGTTTGTGAAAACAAAGAACGTGTAACAGAGACCTGTGTGTCCCAAAAAGCCTAAAATATTTACTTTCTGGCTTCTTACAGAAAAAGTTTGCCAACCTCTGCCTATTCTTAAATCCCTAGTTCCCTGGCAAGCAGCTATACCAACAGCTGGCTACTCTGTGAGACTGTGAAAAGGACAAAGACAGTTTATTCTGAGGCCCTCGTCCAAGAACAGCCTCATTCATTCATCTTTCTATTCAAGGAACTCTGTTGCATGTCAACTGAGCACTAAAGACTCAGAGATATAAGGCATTGAGGATGCTATTAGGTGCTCTGCTAACCTTAGGAAGCAGAGGACACCGAGGCAGGGTTGCCCTCAATAATACCTACTCCTACATCCCACAGAAAAACCTCCCCCTTCCATATCCCTCTCAGCATCCTCTGTTCTGCTTAAGAGCTGCCTAGCCCCCAACACCCAGCCAAATTTCATCAGCAGCTTCCCAGCAAACCCCCATGGTCTGATTGCTAAACCCGGGAGAACATCAGAATTGCCTGGTAATTTTTGGTTTGGTTTAATGTATGTACACAAGCCCTACTCAAGACCAACTGGAAGCTCAAAGGGTAGTTGCTAGAAATCTAGTTAAGTTTCCTAGGTGACTAGAATACAGGCATCCATGCAGTGTTCTGCAAACCTCACAAACCACTACTCAAGCCTTCTCTTTCCCATTCTCATTGTAATGTGCCTGTCCTCATCCCTCTCCTGGTATTATTTCCTTATGATTGGCACTAAAGTTTACAGGAGCCTGCTGGAAACAGTGTCTTAACCCAAACGCATGATTCCGCTACAGGCTTATGTGAACATGTAACATGTAGGGACAGCTGAAGTACAGGGAGCCTCGGAAGCTATCTGTAAGGCAGGCCTGGGTCATTAGATCCCAGGAGCCTTTCACATTGGCTGCTTCTTAGGTTTTCTCCTAGTTCCAAGAGAATTAGTGGAGAGCTCTATTTAAATGATCCCCCAGAGAGCTTTTGACAAGAAGGCCCCAGCAACATTAACTATCACAGTTCTCGAAATTGAGGCCGTAATTTGCAAAATTGCAACCCATAAAGTGGCCTAATACCTACTCTGCTGAGAATAGCCCTGGTTTAGGCAAGTCTGTTCTCCAAATAAAGAGTGAAAGATCTGATGAAATCAAGCTGCTTCAGTCTGTAACTCAGAGGGTATGTTTACTTGCACTGATAAATTGTCTCAGCAAGATATCGCTAAAAGCATTCTGTTTAAATAGAAAATTCTAAAAGAATGAAAACTGTAGGAATATCTAGCCCACCCCTTCAATTTGAAATTGGCATTTTGATTTAAAATGCCCCACAGAAGCTGCCCAGAAACCATGGGCTCACTCTATATAATCAACACAGACCAAATTCTGTCATTATCAATCTCCAAGATACTGCCCACTTTTTAATGAGTATTCAATATCATATATTGCCAGGAAAAGCTCACATGTTTCATTTGAAGGATATGTTTATTTATGGTTAACTGTTGTGTAAAGTCATGGAAAATTAAAATATTTGTATAAGCTAGAATATTATTGCTGGTAACCAGTATCTGCTTTTACAAGTCATGTGGATTACCTTGAGAATAACTCCTAGAGAGTCCTGGTTTAAATCAGAGTAATAGTTAAAGAACCTATTCCTAAGATTAGACATTAAAATTCTCTAGACTATTCACTTTATGCCAAATCAGGCTAGAAATGTAATAATTACTTAAATTCCATAGAAGAGCTAATGTGTAAGTAAAAGACTTTTATCAAAAGAAAGCTCTAAGATGTTCATTTCAATTGTTAAAAATTCAAGCTATAACCAGCTCTGATTTGTCCCATTATAATACCAATTGCCTACAGTAAAGTTCCCATTTAATTTTGAATTTTACTTTCAGGAATGATTTTATTCAGTTTCTGCTCTTATAGTAGCAAACTGATGGATTTGAATTTCCCTTCTGCTTTCCTTTCCTACCCTATCTGCACACCTGAGTGCTGTTTTAATGATATGCTAGGAGGGCCCACACAGAGATGTCCAAAGGAGGCAGATTAAAGTACAGATTCATGAAAATTTGAAATAGAGGCTCTTCTCAACCAGGAAGGAAGTCCATGTGAACTGCAAGACTAGACACCCTCTAGGCTGTCCTACCTATATAGCAGTTAGTTGCATTTGTATGTGATTTTCAAAACATATTTTCCTTTCCCTGCATGGTAGCCTTTGGGCTATTTGGGGAACAAGTTGTTTTTCACACATTAGAGAAAGTTCCCTGGGCTGCCAGAGAATAATTAATTCTTCTCATTGGCTGTTCTTCCCCACTTACTCTGAAGTATATTGAGAACTTCATTATGCAACCAAATAACTATGGCTGCACTCCTGGTATAGTAATACCACCTGAAGAATAGAAGGTCTGATCATGAAGACCTCTACAGCCCAAGATATATGTGAATTCTAGTCTTTCATGTTTCATGCATAAGAGACACTAAGACACTTGCACAATCAGAAGGGTAGTCTGTGCAGAAAAGGAGCCATCATCATGTATCTGACCAAACCAGAAAGCTTACTTGCTAACCAAAAACAGAATCTGTTTATGTCATTGTGACTCCAAGTAATGAACATTTTTAGATGTATCAGTTTTGCTAAGAACTGAGGTAGAAAGAATGTTCTGAATTGGCTTGCTTTGCAAGTTAGTCTTTTCATCACCTCTAAGTTGAATTCTTCATGCTTCTATCACATCTTCACTTTGACCTTATATGTTTTCCTTTACCATTTTTTCCTTTGAAGATTTTTTTTTCCAAGGGACTTAACATTGGTGGTGGTGGTGGTGGTGGTGGTGGTGGTGTTTTGAAAGTCAAAATCCTTCTTTAGAATGTATGAATAAAACTGGTCATGTTACAAACTTAGAAGCTTAGAGCAGCCTAAATGAGCTCTTCTTATACATGAATAGACAATCCCATTCCCCTAAAAAAAGGCAGATGTGGTCATTTCTTAGGTCATTTCAGCTTGTGGTTTGGGCTTCTCCTGCCCAGTCTCAAGCAGCAGATATTGTCAAAGTGGGCAGAAGTCAGAGCACAGGGAAGCAACAAGAGCACAACAGATTGTCACTCCAGTGTTTTAGCACCTGTGCTTCTGGAAAGTCATCTGCTCCCAGAGCTCTTGCAACACAAAGAAGAAAAAAAATGATAGTCCACTGACCTCTGTCTAGCACTCCAGCAAGGGATGGGATTTGGAGCTAAGCCTTCAGAAGGAAAAAGTAGTGTGTCCTCTAGTCAGACTCAGAAGGGTTGTGAGTTGAAAGAAGAAAACCTATAAAAGAAAAAGGAAGCCACTTTTTTTTTTGAGGGAAAGGAGAAGTGATTAGTAGTTAAGCAGTAGACATAATTAAATGTTATTCCTGTTGATTCTAAAGTCTTCCCCCTTTGGAAGGCTTAGATTTCAGCTCTTTTCCTGGAGGGTAGAGAGACTGAGTAGTCACCTGTAATACAAGAGAAGATTGTCTGCCTCACCTTTTCCCACACTGGACAAGCTGTGGTGAACACCTTCAGAATTTAAACTTAGAGAGCACCTGACTAACCAACTTGAGGGCTGCCACACTGATATCAGTAGAATGTCTACTGTTATTAACCAAGCTTGCAATGCTCTGAGCACCCACCTCAACCCCAGAGGATCCCAATGCTAGCCTGGTCCTCCATACAAATAGGGCAGTATGGCTTCTGTGGTCATGAAGACATGACATTTCTCTCCCCATAGGCGATATCCGCAATGACCTGTACCTAACCTTGGAGAAGGGGGATTTCGAGAGAGGGGGAAAGAGTGTACAAAAGAATATTGAAGTGACCATGTATGTGCTTTATGCAGATGGAGAAATACTGAAGGTAAGACTTGCCGGTCAGTTTGGAAATCAGTAATGATTCTAATGAGCCTATGGACTTTATTCAGAGACCCATTCTTCTCAGGCAGACTGTGCTCATATCACTGCATATGCATTCTCCTCGGCCTTTTCTTCAAGGAAACCCTGCAGTATGCTTTGATAATGACTTCCAGTGTCACACAACCTTTTTAGAAACTCTTCCCAGTCTGACCTCAATCCTTCCTGTTCCAATTTAGACCTATTCCCTCTAGTTGTGTCCTACATGTTACTTTTTCTGTGATTCTGTCTAGCATCAAGCTGCCTACTTTTGGTAACTGTTATTAGGTCCTACTCTTTTTATTCTTTAAGCTCATAAAGGTAATAAAAAGTTGCTCTTTGGTCAAAGGTGAGACTTAGGCACTCACTTGCTGGTACCAAGTTATGTGACAAGGAAGAGCAATCTTGGGCTCTAAATATTATTTCCAGCAAATATATCTTCTGTCACTCTTCATTCAAAGTGAAGACCTCAAGTGCTGATTTTCCATTGTCAATATATCAGTATTTCCCTCAGTCATGTCATGGTGAAGTCCCTGGCAAATAACAAGGCATCATTTGCATAGCACTTGACAGAAGGCAAGTCACTCTTTTATAGACCTCCCTCCTGTATGTTGACAGTAGCCTTGTGAGGTAGCTTTAGTGGTTCAGATACACTGTTCAGCTTCCCTCCAGTTTATTGAGCAGTGTGAATGGTTACTTCTGCCCCATAGAAAAGGAGCATTGTTGACTGCTGATTCCTTATGTCATCTACACAGTTGTTTCCAAAAGTATTGAGTTTAAGTCAAATGAATTTTCTCAACTTACAGATTTGACCCAGTGGGAAAATAAGACTTGCACAAAGGAGAAAATGTCCTAGTGACAGAGAAACCCAGGGACTTCCTTCAGGAAGATCACACTTTATTTTGCTTCTCTCTTCCAGGATTGTATAAGCTTGGGTTCAGGAGAGCCAAATAGGAGTTCCTACCACTCCTTTGTCCTCTACCACAGTAATAGTCCTCGCTGGGGAGAAATCATCAAATTGCCCATCCCCATTGACCGGTTCCGGGGCTCCCACCTGCGCTTCGAGTTCAGACATTGTTCCAGTGAGTGAAACTTCTCTCCACATTCTTTAGAGGATATGAATGTTCTGTTGTCTCAGAGCTCTTTCCTCAGAAAGGGAATTAAGAGAGTTCTTATTGTTGGGGCAATAAAATGAGGAGTTCTGAATAAATGGGTACTCAAAGATGGGGTGTCAACAGAGGCTGTTCTTTCTATAGTGACTCAAAACCAAAAAAGGTCTGGAATTCATCCTTCCTTGTGTCTGGTCCAGACACTGTATAATTACCAGTGTCATCCTCCTTTGGATGTTTTCTGTGTACATATTTAAATGTTCCTTAAAGAACCTCTGGTTTATCAAGACTAGCAATCTAGTTTCTCTTTGGGTCTAGGTAGCCTGTGTATCTTGGGATATAAGTTGAAATTCAGTCTAGGACATTTTTCATCATTCCTGTAGTCAGGTAGCTACCTAATTAATGAAAGGAAGGGACAAAGAAGTAAAGAATGTAGGTGATAAGCACAAGGGGAATTTCTGTTAAAACTCAAAGTGGGGGGCAAAAACAACTAACACTTAGTTCTGGTTGCAGCAAAGGACAAAGGGGAAAAGAAACTCTTTGGCTTTGCATTCTCACCCCTGATGCGGGATGATGGCACCACTCTCTCAGATGACATCCATGAGCTCTATGTGTACAAGGTATGGAGACTGGCTGTCTCTCACCTCAACCCTCACACTCCTGAGGCCACTCTCACAAACAGTTCTGAGTTAGGTGGCTTTCAGTGGGCAGGCCAAAGGATCTAAGGTAGTGTGCTGGTGGATGACAGCAGGACAGCAGTGGGCAGGCTTTTGTCTTGTAACTACAGTGGCCTTCCTCCCACAAGTAATGCCAGCAGGCCCTTTCTCCTCCACCTCCACTCCACAAGTAATGGAACCCTATTACCAACTCCTTTGTGCCATTGGCTAGTGCATTCAGAGACCCGCCATTTGAGATCATGGTTTTGTCAACTATCACAGCACAGCTGCTATCCAGAGTTGCCTGCACAGCAGATGGAAGCCACCTGCCCCACCATGTTCTCTTTAAAAGGCGTGTAAGCCATTCTGGGGAGTTTCTGAACTGAAACCACTCTTCTAAGAGGACCTGAGGCCCAAGATCTGACCTCAGGCAGATGAGAGCAAACATCAACATCAAAAAAATCTGTGACCTGAGTTTTGCACATGGCATGGTTCAGGAAACATTCTGTGTTCTCTACCTTTGCCTACAGTGCGATGAGAATAGCACGTTTAACAACCACGCTCTGTACCTGGGCTTGCCCTGCTGCAAAGAGGATTACAATGGCTGCCCTAACATCCCCTCCAGCCTCATCTTCCAGCGCAGCACCAAAGAGTCTTTCTTCATTTCCACACAGCTCTCCTCCACCAAACTCACCCAGAACGGTAGGTGATGGTACCTGCAGGATGCTGCCCTCCCTGTCCTCAGTGGCTGGTTCCATGTTGCTGATTCATGCTAAGGGAGACAGAAATCACTTTTTCATGCTACAATAAGCACATTTTCATCTGAGGTTGAAGAAACCACTTGGTAATAGCAACCTGTAAGGCTTCCCATGGTTTTATTAGCTCCAGAGTGCGCCTCCAGATTTCACAGGTGTTTCTTTGGCCTTGATGCCAATACTAAAGAGGCTGTTGTAATGTTTGCAGCTACTTCTCTTCCCCCAGATTCCACCTGTTCGTGGCAGGGAGAGTCTGGGCTTTGGGTGTCCTTGGCATAGCCAGTGTTCACTATCTTTTGGACTTGCTTTGTAGTGGACCTCCTTGCTCTGCTGAAATGGAAGGCTTTTCCAGACCGGATCATGGACATACTAGGGCGGCTGCGGCATGTCAGTGGAGAAGAAATTGTTAAGGTATGACTTTCTATAATTCATAAGTGCTTCCTAAATAAGAATCTGAGAAGAAGGCCTTACTTCACCAGTATACCTCCAAGACCATGTCTCAAAACATAATTAGATGAGTAGGACTAGAGTTCTTTTTCTTTTTCTTTCTTTTTAGTTAGCTTCTTTTTTTAAAAGTATCACATCAGGTTTATTACCTTTTAGAAACTAAGTTTTAAACCCTATTTTCTGACTTGTTTTTCTTCCTAAAAAGTAAAACAATAATTAGCAGCTTTGTGCTGCTGCTTCTTCCTTTCTTCCTTAGGTCTCTTTCTCATTTTCCTTATTTATAACCCTTTTACCACAAACCTGGCCTGAAGTCTTTCTGGCTCTACTCACTTGATTATCTAAAAGAACTCTGAATACTCTGCATTAACTCATAGCTGCTGTTTTTGCCCAGTCTCTCACTTATAGTCCATACCAGAGACCCTTCCCTACTCCCTGCCTCAACTGCTTTCTCTAGGTACCTTCGTGACATTTTCCATCTGTGGCCCAGGCAGGCTGACAGCAGCACTACCAGACCCCAGTTGTCTTCTGTAAGGCTCCTCTGCACTGCACAGAGTGTTTGTCCACCTGGTTTAGCTCAAGAAAACTCCCAGGCACCTCCTGACTGTGAAAGCCCCGCAGTTGGGTTCTGCACAATGGACTGAAGTCTGCTGAGGAAAGTGGAGGTGCTTGTGATGATCAGCAAGAGCAGTGGAATATAGAATAGACACTAAATTTCAGGAAGGCAGCTTGTCATCAGTGAGCATTCTTAGGTCTGTCGTTACAATTATCAAATCAATTAGATAAGATACCCTGTCTATAGTTTCATTTTACAGCTCCATTGACTCAGTAACACACAACATGCTGTCTCCAAATGAGAAACACTTTTAAAGTCTGTATACATCTGCATATTTTTATGAATTTTTAATGAATTTTGTTTAAATAAATTAATCAGAATATCATATTTTAAAAAGAACTCTTAAACAAGCTAATACTAGTTTTTGAAGCTTAAGTTCAGTTTATTCTCAGGGCGTATTTTTCTTCTAAACGTATTCAACATTGCACTGTATATTAACTAAATATGAAAATAAACATATTAAAAATATCAATTAGTGGACATGGTATTAAGAAAAGTCTGTGATTTTTTTTTTTGAGAGAGAGAGCAAGCAGACATGAGTAGGGGTAGGGGCAGAGGAAGAGAGAATCTTAAGCAGGCTCCGTGCTCATCATGGAGCCCAACACAGGGCTCAATCTCACAACCCTGAGATCAGGACCTAAGCAGAAATCAAGAGTTGGACACTTAATCGAGTGAGCCATTCAGGTACCCCAAAATCTGATCTTTTTGAGGCTGAGTAGTGTTGTGTTCCTGATAAGAGACTATCTTACCAGCGTATCTGCTTTTAGCATCAATAATTGACCTTGAACCACCAGAAGAGAATATGAAAAGAGTCTGCTAACATTTTAAAATATTATTTTTTACTTTTTATTAGAATATTTCAAACACACACAAATGTAAAATAGTATAAAAAACCCTATGTGTATCTATCACCTAGCACCAACAGTCATCACCCTATGGGCCGATCCTGTCCATCAACACTGCCATTCAAGCCTTCCACCTTAGACTTGTTTTATTTATTTTTTAATATAACTTATTGTCAAATTGGTTTCCATACAACACCCAGTGCTCATCCCAATAAGTGCCCTCCTCAGTGCCCACTGCCCACTTTCCCCTCTTCCCCATTCCCCATGAACTTTCAGTTTGTCCTCAGTATTTAAGAGACTTGTTTTAAAATAAGCTGTAACTCAGCAATGAGAAAGAATGAAATCATTCCATTTGCAGCAATGTGAATGGAGCTGGAAGGTATTATGCTGAGTGAAATAAGTCAGCCTGAGAAGGACAGATATCATATGTTTTCACTCCTATGTGGATCTTGAGAAACTTAACAGAAGACCATGGGGGAAAGGAAGGGGGAAAATACTTACAAACAGAGAGGGAGGGAGGCAAATCACAAGAGACTCTTAAATACAGAGAAGAAACTGAGGGTGGATGGGTGGGGGAGAAGGGAAAATGGGTGATGGGCATTGAGGAGGGCACTTGTTGGTATGAGCACTGGGTGTTATATGTAAGTAATGAACCATGGGAATCTACCCCAAAAACCAAGAGCACACTTTACACACTGTATTTTAGCCAATTTGACAATAAATGATATTAAAAATAATAATTAATTAAGTTGTAAACATTGTATCATTCAGTTGCCTTTTTTTTTCATAATATTTTATTGTCAAATTGTTTTCCATACAACACCCAGTGCTCTTCCCCTCAAGTGCCCTCCACCATCACCACCACCCGTCCTCCCCCCTCCCCCCTCCCCCCCAACCCTCAGCCCATTCTCAGCATTCAATAGTCTCTCAAGTTCTGCATCCCTCTCTCTCCCCAACTCTCTCTCCCTCCTCCGTTCCCCCTGGTTCTCCAATAGGTCTCTCTTGTTTTCCCATTCAGTTGCCTTTTGACCAATAGAATGTTAGACTTTATTTTGAAGGACTGTTGGTATCCTTGAGTATTATTCTCTCCCTTGGATTTTGCATCTTAGAAAGAAAAAGACATATGTTAAAAACAAAAACAAAAGGGTGCTGTCAGGTTTTTTACCCTCATTGACAGCCCTCAGCAGCATTCTCCCTTCTCCCAGAATACTGATTTCTAGACCAGAACATGGTGTCTGTAGTTAAGACCCTCATTCAAATGTTCTCTATAGAGTTGGGCCACAATAAAGAGTGAGGGATTATTTAACTCTCTGGGGCCCAGGAAAGTGAGCTCTTTTTCTCAAAATGAATTTGGCATCAGAATCACTTAGATTAACTTTATTTCAAAATTACAATTCTACATGGATGTCCTGTGTTTTTTAGGTAACTGTTCTTTCTTTCTGTAGAAGTTTTGCACTTACCCAAGAGAAAGAGGCTCTTCAAATATCTCTCAGGGCCCTTGGGGATATATGCAGACACCCCAAGTCCACCTAGTTATTGCTTAGCTAGGCAGAGGTGGGATACTAGATTCGTTTTAAGTAGTGGTTTGAGATCTTAGGAGATCTTTGAGTTTGTTTACTGGGAGCTGAATTCATTGGTGTATGAAAGTTTGACCATGCGTTCAAGGTGCTAAGATCTGAGCCCCCTGGTTTTTATGTTGCAGTTTCTGCAGGACATCTTAGACACACTTTTTGTGATTTTGGATGATAATACAGAGAAATACGGCCTGTTGGTGTTTCAGTCTTTGGTAAGTCTCACCCCTCCTGATTTTTCATTTTTATTAATTATTTCTATCATATGTTTTTAAAAATCCAAGGGAATCAATTTATTAGAGTGAGTCAGCACAAGGTACAGATGTCTCCAATAGAAAAATGGCTGACGAGTGTCACCCAAGGAAAATCAACCAGCCTACCTACTGGTCAGATCCTTACAGCATCAACTTTGAAGGATTCACGTGGTCAGGCTCAGGCCTCAACTTTGCAATTCTGATACCTCAGTCTCATCATTGTTATAGAGTTTCCTAGCCCCTGAAATAGGGACCTACACCAACAAAAGGCTCAGAGACTGATATAGGAAACCAGATGACCTGTTTTTTTACCTACAAAATAGGATATAACTGCCAGAGAGAGCAGAGACTCATCCATGCTGGTCTGAGCATCACACTCTCTCCCTGTGTGCAGTTGTTTGGAAACTGGAGTCTGTGGGTTGCTTAGTAAGAATGGACAGTGATTTGAATTTTCAGTTCATTTTGTTTAATATATCCCATCCCATAGGATGCTGTATATTTAAGAACCACATATTATAAGTCTCCCTGATAGATGAAGAACAGAGGCGAGAGTTAAAATGACACTTGCTCAGATTGTCCCTCTGGCTTTTCTTCCTTGATTTCCTGGCCAGCCAGCCCCATTTCTGAAGAGCACAGCCTTTCATAGGCTGACCTGGCTCAGAGGACAATCTTTTTTTTTCCTCTCTTTTCCAATTTTTTTGAGACACCTTAGAATTTATGCCACCTTACACAGGTATCGTTTTGCCTTTTCCTAGTCTGTAGTGTGTCACCTAGCATTATAATGAAGTGAGAGGTACAGAGTAACACTAGCACAGACAGATGAGCCCCAAGTCCAGACTGGGTGGCCAGAGGCTGTGGGAATAGAGCAGACAAGACAGAAATATAGGCATGGAATAGAAATCCTACATTCTCTGCCCTTGGAAAACACTAGAGAAAATACTGACAGTTTGTCATTTCTTGAAGAAGCAAGAGTTCTGTTTACTGCTGGGGATAAGTCCAAGGTCTCCAGTGAACTCTGGTATCCTACATCTTCTTCAGGTATTCATCATCAACCTGCTCAGAGACATCAAGTATTTCCACTTCCGGCCTGTAATGGACACATACATCCAGAAGCACTTTGCTGGAGCACTGGCATACAAGTAAGTTCCATTTAGCATCATCATTAGGACTTGTGTTTGAATAGAAGAATAGGCTTTTAAAAAGTTCAGTGACAACCACCGTTCATTCAGCTGACCTTTTTTTAACTTCAGTTTTTTTCTAATTCTGATAAAATACACATAATATAAAATATACCATTTTAACTATTTTTAAATTTTGTTAATGTTTATTTTTGAGAGACAGAAAGAGACAGAGTGGGAGTGTAGGAGGGACAGAGAGAGAGAAGGAGACACAGAATCAGAAGCAGTCTCCAGGCTTTAAGCTGTCAACACAGAGACCAACACGGGGGCTCAAACTCACAAACCCCATGCGAGACCATTAGCTAAGCTGAAGTCGGACGCTTAACCAATTGAGCCACCCTGGTGCCCCCAGTTTTAACTATGTTTAAGTGTACAGCTGCTCAGTGGCATTAAGTATGTTCACACTGTTGGACAACCATTACCACCATCCATGTCTAGAACTTTTTTCATCTTGCAAAACTGAAATTCTGTACCTATTAAATAATAGCTCCCCATCACCTCCCCATCCATTGCCTCTGAGCAACCACCATTATACTTTCTGTTTATTAATTTCCTTATTCTAGGTACTTCATGTAAATTCAAGCATACAATATTTGTCTTTTTATGTCTGGTTTATTTCACTTACTACAATGTCTTCAAGTTCCATCCATGTTGTAGCATGTGTCAGAATTGCCTTCCTTTTAAAGGCTGAATAATGTTACATTGTATGTATATACCACATTCTGTTTATCCACTTATCCATCAATTAATACTTAGGTTGCTCTCACCTTTTAGTTATTGTGAATAATGCTGCTATGAACATGGGTAT
>NC_043711.1:19576285-19583491 GCF_006229205.1 Suricata suricatta
TTGCGTTAACCAGGCAATTAGAGAAGAAATTAAAAAATATATGGAAACCAATGAAAATGGAAATACAACAATGCAAAATCTCTGGGATGCAGCAAAGGCAGTCCTAAGAGGAAAGTATATTGCAATCCAGGCCAATCTCAACAAACTAGAAAGAGCGCAAATTCTCATTTCCTTCTGACCCTTCATCAGAAGCAGCTTTAAAAAAAAAAAGTTTATTTATTTTGAGAGAGGGGGAGGGCCAGAGAAAGAGGGAGAGAGAGATAATTCCAAGCAGGCTCTGCACTGTTAGTGAGGAGCCTGACATGGGGCTTGAACTACAAACTGGGAGATCATGACATGAGCTGAAACCAGGAGCTGGACACTTAACCAACTAAACCACCCATCAGAAGTACTTTTAATGTTCATATTTTTATGTTCTGTTTATGACAATATAGGTATTCTCTAAGACAATATAAGTTTTCTCTATCAAGTTCCTTACTTCCTCTTGAGCCTTCACAGGCAAAGTCTTTAATATCCATATTTGTCTGTTCAAGGCAGCTTTGACCTCTTCCATCATGCTCTGCACAAATTTTCCAGCTTTTACCCATTACCCAATTCCAAAGCCACTTCCACATTTTTTTCACATTTTTAAGTATTTGTTACAGCAGCACCTCATTCCAGGTTTTTAAAAACATCTATATTAAGTTCATATCACCATTGCAATTAATTACCGAAAATTTAGTGGCTTAAAGCACAAATTTATTTTCTTACTAAGTTCTGGTGGTGAGAAATCTAAAATCAACAGGTAAGAATAGCATTCCTTCTGGGGACTTCAGGGTAGAATCCATTCCTTGCCTTTTCCAGCTTCGCAGGGCTGCCTGCATTCCTTGGACCATGGCTCCCTTGCTTACATCACTCCAACCCCTTGCATCCCTCTCCAACTACCAACCCTGCCCCCCTCTTATAAGAACCTTTGTGACTGGATCGTCCAGATAACTCAGAGTAATCTCCCGATCTCAAGATTCTTAACTTAATCATATATGCAAAGTTTCTTTTACCACATAAGTAGTATACTCATAGGTTCCATGCATTAGGATGTGGACATCCTTGATGGTCATTATTCAGATGACCACAATGCTTTTATGATGAATATGTGACACTATGTATTTGCCAAAACCCATAAAGCTTTACAGCACAGAGATAAGCTTTAATGTATGCAAATTTTTAAACATTACTTAGGATGCCAAGAGATCCCAGGAAGGAGTGCAGAATGTGATAAAACAATCAACTGTGTTACAAATGTATGAAGCAATCTCACTAAAGGGGATAGAGGAAAAAGGTGTTTATCTAAGTAGCTTTGGAATTAAAAAGGGAACCAGGGCTCCTGGGGGGGGGGGGGGGAATGGCTGATTCTAGGACTGGGTTAGAAAACATGCAATAGACACTTGAATACAGAAAATGAACTTAGGGATGAAGGGGGTGGGGGAAAAGGGAAGTGAAAATGATGGTCATGGAGGAGGGCACTTATGGAAGAGCACTGGGTGTTATATGGAAACCAATCTGACAAAAAGCTATATACATAAAAATAAAATAAAATAAGATATTCAGAAACATCTCAAAAAAATAAACTCAAGAGAACCTGGATCATCTTTGTACCATAAAAAAGTAATGAAATTCTTTAAAAAAATTCCCAGAATGATAAAGGTATGTAAAAGGGACAAAGAAGCCCCCCTGAAAGAGCTTCTAATGGTCAAAACTGAAATAATTTGAAGAACAAAATAAATTAGCATTGGATTATACCAAAAATATAAAATTAAATATCCATGAGTCCGTACTGATACAAATAAATGATTGCATAAGTTAAAATAAAAGGAGAAGAGATAAATCTCTATGCAGGAAAACTCTGAATAATTTTTGTAGACACTCTGCCCTCAAGGGAATGGAGCCTAACTGCCCAGTCCTTGAATGAGGGTTTACACACAGTGACTTCCTTCCAAAGAGGGAAAGGGGAAAGAGAAACTTCACAGTGGAGAGACCTGACAAACACCCCCTCAGCCAGATGATCAAGGTTCACATCAACAGTGACATGCAATGTTGATAGTATGTAGACTTGACATGAGAAAAATGACACTTCACTTCTGTGGTCTTCCTCCCAAGAACATATCACCCCAGGATAATTCTGAGGGAGGAACAATCAGACAAATCTCAATGGAGGGGCATCTTAAAAAATACTTTTCAGCACCTCTCAAAACTATCATCAAAAACAAGGAAAGTCTGACAAGCTACCACAGTCAAGAGAAGCCTAAGGATTGTGAGGACTAAGCATGGAATCCTAGAATAGAAAAAGGACACTAGGTTAAAATAAGGAAATCTGAATAAAGTATGGATTTTGTGTAATAATAATGTATATACAGGGATGCCTGGGTGGCTGAGGCAGCTAAGCATCCAACTTTGGGTCAGGTCATGATCTCATGGCTCATGGGTTCAAGCTCCATGTTGGGTTCTGTGCTGACAGTGCAGAGCCAGGAGTCTGCTTCAGATTCTATGTATCCTTCTCTCTTTGCCCTTCTCCCTCTCCCATCTCTCCCTCTCAAAAATAAATAAATATTTTTTAAAAAATTAAAAAATAATGTATATGCATTGGTTCATTATTGTAACAAACATACTACATTACCAGTAAATAATAATATTCCAGGAAATTATAGGAAATAATAGGGTTTGGAGTATATGGGAACTTTGTACCTTTGTGATTTCCCTGTGAATTTAAAACCATTTATTTAAAAAACTAAAAGGGATTCATTAAAGTATTTAGATTGGGGAAAGTAGCATAATAATCCTGAGTCTTTGGGAAAATAGTATGGTTGGATTGGAAGAAAAAATGGCTAGGTCCAAGAAATCATCTGAAAGCCACTGCAGTCAGCCAGGTCAGCTAAAATGGTGAAGGCCGTGACCGGTGTCCTTGAGAACAGTCAGGAGATTACGAATCTCTGGCTTTTACCCCAGTACAAACAAGTATTGTTATGAAGTCCCTGGGACCACACTTCACTTTGGGTATCAGGCTCCTTGCTTAGATGGATTAAAATGGCTCTGAAATTCAAGCTCAAAACAAGTATCAAGGAAACAGTCAAAAGACAAGCTTCAATCACTCAGAGGTTTGTGTTTTTATGAACCCAGAATAGCTAAAACCTTCAGATAGATAACCTGAGATTTCACCCAACACTAAAACCATCTTTACTGTGACTCTGGTTTGCACTATTGTCCTTAAATAATATTCTTCATCCCTCTCATAAAACATGTCTGAGGTTGTTTCTGAAAGAGTCTTTAAAAAACCAGCAAAGCAAGTTTTGGTCAAATCCATTTGGCTTTAGTGTTCAGCTCCCCAGCAGAAATTCAGGTCAGTCAATCAGAATGCAATTTGTTGAAAGCCTGCCTTTTGGATACAAGCATCAGCCAACACACAGAGAGAGGAAAGACATACAAGGCATGATGGTGGCGCCTTGCATTTATAGAATGGAGCAGCCAGACACTTGGCTGAGAGAGGGTATTTTGAAGTAAACATATGAAATTGAGCAGTTTCCTGGTTTCTGTCAACTGAAAATTAGGAGCCAGAAGTTAAATGCAGGCATTTTTTTCCCTCCACAAATGAAATGCGGTGTTCAGAAAGCTCTTTGTAAAGGATTTGCTGGATGGTTGTGATTTATGGACAGCATTCTCTACGCCTAGAAAACATAGAGATCTGTCATTGGGCAAAAAGTGCTAATACTCTCTAGCTCAAGAAATCCACAAGCCCTTCCCTTCAACAAACAAACAAGCCAACAAATATTCATGTAAGAGAAAAGAGATCAGCAATGAAATGAATGTGCGTACATGGTAGGGGTGAAAGAAGAAGGGCTGGTGGGCTGGTGCTGTTTTTGTTTTTGCTTTTTTTATTTTGTTGGATTGGTTGTTTTGTTGTTCTATTTTGGTTTTGTCTTGTTTAATTCCTCTTGTTTGTCAACCAAACTGTAAGCCCCTGAGGGATAGCCCCAAAGGTCTTATGCATCATCACCCCAGCCCAAACACTGGATCTTACAGGGGAGACACTTCACACACCTTTGTCAGTAATGATGGAAAAAGGCTCAATTCGCCCACTTACAGGACACAAAAACTTTGCCAACAGCCTCCCCTGCAGGACAGGTGAAGTGTCTGTCCTTTGGTGAAGAAACAAGGAACAAAGCAAAGTCTTTAAACCATAAATTTGTCTTCACAAGCCAACCATCCCAGGCAGCACGCTTAGCCTAAGCCTAGACGGCCTCGTCCTGTTCAACCCACGTGTGCTTTGTTTGCGGTTCATGGAGCCAGTTACCACAGAAATACAGAGCAAGGGCCAAAGCTATTTCAGCTTGATGTGACACAGACTGTGACAATCTTTGACCTTCCTCTTTAAGAAAAGAGGGGGGAAAAAGATTACCTGCATCTGTGTATAAATAGTTACAAAATAATCATATATCTCCCCCAAAGGAAGGGAAGAAAACAGCAGTAAAATGTGGACACTTTCCTGGTTCATCACTCTTCTGTTTTGGTTCAAAAAATGGCCCTGAACCTTCCCAACTACACTTCCCATATCCGCCTGTCTGAAGAAATTTGTCTCTGTGCTGCCTGTGTTTTTACTGATAGAGGCTTAACTGTTGCTGAAGATAAGGACTTCCATCAATGTACTGGAAAGAGCCTTCTGTTTGCCAAAGTCTAGGGACTGGAAGAAACCACTTGTTTCCATGTTAATGACTGAATCAAATGCTTCCTGCCACAAATTCTGGAGTGAGAAAGTTCTTACACATCATAGCAGGGTAATGGGACCTTTAGAAGATTCCATGATGTAACCTCCCTTACGAGCCAGATTCTCTTTAGCGTACAAACCAATTCTAAGAAAACCTATGTGCATTGCAGCTGTGATTATTTGACCCAAAGCTCCCCATCAACCTCCATTCTTGGCTGCCTGACTCTAGCTCATGGCTGTCCAACTCAAGGATGGGAGAGGGTGGCATGGCCCCAGCATCAGGACAGGGGTCTCACTGGCATTATTTCACATACACATACTAGGGGTTCCGGGTCTCCTCCAGTCAAATTTCTTCCTTCAGCTTCTGCTTGAATGACCCACGAGGCATCTTTCTTCATCATCCTGAGGACTCCTCTTATTCTTCAATTTACATGAACCAGGAATGATAATAAAAGGGGTTTTTTGACGTGGATTAATAATACAACAATACAATAATGCATGAGGGTGGGTCACATATAGTGCACACTAATAGGAAAAACATAGGCATAGCATCTGGAAACTTCTGTTTTCAGCAACATCAGCCTGGCTAATTTAGACAAAACCTCCCAAATAAAAACTATCTTCCTAAAAGCATCAATCTGTTAACAAGAAACAGTGAAGGATGACCACTGTTTGCTTGGACTCTTGCTCTGGGTGCCATTAGTAAGTGTTAATGATGTAAGGACCTCAACAGAGGGCCCAGTTCTCCAGAGAGAAAGTAGGAAAGTGAAGGAATTCATACAATAGTCATCTTCATGGGGCCAGGAGTTACTGCATCACTACAGTATAGTACAAAGGAGTGACCGATGGTCACAACGGGTGAACGTGAGCCATCAAGGGAAGTTAAATCATGTGGACACTCTGCTTACAAGACACACTTGCTTTAGCAAGTCCTCCCTCTAAAATACTCAAAATGTTCAGGACATAAAAGTTGCCTTGATATTTAAAGGCATATATGTGAAAAATGAATTTACATGAAATGCCATATTCTCAGAAAATTCTGGATAAATGAAGTGTTAAGGTAGTCGAGGGGTGCCTGGGTGGCTCAGTTGCTTAAGTGCGTGACTTTGGCTCAGGTCATGAGCTTGCAGTTCTGGAGTTCAAGCTCCATGTCAGATGCTGCACTGACAATGTGGAGCCTGGAGCCTGCTTTGGATCTTGAGTCTCCCTCTCTCTCTGCCACCCCCCCCCCGAAGCTCTCTCTTTCTCTTTCTCTCTCTCTTTTTCAAAAATAAATAAACATTAAAAAGATAAGATAGTCATGGTTTGCTTAAATCAGTAAATACAAATCATACGTTGAAAAATTTGCAGAATGTACACCATAGTAATGCCCTGAGCATTAGACTGAGAATCCTGTGACTCTCCCAGTAACAGCTCCTATTCTGTATATACCAAAGGACATGTATCCATCAACCACAGGCTAAGCAACCTGCAGGACAGAGTCCTTTGGGGAGTTAACCTCCAAGCTCACCACTGACAAAATGCACACATGAATCTGGCCAGGTTGCATGGGAAAGGTGAAGTTTCCCAGAATGCACGGTGCTTGCCCACCCAATTCAAGCTGGGTAGGGATGTTACAAATGCACACTGGTAACAGCTACTCCCACCTGTGCACAGATGCAAGGAGTTGTTGGGGTGATCTCTGTTGTTTTTTTTTTTAATTTTTTGAATATAACACAATTTATTTTTTTAACGTATGCAATTATTTTCCATCATTTACAATACAGTAGTTACAATGACACTCCAAAAACAGAAAAGTAAAGTAAAAAATCAAAACACCAACTTCTGTTTCATGTAATTAGACTTATACAGAAATTAGAAGGTTAAGTAACAACTAGTTAATCACCTAATTTCACAGCTATCTGAAGTGGCAATCGTTATATAGCAGCTTATCTATGATACATTCAATATAAATGATATTATTTATTACTTGCCCATAGGCTAAAACACAGGCTGCTTAATACCTTTTTTTAAATTCCACCTCTATACTACAATATACTTGAGGTCCATGCAAAAAAGTAGCTACATTTATATAGGAAATGGATGATTAAGTCTTTGGTGCTGTAAAAGCAACTTCATTTAAACATAACCACCCCCACCACCAAAAAAAGAAGAGAAAAAAAGAAAAAAGTCGTAAAGAAAATAATAAGGGAAAAACCCAAGACACACTTCCTAGGGGGAAAAAAACAGCATGTAATTTCTGCCCCTGACGGAATGTATTAAGTAAACAAACACCACCAACAAGCAAAACAAGTACTACAATGTAAAAATATTTAAAAAAGAAAACCCTCTCACATGCATAAATGAAAGATTGCACACAAAGAACTCACATCTTTTCAAGCTTCAATAGTAAATATTCTGCTACTATGTATTAAATACTGCATGCTTTGCCCAAGCTAAGATGAAACCACATCATGAATCAATAAGCATTT
>NC_043711.1:19583591-19675279 GCF_006229205.1 Suricata suricatta
GAATGTATTAAATAAGCAAACACCACCAACAAGCAAAACAAGTACTACAATGTAAAAATATTAAAAAAAAAGAAAAGAAAACCCTCTCCCATGCATAAATGAAAGATTACACACAAAGAACTCACATCTTTTCAAGCTTCAATAGTAAATATTCTGCTACTATGTATTAAATACTGCATGGTTTGCCCAAGCTAAGATGAAACCACATCATAAATCAATAAGCATTTTGCATTTTCTTTCATTATCTACTCAAAGTCATGCCTATTGCACCTCTAAACATTTCATTAAATCCAATTATTTATTGATCATTTATATATCTTTCTTGGAGAAAAATTTATTTAAGTTCTTTGCCCGTTTTTATTTTATTTTTTCTTAATGTTTATTCATTTTTGAGAGACAGAGAGAGACAGAGTATGAGCAGGGGAGGGGCAGAGACAGAGGGAAACAGTTTTTGAAGCGGGCTCCAGACTCCGAGCTGTCAGCACAGAGCCTGACACGGGGCTCCAGCTCACAAATTGTGAGATCATGACCTGAGCCAAAGTCAGACACTTAATCGACTGAGCCACCCAGGTGCCCCTGACCATTTTTTTAAAAATGTTTGCTTAATTATTTATTTTAAGAGAGAGAGAGAGAGACAGTGGGGAAGAAGCAGAGAGGGAGGGAGGGAGAGAGAGAATCCAAGCAGGCTCCACGTCCAGGGCAGAGCCTGATGTAGGGCTCAGTTTCACAACTGAAAGATCATGACCTGAACCAATATGAAGAATCAGATACTCAACTGACTGAGCCACCCAGGCACCCCTCCTTTGCCTATTTTTTAAATCAGATTGGCTGGTTTTTTAAGTATTATTTTTCTAGTACTATATTGAATGGAAGTAGAAAAAAAAGGCATACTTGTTCCTGATCTTAGAGAAACAACTTTCTTTCACCCTTGAGTAGGATATTAGCTGTGGTCTTTCAGCTGACATTTTAAACTGTAGTTTACTACACAATTGTCATTCTTTTCCTTCTAAGAAATAGTGGCAAAGCTACTAAAAGTAAGTCTGACTTTTTCATTGAGAAACATGTGAATTGCTAAAAATGGCACCAACAAATAAATTTAAAGAAATAAAAAACTGTTGATAAAAGATTTAATATAAATAGTTAAAATGGGAAACAGACATTATCTAAAACCATTAAGACACAGCTTTTTTTTAAATTTTTTTTAATGTTTTATTTATTTTTGATACAGAGAGAGACAGAGTATGAGAGGGGGAGGGTCAGAGAGAGAGGGAGACACAGACATGGAAGCAGGCTCCAGGCTCTGAGCTAGCTGTCAGCACAGAGCCTGACGCGGGGCTCGAACCCACAAACGTGAGATCTGACCTGAGCCGAAGCCGGAGGCTTAACCGACTGAGCCACCCAGGCGCCCCAAGACACAGCTTCTTGATCCATTTGTCAGTTGATGGACATTTAGGCTCTTTCCATGATTTGGCTATTGTTTAAAGTATTGCTATGAACATTGTGGTTTATATATACAATGGAATACTACATGGCAATGAGAAAGAATGAAATCTGGCCATTTGTAGCAACATGGATGGAACCTGAGGGTATTATGCTAAGTGAAATAAGTCAGGCAGAGAAAGACAGATACCATATGTTTTCACTCATATGTGGTACAGGAGAAACTTAACAGAGGACCATAGCGGAGGGGAAGGGGAAAAAAATAGTCACAACCAGAGAGAGGGGGAGACAAACCATAAGAGACTCTTAAATACTGAGAACAAACTGAGGGTTGATGGGGGTGGGGGAAGGGGGAAATGGGTGATGGTCATGGAGGAAGGCACTTCCTGGGATGAGCACTGGGTATTATATGGAAACCAACTTGACAATAACCTATAATAAAAAATAAAACTATTAAGACAATTTAAAAAGTCATACTTTTTTCTATAGAATTAACACAACTTCTGAAAATATATGTAAAACCCAAGGGTGATGAGGCTGTGGAGTCACTGGAACTGCCGTTTTGATGTCACTTTGTAGAGCAGGCACTGTGCTGCTAGTGCTTTATGTTTGTCATCATCTCATTAGTATTCACAACAGCTTTGAAGTGTACTACTGTTTCCTCTGTATTTTATTTTTTATTTTTTAAAAAATGTTTTTAATAGTTTATTGTCAGATTGGTTTCCATATAACACCCAGTGCTTTTCCCCACAAGCGCCCTCCTCCATTACCACCCCCTCCCCCTCCCCCTCCCCCTTCAGCCCTCCGTTCATTTTCAGTATTCAATAGTCTCTCATGATTTGCGTCCCTCTTTCTCCCCAACTCTCTTTCCACCTTCCCCTCCCTAAGGTCCTCTGTTAGGTTTCTCCTGTTAGACCTCTGAGTGCAAACATATGGTATCTTTCCTTCTCCACCTGACTTATTTCGCTTAGCGTGATACCCTCAAGGTCTACATGGCAATGAGAAAGAATGAAATTTGGACATTTGTAGTAAAAAAAAAGTTTTTAATGTTTATTTATTATTGAGAGACTGAGAGACACAGAGCATGAGCATGGGAGGGGCAGAAAGAAGGGAGACACAACATTTAAAGCAGACTCCAGGCTCTGAATTGTCAGCACAGAGCCCGACATGGGGCTCGAACCCACAAACCATAAGATCATGATCTGAGCCGAAGTCGGATGCTTAGCTGACTGAGCCACCCAGGTGCCCTTCCTCTGTATTTTAATCTCCCCAGTTCGCACTCACTCACTCAGGTATCTTTTAGGTTGTCTTCTTTCTGGAGTCCATATTTTCTCCTTCTGCTCTTGCACATGGGAGTAATGTCCTTCTCAGTTCGATAGATAGGGTAGACAAAGTTTACAGAGCTCCCTTCCTCTCTGCCATCTTGGCTCCTCCCTTCCTCTGTATTTTAAACCAAGAGAATGGCATAGAGGGATCAGATTACTTGCCCAAGGATACAGAGCTAGAAATTGATAGGCTCCAGAGGTAACCCTACTGTCTGACCAAGACTTTACTTGACCTCTGTGCTCTCTTGCCATGCAAAGGAGCAGGCCTTCTGATCCTGTAATCTCATTTCACTCTGGTTACTTGGTTCTAAGGAAATAAAATGGATGTGATGAAGGTAGAGCAAGGAGACACTTAGGACTGTATACCTTATCCAGCATCTCCTCCTTGCTAGTCATTGTTGAATGTTCTGGAGACATAGAAATTTTAGACAAAACAAAAATACAGATGAAGTCTAGGACTCTGGGAAAACTTTCCTATAATCAAAGAAAAAATGTGTGTCAGGGAAAGTGAGAAAGAATGATTATAATTGCTAATTAAAATGTAGCAACTCTACGGACAAAGTGTGTTGTCTGGTCTCAGATGATCTGAAGATTTCACATTTGTAACAGATTCATCACTCCATTCTGGCTCATCAGCAAGATATATATTATTCCTGTGTGGTAAATTTCAAGCTGCATTGCTTTTGAGTTAAAGTGGGGTTTCTGGAACTGTTCTCTTTCCCAGGGAGCTCATTCGCTGTTTGAAGTGGTACATGGACTGCTCAGCAGAACTGATTCGACAGGACCATATTCAGGAAGCCATGAGGGTAATGTACTGAGCTCGCTGTATATAAAGGGCCCACGACAAGTTAGATATTTTAGTACACTGGCCTGCTTTCAGGAATGTCTTGGACCACATAATTCCCCTTTCCTCACCTTGATTTTGCCCCCAGAAGACCTTTATTCCAATGTTATCTTAAAGCAGGAAGGAGGGATAATGTACATGTAAACCGCTGGCCATCCTTCCTGCCTGGTTTTGCCAATAGCAAACATCTCTGCTTCTACTGGCCAAAGCATCATATCTCCTTCTAAAGCAATGTTGGTGGCAACATTGATTAGAATTAAGATCTTCCAACACTTTTCCCATCTTCAGTGGTTACTAAAAAACGGTTATTTTTTAGAACTGTTTTAAGTAAAAAGAGATGATTGGATGCACTGTATATGGATACGCTAAGAAGACAATCTTAAAACCTTGACCTTTGGAGGAAAACAGAGTCTCCGGTGGCAGCACTCTTGCATGGAGAGGCTCCAAGATAAGCCAGCCTTTTGCATTTCTGGGCAGCTCAAGTTTTCAGGGGAACCATAGTCATTGTGAATTAACTTCACTTTCTGGTAACTTCTTTTCATGGCACTTCTTCTGCTATAGAAACCCACCTAGAAGAATGTTGATTTCTCTTTTGCTTAACAGTTCTCAAGATAGCTTTTTAAAGAAAGCTGCCATATCCCTTGGGAGGCCCATGCTTTCTCCCTTTCTGCTCCTACATTTTCTTGTTCTTGAGTTACTTTTTAACCATGTCTTTCCTACCCTTTCCATTTAGCAATAAAAGAAGAGTGGCAACAAAGTAGTTCTGCTTTTTCTCTGTTCTCTTTTAATTTCACACCATTTGCTCCAAGTACTATTGGGCCTGTGATTTTGTTGTTCTTGTCCACATGCTAACAGGTGAGACAGGTGCTTTCCTAAACGTCATCACACTGAAGAGGCAAAATCAAATCATAGGTCTGTTTCCCCCTGCCTCTTCTCTGTACATTCTGTAAAAATCTAAGGCCATACGTATTATTTCTGTCCTCCTTCATATAATACATGTCTACAAAGCAGTCAGCATCTGCTGTGGATGTCAAGATGCAAAGAGGACTAAGACAGACCTCTCCCCTTGAAGAACATATCACCACTGAAGTATGCACAAGCACAAGTGTAGAGCAGAGTTCTGAGTATGATATGGGGACAGGGCCTGCATTCTGTTCTTCTCTAAACCTAGTACCTGGCAGGTGCCCCAGACAACATTTGAGGGGATAAAAGTTGAGTGAAATGCAAAAGATTCTGTGTGAGCCCCTAAATTAATTGCTTGGGATACTGGAGAAGGCATTACAGAAGTTGTTTTCTCCTAACAATCATTCATTAAGTCATTCAGTCAAGTCAGTGTTATTTGATACCTGCCATGTGTCAGACACTGAGTAGCCACTGGGGATTCAGCAGAAAAGGCTGTGAGGAAAGCGGAGGAAAGACAGACAATAAATATGTAAGACAGATAAATGTACAAGCTAAGTGGGAAAAAATCTTGATAAGTGAGTACTATCAAGGAAATAAACAGGATCATAGCATAGATTGACTAGAGAGGAAAGTTTACTTCAGATCAAGATTTTAGGGAAAGTTTACCTGAGGAAGTGACCTCTGGGCTGAAATCAATGTGAAGAGCTAGGAGATGAGCATTCCAGACAGAAGAAAAAGCATGTTTAAAAGCCTTGGTGGGAAACAGCTTGAGTTTTCAAGCAACCAAAAAGTAGCTGATGTGACCAAAGCAGGGAATTAATTTCAAATGTTAACTTGGATGTGGAAGGTAACAGAAAGGAAGAACTGAGGCTGGTTCCAAGGAGTCTGGCTAGATCAGCTGGGTTGATATCAGGGTTACTTAGGGAGATACAGAATTCTGGGAGAGGGTCAGGTTTGGGTGGAGAGAAAGATTTCCATTTGGGGAAACATTTTTCTGAGGTACTTTCATACTTATTCTTACCACTGCAGGTTTGTTTGAATGGCCTCTCATACTGAATATGTACGCATCCAGTACTAAGGTTTTATCAGGTCATTTCCCCTTCTTCAAGTTTTAGCTGACAAATCCTCTAGTCAGTCCTGTTTTCATCCTTTACAGAATGCACATGGTCCTGGCCTAACAGCTCTCATTCTGGTATGATAAAGTGTGGACCAGGAAACCTCATCCTCCTTACTCTTGATTCAGTACATCCTGCCACTCATATCATATCTCTTCCTTTCACTTTCAAGGTTGTGGCCTTTCTAAGAAAGTTTGACCACTAAGGAAGATGAAAATAAAGAGTCCTTTGTTTTCTTACTTGCTTATTTTGTTTGTTCCCTTATGAATGACCTGTAGGAGGTATCTTTGGTGGGTTTAAGGATGGTATTTGACAAGATAGTCTAAAAAGACAGCATACTGTTCACTGGTGAGCTACATCAGGTCCCCCAGGGAACCGTGAAGAGAAAAGAGCAGGCACCATGGATCTTCTTAGTGATAGAAAGGTTGTAATAACTTTTAGGATCTCTTTTCCTTTCAGGTTTATTAACTTAAGTAGAAATGGACAGAGTGGCTACTTCACCCACCATTAAGCGCTTTATTGTCTCCATGCAAGATTGGGAATACCTTTGAACTTTCAACAAATTCCATAGGCTTCACCACTCACCTCCTTCCTCACTGGCCCACCCTCTTCTCTTTCCCCGGTTGCATCAGTCAGAGGCAACCAGCCATCACCTGGTCCTGCCCACACTGGTGCCGACCATAAAAATCAAGAGGAGTGGGCAAGGGAAGTCAGGTAGTGATGTATGACTGGAAGTAGACTTATTTTCTATCCCTTATTCAGGTTTTCTCAGGGCCATCTTGGACATTGTTTTATATTTTAAAATTTAATGGAGATACTAAGATCTCATGCCCAGGAAGTGCAAGCAATTTTGCTGTCTGATTCTGCCTTTCACTATAAACTAGTAGATGTTTCAAGACATTCAATATATCTCTTGTCTTAGCTGTTTCAAACTGGGGGGAAATAGGTCATAAGGTGCACATTTTCCCTTTTAAAATTAGAGTACACAGTGCAGATCTCCCTGGTTCTTTTCAGACCAGGCATTAAAAGGTTACTGAAACGGAGGCTGTAGCTTTTTTGCTGGTAAGGCCACACACTTTAATTTTTTTCTACACAATCTTCTGATTCAAGTCTTGGAAGACATATCTTTCTGACCTAGCCATTCTACAATGCCTACTGAATTCTATATGGGCTGCAAAACAAACAGAATAAGGTTTTGTTTTGCCAAACCTTCTGATAGATACATAGGTCATGAAAAGTAGCTTCAGAATTGTTTTCTATTTTATATTTCAAGTAACTGAGCTCCATTTGTTTCATCCTTGGATAAGTTTCTCTCCCAGTGTTCTGCCTTCCCAATGTCTGGGAAATCTGTGGCATTTTTTTGATTAGAAAGCATAGTCTTAGATCGTCAATCTGTTCTTTTAAAAGATAATTACTGTGCTCATAGCATGGGCCAAGCTGTAAGGACTCCTCAGAATTAAATTCTGCTCCCAAAGTAAGTTATGGGAGCTTCATCTTCTGCATTGTTCAAAAATTGTCTTTGGGAAGGTGTCCGGGTTTGGAAGAGGATGGAGAGTGCGTATGTCAGGTCACCTGGGGCTGTGCAACCTGGGGCAAGTTTTCTCCAGACTTAATCTCCAGTGAGAAGGCTGGCACCATGTCAGATCCCACTATATCTCAAAGGTGCAGAAGGCTTCTTAAGTACTTTTCCTTCTTGGAATAAATTCAAGAGAGGTTACATCATTGCTTTTGAAGCCTCTTATTTCCAGACCTGAAAAAAATGCAAAGAAACTTTTATTTTGATCCTGTATGTTATGGTTCCTCAGTCTGTGGTTCCTCAATTCCAGAACCACAGAAGCAGTTATGAAATAATTGATAAGTCTCTCAGCAGGAAGACAACTGCTGCTCAGTGACCATTCGGACTTTGGAGATTATTTTAAAAGATAATTTCCAAATCTCCACAGTTGAATTGTCCACCATCTGATTTTGGTATACAATTTGCTGTTACTTAACCTTTGTTCCCTGCTGTGCTAGCTCTTGGCCATCTTTAACACCTCTTCATCCCTTTTATTCCAGGCCCTAGAGTACCTTTTTAAGTTCATCGTGCAGTCAAGGATCCTGTACTCACGAGCCACCTGTGGGATGGAAGAGGAGCAATTCCGGTCCAGCATCCAAGAACTTTTCCAGTCCATTCGGTTTGTGCTCAGTCTGGACAGCAGAAACTCAGAAACACTCCTTTTCACTCAGGTCTGTGAGCTACAGGGAAATTTTGCTGCTGGATTCTGTCTTAATGGCTGGTTTCTTTGTCCTCTGGCTTCCAGAGTTGAAGAAGCCCTGCCAGGCTCCTGTGTGTGGGTAAAGGGTGACTTGCAAGGAAATACCTAATAGAACGAAATGCTGTTTTTACTTCAAAGTTCGCTATGCCCCAGCTACCAGATATACAATAGCCCAGTGGCTTTAGAGTGGAGAAGAAACACAACTTTATTCTCAGAAGCCTCTTTTTTTTTATTTATTCACTTTGAGAGCAAGCACAACCAGAGGAGGAGCAGGGAGAGTAAGAGACAGAATCCCAAGCAGGCTCCACGAGCATGCAGCCTAATGTGGGCCTCGAACTCAGGAACAGTGAGATCATGACCTAAGCTGAGATCAGGAGTCGAATGCTCAACCAGATGACCACCCTGGCATCCTTCAGAAGCCCTCTTTAAACCAAACTTATTTAGTTACATACTTTTCATGAACATCTTATTTAAAGGGGGTATTCAAAACATAATAGAGAATTTTATTTCCTAGTCACTGTTAATTTTTTTTAAATATTTTTAAATAAACTTTATATTGGTACTTGTCCATTCCAGAAGTTAAGAGTAAAATAGGCAGAAATAATTAGAAAACATTGTTTAATAATTAAGATTAGGGGCACTGGGGTGGCTTAGTCAGTTAAGCGTCTAACTTCGCCTCAGGTCATGATCTCATGGTCTGTGGGTTTGAGCCCCGCATCGGGCTCTGTGCTAACAGCTCAGAGCCTGGAGCCTGTTTCAGATTCTGTGTCTCCCTCTCTGCCCCTCCCCTGCTTGCATACACTTTTTCTCTCTCTCCCTCTCTCCCTCTCTCTCTCTGTCTAAAATAAACATTTAAAATTTTTTAAAGAATTAAGATAGGATTCTATTAGAAATATCAGTGTAGGAAGGAAATTTGGTTCCTTATATTAAGAACGTCTGATTAGCTAATCTGTTACCTTTTCTAGGTAGCTTCATTCTAGAAAGGTTAGAAGATAGTGTTTATTACCCCAGTCACAAGGGGGTTATTTTCTTACATTAGTAAATGTCAGAATTTTATCTAATAGATTGCATTTCTTTGATTTTTTTGAAGGGAATTAATTATTATTCAAAACCTATCAGCAAAGATCAGACAGCCTCTCTCACCTCCATTCATTCAGTTGCTGCCAGGACTGTCATGAGTGCAAATATATATTTAAATATCTCCTTTAAGATTAGAATAGTCTGGGGGCACATGGGTGGCTCAGTTGGTTAAGTGTCCAGCTCTTTATTTTGGCTCTGGTCATGATCACACAATTCATGAGATTGAATCCCAAGTTGGGTTCTGTGATGACGGTGCAGAGCCTGCTTGGGATTCTCTTTCTTCCTCTCTCTCTACCTCTCCCCTGCTCTTGCTCATACTCTCTTTCTCTCTCTGGCACTCTCTCTGTCTGTCTGTCTCTCTCTCTCTCCCCAAATAGATGACCATTAAAAAAAAAAAAGAATAGTCTGCTTTTTTGTTTTCTACTTGACCCTATATTGCCCCAATGCCAATTGCCTTTAAGCCCCTTGGACTTAACTGTGAACAAGACTCTTTAAAAGATGGGGATTCCTCAAGGTCTCCAGGTGCCTCTGTAAGAAGGCTCATTTGATGGTCTCCCCTCAAAAGTACTCCAAGCAACTCCTTCCTCCCCGTGTCTCTCCTCTAGCCCATTGCTTCTGCCAGCAAGGGCCAAGGACACCTACTCTTCCTCTCAGCATAAACAGTTATGGAGAGCTCAGAGGTAGCTAGCAGAGCAGGGCAGATATGCTTTCTGAGAACTTGGCAGTGCCCTGTCCTGCATAGCATGCTCCTATCTCATCAGGATAGTTTAGATGTAGTCTCAGCTTAGACCCATGTGAAGAGCCTAATTCTTTGGTGCCAAACTCATGTTTCATGAGTTCCAGGACTCTCAGAAAGTCTATGGTTCAGTCACATTATACATCTTTGCTTCTGGCCACTAGGAGATGTTAGGGTGCAAGTGCCCTACTGTTCTGGTGCATAAGTATGGAAAATCTCACCATGTAAGATAACATTCACTATTTGTTATTGATTATAAAATACCCGCTTTTCCTCCTTTGTCTTTTGTATCTCACTGCTTATGATAATATGTTTTTGTGCTCATTCTAATTATTGCAAAAAAATATCTCTAATATCCCAGGGGGTTATAAATCTATAGATAGAATTCATGTCAGTTCTATTCTTGGGCCTGGCCTGAACATATACTATACTATGACAGACAGGTTTCCCCATGGCATGTATTTTTACTCACTCTAGGCCCATGTCTATTGCTTGATGAAACAGTCAAGGAAAACAGCCTCCCATTCACTGCCTGCCACATAGGAAGAGTACACTCTCACTTCTCATCTCAAAGTGACATTTCATTCCCCTTTGTGAATTCTGGGTTAATAATGTAAGAGAATTGAGAAGTGGAAAAGCCTTCTTCATGTTGCTTCCATGTAGAGAAGAGAGAATGAGGACCAGCATTTAATGAAAGCCGAAGATGTGCCAGGCACTCTAACTAAAAACTCACTTTATGCACCTAATTTTTTTCATGCCAATACCAAGAGATAAGTGATAGTATCATCTTTATTTTATAGATAAGAAAACTGAGGATTAAACAGTAACTCACTCAAGGTGATGTTAACAGATAAGTAGTAAAGTTGAGGTTTGAACTATGTCTAATTCCAAAAGCCATTCTCTTTCTTCTATACTACTCTGCCTCTAAAAGGCTCTGGAACTATTATCAGGTTATCCTGAAGAGTCCACCTCATGGGTCTAACCAGAACCAAGATCCATGAAGAGAAGTCTCCAAATATACAGACTCCTGCCTGTGCTCAGAGCCATCTAGGTTGCTGAACTCTATGCCAACATAATCATCAGTCCTTAAGAATTCATAGTTTACTAAATCCGTACAGTCTCTATCCTTTTGGATTTATACTTGAGACTGCCAAGCATCACAGATGAAGGGCATAATTTATAGTCTTCAGATTTCATGATTTCAGATAAATGTCTCCATCCTGGGGAAAATGGTCCAGCTCTCAGAGCTGCATTGCTGGCTACAGGGCTGTGAACGGAGTTCAGCTCATGCTGCTTGGTGGTGCCCAGCTCTTTCTGCTATATTGAGAGGTTCCTGGCTTGAATTTGAAACCAAAATTAGAAAGTCAAGAGTTTGATCATAGAGACAGACAAAAAATTTAAATCCATTTTATAAGCAAAACAGCTATGTCTATTAAGCCATATTGAACTGATTTCTTTTTATATTCCCTTCTCTTGCCAGCAACTATGTTGGCAAGTTATGATAGTTTCAAGTGGTCTGGGCCCCAGCAAATTTTCTTGTTCTGGTTTCCTTTTTACTCCTCCCTGTTCTATGCCCTAAGAGTGCTGTAGGGATATGTGGAGTCAAAGACCACGGAGGAGCTCACATGAGGCAGGGGTGCTGCAATGCCTTTTCAACCTCTTATATTATTATTGTCTGAGCATAGATACCGAAAGACAGACACCAAACTCTGTGCTAACCACAGCTTCACTTGCTTCTTCAGGCTGCACTCCTCAATTCCTTCCCAACTATCTTTGATGAACTGCTGCAAATGTTCACCGTGCAGGAGGTGGCAGAGTTTGTAAGAGGGACTCTGGGGAGCATGCCCAGCACTGTGCACATTGGGCAGTCAATGGATGTCGTGAAGCTGCAGTCTATCGCTAGGACTGTGGATAGCCGTCTGTTTTCTTTCTCAGGTAAATCAAGTTGGGATGGGAATCAGACTGACCTTTCCTCCTTTCCAGGGTATTGTCAAGTAGTAACCAAAAGATCAGTTTATCAGTCATCATGCAAGAAGCCTGTGGCCCTAAAAATGCAGAGTTTTGGGTAAACTCTATTAGATAATACAGCCAAGATCTAGGCCTACTGCCTTGCTCATGATTTATCCCTAGGGACCCCCACCCTGGGGCATGCCCATGAGGTGGCCTGCAGAGCAACTTCCAGACCTACAAGTCTAGCCAGCTGCCAAGAGTAGGGCCTGTCACCCCCACACTCAGCAAGATGGGAAAGCAGAGGAAAAGGAAGGGGAACAAGAGACAAGGGTATAGCCAAAGGGGATAAGGATGAGTTAAGGAGATAAGAGAGATCCTGAAAGAGGGCCCTGAGGACCAACTGTGTTTTCTTTGTTCCTTATCTCACCAATCAGATTCCTTTCCTGTCTTTGAAAGAACCTATAAGGATTAGACAGAGATGGATGGTGAGCCCTCCCCACTCCCCAAGAGGTCAAGACAGCCTAACAAATAGTCAACAGCTCAGATTGCCTTTCAGAAAGAACCTCCAGATTCATACTTGAAACCACATTCAGCATGATCCTCCTGGCAGGGGTACCAAATACTCAGTGGCCAAATGTTAAGATCAATATGAGCTTAATCCTTTAAATGGAATGTCACAATCATAGAATAAATTTCTAGGGCACAGGAATAAATCCGAAACGCTAGGAACAATTATTGTTAGAGTTTTCATAACTAGAATTTTTGGTAGTAAAAATTTTTAAGTTTGACTTTTAAAGTATAAGAATAGTAATTTCTCAACCAAGTGCTACACACAATTGCAATAATAAACATTCCTTTTAACTTAACTCTGCCATTGTAGGGTATTATTCCTGGCACAGCTGCCACCAAGAGAGTCAGCTTTTCTCTACCAGTAGCTATTTATGGTAAACACTTCTCTCTTCACCTATTCCTAGATTGAAGATTTTATCACTGGTTTGGACACATTAGCACTGAGGCCACTGCACACATTCAAGCTTTGTGCACTGCTTAAAGAAGATGCTTCTGAATATATGGGAAGGGGAACAGCAGACTGCCCTCACTGACATCTTTTATTTCTAATATTTTTGCATGCATATTTGCATGATTCCATAATCACTTAAGAAAAATTCTTAAACTTTATGTGGCAGTGTAACTGTGTAGTTGAATTTTAAGCGGATAAGCCACCCCCAAGTTCTCATTTGCATTTCAATTTCATTGAATGCTTGACTTACAGAGTCTTCGTTGAAGCAGGAAGGTGGTGTCTTTTAAACAACACTTAACTGTCTCAGAGCATATCAGTTTGGTCTTTGCAGCCAGTTCCAGTAATAAACTACTATTTTCTCTGCAGATAGTTATTGATTGATATAGAAATCCTGCTATGTTGGTATAATTTTGGTCTGCAAAATGTGTTATGAACTTCATTTTTGTCTACACATCCTTTTAAACATAGAATAGCTGTCATTCCATTTTATAGTCTAAGTATTTGACAAGACAGCTCCAAATCTCTTATATGTCATGTAATTTGTCTTTGGCTAAAAACCTATTTTCTTTCTGAATTTTATCTGAAACATGTAACTGTGGTCAAGTGTGAACAATAAATTGGCAATGCCCTGGTGGGTTTATATTACTGATAATCTGACTAAATCCTGCTGGCCAGGTATCAAGGTACCTGGAGAGTCACACAGTCTGACCACATAGTGCAGAGCACCAGAAACATGTTCACACTGTATTTCATTTTGTCTGCCTGAGGTGGGAAAGGAAATAGGCCTAATTGCTGCCACAAAGTAAATGCTCACCGTGGGGACGGGGGGTGCAGGGGGTGCCAGGTCAGCTAGCCAGAGCATCATAAAGAGTAACCATTTATAATCTATAGCAGTCTGCAGGTTCAGTGAGTGTAGTTCATAGAAATAGGTCTGTCAATTAAATGGAATTTTCAGTTTAAGCGATGCTTTTTGGAATCTAGTTGTTAAAGAGATTTTGTTTGGGAGCAATTTCCTAACATTCATCCTGCACAAAATGGCATCAATACTGAGGCTTAAAATGATAAAGAAGGAAAGAGAAATGGAAGGATAATGCTGTGGGATGTCTTACAGTGTCCAGAAAGTGGGCTTATAGGCCCTCATAAAGGAAGGGAATGACCTCCATCTTGGCACCAGTTCAGCCCCACTTGTTTTGAGACCAGTTAAGTCTCACAGTGTCACTGGCTTCCAGAAGTCGCTAGTTCTCTAAAGGGCTTCTTCACCTTTGTGTTTTCTCTCTCAGAATCCCGCCGCATCCTGCTTCCCGTGGTTCTCCATCACATTCACCTTCACCTGAGGCAGCAGAAAGAGCTGCTGATCTGCTCAGGGATTCTTGGCAGCATCTTCTCCATCGTCAAGACCAGCTCTCTGGTAGTGGCCCCATGCCCACTACATCTCCCCTCAGCTCTGCCCCAGTCTTGTATTACTTTAACCAGAGGCAGACCAACAAAGATCACTTTGTGCCCTTCTCAGTCAGAGAAGCTTTCATCAGTGACAGGAAGGCGTCCAAGTGAGCAGAGGCCTGTGTATGCCCAGCAGGCTTCTCAATACAACACAGTTTTGCTATTTGAAAAAGTTGAGTTCCTGAAATGTAGTTCTCTTTAACACCAGAAAGCTGAATCCTGTGCCATGTTCTGTTTTTATCAAAAGGTATTAATCCTCTGTTCCTGGGAGTGTTCTAAGGATACTAAGGCACAAGCACAGAGAGGCAGGCCCAGGTTGAGAGGCAGCTTGCTCATTCAGACTTTTCTGTCAGCTTCCTGGCAGCCTGATTCCACCCATATGGCATTCCATACGATGCCAGATAAGGTCAGGACATACGAGAGATAATTGTTGCCCAGAAGTGCTCTGAGCCTCATGGGATGATAGACTTGGACTTTAAAGATGAGGTTTCAACTGGCATTGCTTTTGCCTAGTTTCTTTCCTCTTTACTTTTTCTTTTACGAAGAGATCTGTGGTGGGAAGGGAAGGGAAGGAAGGCGGGAAAGACATGATCAGGCATGAATAAAGGTAGGAATTTATTTTAATGATATTTATTTTATATACTTATGGTACTAGGAAAAATGCTTATTTCTTAGAGAAAATTTGTAAACTATAAGAAAGTATAAAGAAAGAAATTAAGAACAAAAATGAGTTTTTTATTACAGCATCTTAAGTTGAGGTAAGGTTTCTGGAGAATTAAATTACAACTGCATTTTAAATGAAGGCCAATATTCTAGATGAGTTGTTTGTGGTTTTGGGGGGAGTTTTTGTTGTTGTTGTTGTTGTTGTTTGTCAGCTATAGCCTTGTCCAAAATCTTGTCCCATTTTGCGGCTGTCTTTTCACTTATGCTATTATTTCTTTTGATAAACAGAATAATTAATTCTATTTCTGTGTATTTTCTTAGAATAAAGTTACTTAGATATTCCTCCATAAAAATAAATAAAATAAAATGAAGGCCAATAGCCAGGTGATAAGAAGGTAAAGTGTTAGGCTATCCATGTGGAACAGTAGAGGTCCAGGAAAAAAAAGAGTGTGGTTGGTTTGATTAGGGTACAGGGCCTCAATAGGGTGCTCTGGTGTCCAGACTTAAAGTACCATCTGGTGGCAGGGGCCCTGCTTGGCAGAGTGCCTGTGGTGCCTGTAGTGGCCCTATTGTTTGCTCTTGGCTCCAGGCAAGGCTTGGCAGCTCTCCTTCCCACCAGGCCTCAAAGAGTCAACACCAAGCACATAAGGTCTATTAGCAGCCCAAGGTCAGACTTGAGGAAGTGGAAGACTTATTGCTAAATAAAGGAGAGAAATTGAAGGGGGAAATAAAGGGAAAGAGAGGAATGGAGGAGGAATGGGAATAGGTAAAAACCTGAAGGAGATGGTCTAGTTGTATTTGTGGGGCTAGAGAGTCAGGTACAATTGTAGTTGTTTACAACTAGTCAGAGAGACATCGTAAGTGAGAGTGTTATGATCACTTCAGCAGAAGAGAGAGATCACCTTAGCACCAAGAGCTGCTCCAGCTCTTCATGTGGAATGGGGCACAGTATGATTATATTGAATGAATGGGTTGGGGGTGGAATTTAAGCTCCATGAGCATAGAGATACTATCTTTCTTGTTCACCTGTGTGTACTCGGGTTCACAAACAATGAGTAGCATATAGTAATTGCTTAATGAATAATGGGTTGGTGGATGGATGGACAGATGGACATTTGTACCAGTAATAATAAAGAGAGGCTGGAGAAGGGGCAGTGGGAATCTCCGTGAGATAAAATCAGGCTACAAGATTTGAGATTCAACGTGAGAGGTCTATAAAAGGACAGCACAGACTCTTCCTAAATTCAGTGTGGTGGCTGAGAAGCAGCCCTTCATGGGGAGGCATGCTCTGTTGTTGTTTTTCTGAGGCTGCCTGAGAAAGACACACTGAGACCAGAGTCCTTCAGGAGGCCCAGGAAACATGAGCAAGAAAGCTGAAAAGCTCAAAGAGAGATGTAGACATATCTGAGCAACAGTTGGGGCCAGCAAAGCTTGAGATCGCCTAAGGAGAAAGACCTGAGAAGAAAACAGTCCTCTTAAATACTGAAATACTTTTATGTGAATTCAGGTGCATGTTAGCAGTCCTGAAGATGCCAACACCACACCCTGTGGCCTGAATACTTTACCATTTTCTCAAAGTGTCAGTCAGCAGTGTTGTGCTTTCTTCTGACTCTTCTAGGGAAATCAAAGTAAACAGATACATCTGGACCTTCGCTTCTGCCTTGAATACTGAAATTAATATATGCACCTGACGTTCAGTACAGTGGGTGTCAAGTGGTGCTAGGTCAGGCGAAGGGCCCAGCCACCATACCAGGGCAACAGAGACAGGTTTGCCTCACCTTCTCTCAGAGCTGTTGTCCCAGGTTCCTTGACACCTCATGCTAGTGAGGCCGAGAACTCAGTGTTGAAAGTCCAGTCAGAAAACCACTCCCAATGGTACACACTTTGTAAGTGCTGCCAGCTGCACGTCAGCCAGGTTGGTGCTAACAGTGTGCTCTCTCACTGCTCGCTCCAGGAGGCAGATGTCATGGAGGAGGTAGAAATGATGGTGGAGAGCCTCCTGGACGTGCTCTTGCAGACTCTGCTCACCATCATGAGCAAATCGCACGCTCAGGAGGCGGTAAGAGGGCAGCGGTGCCCGCAGTGCACAGCCGAGATCACTGTTAGTAACTAACATTCAGGTTTTCTTGCTTTCTTTTCTAACCTGGGGCTCCTCCACACCAACCCCCACCTCCTCATAGCACCACCTTCATCTCCACCTCCCTGCATGATTGTCAGCATGCTGCCTTCTTCCCTTCTCGCATCTGGCTCCCATCTCCACTCTGAAAGCTGTAGGTTGTAGTCCCAGAAGTCTACTCTAGGGCAGATGTGGGGAATGCTCCCTGTCTTGCTTTCCTGCACACTGTCACTGTTGCCTTGGCCTTTGTGCCAACTCATTTTCTATTCTGTAGAATGAAGCAGAGATGCAGTAAGAGATTGAAGAGGGGAAAATGGACTATTCCTTCTAGGAGCAGGCTCTCCTAAATGGTGTGCACAACAGAATAATTTTCTAGAATTTGGTTGTATCTACAATGTTGTTGCTTTTGTCCACAACGTTTGTATCTAAATGTCTCATCAGGAAAAATGTGATGAGGTAGAATTGCACTGGCATTATTGGACAATTAGAAGAGAAACAGCGTGGGGAATCCTCTCATTAGGGACAGAGAGACAGCCCCCACTCCTATACCTAGAGTGGACTTCTTAACCCTGATGGTAGAACACATAAACAGATTACACAGACTCTTCCATTTGGCAGGTGGGAGACTGCAGTGGTTTCTTTGAAGCAAATCATCTGTGGGAACAAGCTAAGCCCAGTACGCTAGGGAGGGCAGGAGGAGCAGAGAGCAGGCATGTGTTCTGAAGCACTGGGCTTGGAAAGAATGTTCCCTTGGGAGCTCCTGTTGAGGGCACTCTCACTATAGGTAAAAACGTGTACCCTGATATGTCCTGGTAACCCATTCTTCTGACTAACTACACAGTGCTTGCTGTGGACCTACCCATGCTTTATGCACTTTACAAATAGTAACTCATTTAGCAACACTAAATTACATATGTTTAATGAAGATGATAATTTGCATAATTTACTGAGCACTTCCTTTACATACTGGACTTTTTCACAGAAAAGCTTTCTGTGCATTCATTCCTTTGATCCTTGTACTAAATCTAGGAATTATAGCTTATTGTGCCATTTTTCCAGATAAAACTGAGGTTCATATACATGTATATATTCTACACATATACATATGTCTAATAATTTCATGTGTCTAGAAATTATTCGAGAGCCAAAAATATTGTTGTCAAATTTCCATGAGTTTAAAAACATTTGGTCAGTTGCCCCATGCCAAAAATTGCCATAAGATGGTAAAAGTCTTGGAGTACTTAAAACAAGGTCTTCTTACATGTTACCCCAGATGGAACTTGAAGGAATTTTAAAGACTCATTTTTTTATCCATAAATTTTTACTTACCTTAAAGCCCATAATTTGCCTTCTCACAAAGGTCAGTTTTGACTCCTCTACCTTCCAATATGTCAGCCTACTATGTTCCATCTTCCTGATCCAGTAACCACATGTAAACTCTAGGAAGTCCCCAGAAGATTCTTGGAGAAGGGCTGTCCATCTTGGAGCAAGATGGGAGGAGCCCAAATTCTGTCCAGAGAAGGCCAAGCACCCTGTTCTGAGTAATCCCGTTAGATTTCAGTACAGTGGCCTGGCAATATATAGTGACAAAGGATTGCATAGCCAAAAATTTCCTAGGGAAAAAAAACCCAGACTTTATGTCTTACTTTGCAATATTTCTTTGTTATAGGTTAAGGTTTTTCCATTAGTCCCATGCTGCAGAGGTCTTATTAAAATTTCCAAGCCCTTCAGAAAAGAAAACTTGGCAGAAAGGAAATCTCATTTTCAGGACCAGAGTTCTCCCCTTCCCTTTCATGATCATTGGGGCCATCTCAGACCCTTCCTTCTCTCCTTACCCTCTGTGGATTGGGGAAATACAGCTCTTATGATTAGTTGCACCAAGTGTTTTCTTGGTTGGTCCTCAGGGCGAGTATGTGTCCTGCCTTCTCTCGCTGCTCCGCCAGATGTGTGACACCCATTACCAGCACCTCCTGGACAACTTCCAGAGCAAAGATGAACTCAAGGTAGGCAGCACACCTACCTCAAAAGTGACCTTTCACCCAGGAAAAGGAAACATGCAGCTAAGACTGACCAGAAGCTTCCTCCTGCCAGGGGTATAAGTACAAGTGACCAGCTCTGCCCAGAGTGGAGGGTTCACCAGCCCTACTTTATGGCTGCAAGTGTACGGCTTCCCGAAGCTGAGAGCCAGCAATGTTCTTACACAGCCAGACCCCAGTAACACTGGCAAATTTTCACTGACTAATAGTAGCTCTGAGACCATGTCCCTCTATGAGAGGCTGCTGTAGGCCATAGTAGCTGTCAGCAAACGAACTCTTCCCTTTCTTATGAACTCACCAATCACCTTATATTTTGCCCCTGCAAACCAGACTCCACTGTTTAATAACTGTGTAATAATAATAATGACAACTTTTCATTACAATGTATTTCTGGAAGTGACCTGTAGAGAGCAAAAGTGAGCACTGCCCATTGGCTACCAGACTCCGGATCCAGAGCATCAGAGCAGCTAGGGCAGAGAAATGGGCCCATGATCCAGACAACAAGGGAGAATTCTCAAGCTTCCAGTGGTATCACTGCTGACAAACTTCTGGGGCTTATGTCTTTGCCTTAGAATGTGCTACTCAGTTCATCCCTTGACGAACAAACCATTTCAAATTTTAATTCTATGCTCTGCCTCCATTTAGAACCAAGTCATTTGCATTTCATAATAATGCATTATATTGTTTTTTATTCACATGACCTTCATAAATCATATTGTATCAGTTAATATGTATTAGGCATCACTTTCTTGTATCTGATCTTGCCTGCCTTTCCACAGACTTGGATCTCTGCAGATTGTTATCATTAATTCATTGCTTTAAAGTCAGCCTAACTTCTTGGAGGGATGGACTTTGACAGCCCTTGAAGTGAGCCAAAAGTTAGCCAGAGCCCAAAGCTCACATCCAAGTCCAGCAGTGCTTGAGCTGGGGTTGGGGGGCCTTAAAATCCAGTGTACGCTGTTCTAGATCACTTTCCTCATGTCATTTTATACTAACTGATTTACATTCCGAAGCTCAGGCTGGCATCATTCTCTTACTTTTAATTAAATGTTTATTTTTATAATAGCAGTGTATATGCATAATTTTTTATTTTTAAATTTGTTATTCATTTATTGAAAGCCTACTATGTGCAAGTACTATATCCAGAACTTTGTGGGTTTTAAATTTTTTAATTATTCATAGTCTTAAAAGTTAAAACACATTACAAAGCTTATAACATAAAATGGTAGTTCCCTGCCTCAACCTGACCCATGTCCAGTTACTGCTCCCCAAAAGCAGCCACTTTGAACACTTTTGCTGTTCTTGAAGCTTCTACTGCCATTTAAAATTTTAGCTGTCAAAAAGATAATAAAAAATAAAATAAAAATTTAACTGTCACTTGTTATCTATTTTCTTCTTTCCATGGAAGATGAGGGTGATTCTCCTGTGTCATTCCTCCCTCCCTCCCTCTCTCTCTCTCTCTCTCTCTCTCTCTCTCTCCCTCTCCCTCTCCCTCTCACACACACACACACACACACACACATACACACACACACACACACACACACACATGCACATCTTTCCTCTCTTTCTTCCAATATACTTAAATTCTTTCTTCCAATATAGTTTGCATACACTTTTGTTTAAATTGGTAATCAACTCTTCCTTATTATAGCTAGGTAAATACAGTGGTGAACCAGCTGCTATACTACTATACTTACTTTTTTTGTAAAACTTTTTGTTTTTTACTGGAGTTAATTGCTTCTTTTGTCATTTGCTTGTTTTTTGTTTTCTTTTGGTTTTAAAATCTGGCTAGGCTTTCCTACAACCTCTCTGTAGTAAATCTCTCCTTCCAGCATTCCTCAAGGTCACATCTGTTGGATACTGTCAGGTCACTTTTTTTTCCTGGAAACTTTCCTTGTTTTTATTTGTTTTAGTCTCTAACCTTTATGTTAGAGACTTTCCTCTTATACATACAGACTTTTGGATGCCAGTCCTGGGTCTGAAAGTAAGGTGCTCTGGTACTACTTAGAAGCTCTATATATGTTCAGGGCTTGTCTCCAGCAGACTTCCCTGTAGCTGACTAAAGAGGGTCTGGTCATTTAGTCAGAGCATCCTCTAATTCCTGTAGCTACTGGTCTGTTCTCTTGGATTTGTCTATTTCCTGAGAGAGGAATCACTTACCCTTCCTAGGGATGGAGTAGCCTGCCAATATTTTGGGAACCAAATAACACAAAGGGGTTGGGGGCCTTCCAGTTCATCAGGTAAACTTTGTCTCAGTGCCTATTTTCATTTTGGCATCTCCACCATCTTATGTTGCTGTATCCTTGAGAACAAATCCTCAGTGATCAACTACTCCCTCAGTCTTCTGATAGGATGGGGAAAGCCTGGTCACCCAGGGACATGAAATGGCAGAAGGGGTCGTAGGGAGACTGTCAATCAATCTTCCTCTGTGTAGCCCTCATATCCAGTCCCACAGAGGTACTTGGCGATGCCGCCAGTTTCTGAGATCCTTGCTTCCTGCTGCTATCACTTCTAAAGGCTCTTGGCTGTCATCTTTCTCAAGTATATTAAGTCAGTTACCATAAAAGCTTTCAAAATTTATTCATCTCTTCTGGTTACTGTGTTATTTCCTGCTTTCTTTGTCTCTGTGGACATATGTATTTTTTAACAATAATTTTAGAGGATTTGAGCTGAACTAGAGATGAGGGAACATATGTAGTCCACCACACCAAATATAGAGTTTTGTACATATGTTCTTTTTTATGACAGCATTATTGAGATATAATTTGCATACCATAAAATTTACACTTGTAAACTGTACAGTTCAGTGTCTCTGATTATATCCATCTTAAAAGACATCACAAATTAACAAGGTCAAGTTAGTAATTTATAACTGCACAAAGAAAAGCCCAAGACCAGATGGCTTAATTGGTGCATTCTACCAAATTTTTAAAGAAGAATTAATACCAGTCCTTCACAAGCTCTTACAAGAAATAAAGAGTTGGGAACTCAACTCATGAGATCAGTATTACCCTGACATGAAAACCATAATGAGACATCACAAGAAAAGAAAAATATAGACTAATATCCCTTATAAATGTAAACGCAAAACCTTTAGCAGCACATTAGCAAACAGAATCCAGGAACATATTAGAAGGTATACACCATGATCAAGTGGGGTTGATCCCAGAAATGCAAGGTTAGACTAATATATGCTAACCAATCAATGGAATACACCATTAAAGAAATCTGGTCATTTGTAGGAAAGTGGATGGACCTCGAGGGTGTCATGCTAAGTGAAATAAGTCAGGCAAAGAAGGACAGAGACCATATGTTTGCACTCATAGGTCTAACAGGAGAACAGGAGAAACCTAATGGAGGACCAGGGGGAGGGGAAGAGGGAAAGAGAGTTGGAGAGAGAGAGACACACAAAACTTGAGAGACTATTGAATACTGAAAAGGAACCGAGGGTTGAAGGAGAAGGGAGGGGGCGCCTGGGTGGCTCAGTCAGTTGAGCCTCCGACTCAGATCTCACATTCGTGGGTTTGAGCCCCGCGTCAGGCTCTGTGCTGACAGCTAGCTCAGAGCCTGGAGCCTGCTTCAGATTCTGTGTCTCCTTCTCTCTCTGCCCCTCCCCCTCTCATGCTCTGTCTCTCTCTGTATCAAAAATAAACAAAACATTAAAAAAAAAAAAAGAAGGGAAAGGGAGAGGGGGGAAGAGGTGGAGGTGTTGGAGGAGGGCACTTGTGGGGAAGAGCACTGGGTGTTGTATGGAAACCAATTTGACAATAAACTTTTTTAAATAAAAAATAAAAAACAAAACAAAGAAGGAATACACCATTAAATAGAATAAAAGACAAAAAGAGGATCATCATAATGGATGTAAAAAAAAAAAAAACCATTGAAAAAAAATCCACCAACCTTTCATGATATAATCATTCAACAAATAGAAGGGAATTTCTTCAGACTAATAAAGGGCATCTATGAAAAACCCACACTAACATCAGACTTAATAACAAAAGACTGAATACTTTTCTCTTAAGGTCAGGAACAAGAAATCTGCTCTAACCACTTATATTCATTATACTGGAGGATCTAGCTGGAGCATTTAGGTACAAAAAAGAAATAAAAGTCACCCAGGTGGGAAAGGAAGACGTAAAATTATGTCTATCCTCAAATGACATGATTTTGCATACAGAAAATCCTAAGATATCCACAAAACACTATCAGAAGTAATAAGTTCAGCAAAGTTGCAGGAAACACAATTAATACACAAAAATCAATGACATTTCTTAGCACTAGTAATGAACAACTCAAAAATGAAATTAAGAGAACAGCTCCATTTACAATGGCATAAAAACAAATAAAATAATTAGGAAAAGAAAGAAGATCTAAATTAATGAAAAGATACCCCATGCTCATGGATTGGAACACCTAAGATTATTAAGACAGTACTTCACAAAGTGATCTACAGGTTTGATACGAGACCTCTCCAAGTTTCAGCTGCCATTTTGCAGATGTTGACAGTCTGATCTATAATTAATAGGGGAATGAAAGGGACTCAGAATAGCCAAATGATCTTGAAAAAGAAAACAAAATTGAAGGATTCATACTTCCCAGTTTAAAACTTATAACAAAGTAACAGTAACCAGAATTGGTACTGGCATAAAGATAGACATAAAGATCAATGGAATTGGATTGAGATTCTAGGAATAAACTTTTATATGTACAGTCATTTGATTTTCAGTAATATTCCCAAGATAATTCAGAGAGTAAAGCAGTCTTTTCAACAAATGGTGCTGGGACACTTTGATATCTCTGTGCAAAAAAAAAGGGAAAAAAAGAAATTGTACCTCTACCTCATATCATATTTAAAAAATCAATAGGAAAGGGATCAGAGACTTAAATGTAAGAGCTAAACTATAAACCTCTTAGAAGGAAACATAAGAGTATATCTCTGTGTCTTTCAGTTTAGCAGTGATTCTTAGTTATGAAACCCAAAGCAAGCAACAAAAGAAAAAACAGATGTTAGACTTCATCAAAATTAAAAACTTATGTATTTCCAAAAAAAAAAAGAAAAGAAAAACATGTATTTTAAAGGATGCCGGATCCCCTAGGTGGCTCAGTCGGTTAAGCATCCGACTTCAGCTCAGGTCATGATCTCCCAGTTCATGGGTTCGAGCCCCACTTCAGGCTCTGTGCTAACAGCTAGCTCAGAGCCAGGAGCCTGCTTTGGATTCTGTGTCTCCCTCTCTCTCTGACCCTCCCCTGCTAATGCTGTCTCTCTCTGTCTCTCAGAAATAAATTTAAAAAACATTAAAAAAAATTTTAAAGGATGCCAAGAAGAAAGTGAAAGACAACCCACAGAATGGAAGAAAATATTGACTAATCATATATCTACTAAAAGACTTGCATGTAAAATATATATAGAACTCTTACAACTCAAGAATTAAAAGGCAACTTGATTTCAAAATGGGCAAAGTATTTGAATAGACATTTTCTCAAAGAAGATACATAAATTGCCAATACACACATGAAAAGATGTTCAGCATCATTAGTCTTAGGGAAATGTGAAGCAAAACCACAATAAGATACCACTTCACATTGAGAGTAGATATAATAAAAAAGACAAATATTAATTCTAGTTTTAATATTTGGTGTAATTCTCCAGTGAAGCCATCTGGTCATGCACTTTTCTTAGCATGAAGCTTTTAAATTATTAATTTGGGGCGCTGGGTGGCTCAGTCAGTTAAGCATCCGGCTTCGGCTCAGGTCATGATCTCACAGTTCGTGGGTTCGAACCCCACATCGGGCTCTGTGCTGACAGCTAGCTCAGAGCCTGGAGCCTGCTTCAGTTTCTGTGTCTCCCTCTCTCTCTGACCCTCCACTGCTAATGCTGTCTCTCTCTGTCGTTCAAAAATAAATTTTTAAAAAATTTTAATGATTAATTTTATCTGTTCATTTATGATAGGTCTATTCAGATTTGTTTCAATTTAAATGAATTTTGGCTGTTTGTATCTTTCTAAGAATTTTCCCATTTCATCTAGGTTACATAATTTATTCTTGGTTTGTAAACTTTGTTGATCTTTGCAAAGAATCAACTTTTGGTTTCGTTTTTTGCTGTTTTTCTATTCTTTCTCAGTTTCACTTATTATTCCCTTCCTTCTATTTGCTTTGTTTAGTTTGCTCTTCTTTCTCTAGTTTTTTAAGGTGTAAGGTAGGTTTTGATTTGAGACCTTAACTTTTTTAATTTTATTTTATTATTTACTTTTGAGAGAGAGTGAGAGTGAGAGAATGAGCATGAGTGGGAGAGGGGCAGAGAGAGGGGGACAGAGGATCCAAAGCAGGCTCTGTGCTAACAGCAGCCAGCCAATGTGGGGCTCAGACTCATGAACTGTGAGATCATGACCTGAGCCAAAGTCAGCTACCCAACCGACTGAGCCACCCAGGTGCCCCATTAAAAAGACCTTACCTCTTTTTTTTTTTTTTAATTTTATGTCTTTTATTTACTTTTGAGAGACAGAGAGTGACAGTGCGAGCAGGGGAGGGTCTGAGAGAGAGGGAGACACAGAATCCGAAGCAGGCTCCAGGCTCTGAGCTAGCTGTCAGCACAGAGCCCGATGCGGGGCTCGAACCCACGAAACATGAGATCATGACCTGAGCCAAAGCTGGTGCTTAACCGACTGAGCCACCCAGGAGCCCCCTTACCTCTTTTTAATGTAGGCACTACAGATATAAGTTGTAGCTTCATCCCATAAATTTTGATTTGATGTTTTCATTTTTATTCATCTCAAAGTAGTCCTAGTTTTACTTGTGTTTTATTCTTTAACCTATTGGTTATTTGAGAGTTTGTTATTTAATTCACTTTTTTTTGAAATTTATTTATTTTGAAAGAGAAACAGAGAGAGACAGAGCTAGCGAGCATAGAAGGGAGGAGGGGCAGAGAGTGAATCCCAAGCAGGCTCCACACTGTCAAGCACAGAGCCCAACGTGAGGCTCACACTCACCACTCCATGAGATCATGACCTGAGTGGAAATTAAGAGTCAGATGCTTAACTTACTGAGCCACCCATGCACCCTGTAATACACATATATTTTACTTTCCCAAATTTCCTTCTATTATAGATTTCTAACTCCCTTCTACAGTGGTTGAAGAACATGCTTTATATGATTTCAGTTCTCTTAAATATATTGAAGCTTTTTTAATGGCCTGACGTATGGTCTGTCCTAGAGAAGGGAATGCATGTATCCTCCTATGTGTATCCTGCTATTGTTGGATAGAGTGTCCTATAGATAGATGTCTGTTAGGTCTAGCTAGTCTATAGTATTGTTCAGGATTTATTTTTCCTTGCTGATCTTCTATTTAGCTTCTCTATACATTATTGAAAGTGGTATATTGAAGCCTCCAACTATCATTGTTGAATTGTCTATTTTTCCTTTTAATTCTGTCAGATTTTGCTTCATGTATTCTGGGTTCTGTTTTAAATGCATATATGTTAATAATTAATTCTTTCAAACATATTGGGTCTTTTGTTATTATAAAATTTCCTTTTTTGGTCTCTAATGACAATTTTTGTTAAAGTCTATATTGTTTAATATCAGCATAGCCATACCAGCTCTCTTTTGATTGCCATTTTCATTGAATATATTGTCTGCACTTTTACTGCCAATATATTTATGTCTTTGAATTTAATGTATGTATCATGTAGACCACATATAATTGGATCATGTTTATTTTTTATCCATCTTTCCATCTCTGCCTTTTTTTTAGAATGTTCCATTCATTTACATTTACTGTAATTACCAATAAGTTAAGATGTACATCTGCCATTTTGCTATTTGTTTTATTTCTGCCTGATACCTTCTTTGTCCCTCTTTTCCTCCATTTCTGCCTTTTATGTTAAATAAATATTTTTAGTGTTCCATTTTAATTCCTTCATTATTTCTTTCAGTATATTTTAAAATTATTGTCTTAGTGATTGCCCTGAGAATTACAATTAACATCTTAAAACAATCTACCAAACTCCTTTTCTAGTATACAAAACCTTGCTCCAATAAAACTCCAGTCCTTTCCCCTTTTTGTGCTGTGACTGTCATATAAATTACATATTTATATATTATAATCCCATCAACATAGTTTTATAAATATTGCTTTATGCAGTTGCCTTCTAAATCAAATAAGAAAAGAGTTATGAATTTACATATGTGCTATCTTTTATATTTACCTATATAATCACCTTTCCTAGTGCTTTTTACTTCTTTATATGGATTCAAGTTACTTTTATTTAAGTCTGAGAGACTCCCATTAGTATTTCTTATAGGACAGGTCTACTAATAACAAATTCTCCCAGTTTGTTTTTTACTCTAAGAATGTCTTAATTTTGTCTTCATTTTTGAATGATAGTCTTGCTAGATTTAGGATTCTTGGTTGGTGTTATTTCAGTACTTTGAATATATCATTCCAGTGCCTTCTGGCCTCCATCATATCTGCTGGTAAGTTACCTATTACTGAAAATCATTTGTACATGATAAATTGTTTTTCTCTTGTTGCTTTCAAGATTCTCTTTGTTTTTAGGATTTCGCAGTTTGACTATGATATGCCTGTATGTAGATTTCTTTGGTATTTTCTTATCTGGAGTTCATTGAATTGTTTGGATGTGTAGATTAGAGGGTTTTGTTGTTGTTGTTGTTGTTTCATGAAATTTGGGAAGTTTTTAACCAATATTACTTCAAAAAGTTCTTCAACATCTCCTCCTCTTTTTCTCTCCTCTCTTTCTGACTCTTCTATTATTTGTATGTTTTTACGATTTGTGGTGTCCACAGGTCTCATGCTTTATTTGTTTTTCTTCATTTTTTTTCTTTCTGTTCCTCTGAATAATCTCAGTTGACCTCTCTTTTAAATTTGCTGATTCTTTCTTTTGTCAGTTCAAGCTTCTTTGCTGATGAACTTCACTAGCAAAATTTACATTTTATGTAGGGTTCTATTAAAATCTAAAATTTCTATTTAATGCTTTTAAAATAATTTCTATATATTTTATTAATATTCTCTATTTGGTGAGATATTGTCCTTGTACATTCCTTTAGTTCTTTGCGGGTATTTATACCAGCTGATTTAAAGTCTTTTCCTAGTAAGTTCAGTATTTGAGCTACCCCCGGTAAAGTTTCTCTTGACTTCTTTTTCCTGTGTATGGATCATACTATCATGATTAATTTCATATCTTGTAACTTTTTTGTTGAAAACTGGGCAATTTAAATAAAGTGGCAACCCTGGAAATCAGATCTCACCCCACCCCACATACCAGGGTTTGCTGTTACTGCTTTTTGTTGTTTTGTTATTGTTATTGATATTTCTTTGCTTACTTGTTTAGTGACTCTCCTGGACTAATTCTTTAATGTCTGTATGCTTTGTTGTGTGTAGCCACTGAGGTCTTCATTCAGTTGGCTTAGTGGTCAGCTAACATCTGGACAGAGATTTTCTTAAATGTCTTAAGCCCAAAAGACTTTGATACTTTGCTAAGTGTCTGTATGTGTGTATTAGGGTTCACCTTCAGTGCTCCAGCAGTTTACATTACTCCCTTAGCCTTTTCTTCCTACTTCTCATAGAGCCGAAAAGTCAGCCAGGGTGAGAGATTAGGCTTCTTCAGTCTTCTCTGGGAATATGTATAGCCCTGAACATGTGTGTGGACTTCCAGATTCCCAAGTATATGTCAGTGATTTTCAAAGTCCCTATATATATCTCATTCCTCAGATTTTTCTTTTAACTCTTCTGGCAATTTTTTTACATGCTCTGATATGGTTTCTTTGTGCAGCTGAGATGTTAAATCATTATGGCTGATTTTTTTTCCCCCATTAAATGCCCACAAGTAAAAGGCTCTTCTCACTGAGTAAGCTCTGAATCTGATCAAATAAGCTCTCTAAATGGGGATTTCCTAGGTTACGGCCAGACAGATAGAAAAGTTAGCAATTTTATAGGGATAGCACTTTTCGGGGAGCTCAAATACCATTTTGTCCCTTCTAGTGACTGCTAAGCTGCTGGTTTTCACTACTACCGTGGTTCTGCAGTTGCTTGTTTTCAAGGATACCATGGAGGGAGGAAGAGGAAGGGGATGGGAATGGGACAAATTAAAATGCAACGAAGCCCACTGTTCCTACTGAGATTCAACCATTTTTCTTGAATAACACTCCTTGAGATGTTAGAAATCCTTGCTTAAGCTGTCTTTGCCAGTGTTCTCATTGCTTTCATATAGGAGCACATTTTTGGAGGTCTTCATTCTGCCATTCCTAAAGTGCTTCTCCTGTCAGTGTGTTCTTAGCATTCAAGAAAGCAAATTCTTACCATCAAGGGCCAGAGCCCAAAGAATGAGACCCACAGACCCAGTTGGATACCAGTTCTGATGGGCTGTAACTTTCCTTACACTTTGGGCTTTAGACACAAGGCTCAGTGGGTATAGAGCTGCATGTGTTCTACTCAGTTTAGGTCTGTTCCCATCTGGCCTACATGTCACTCTCATGCAGGCCTTTAAAAGAGAAGTAACTCATAAAGGGAATCAGAATCTAACCCACTAGTTCCACCTGTTCTAATGGTCTAGAGGTCAGGAGAGCCCTGTTGAGGAAATGCATGCTGTAGTGGTAGTGGTGGTGTCTCACATCAGATTTTCCTCCTGGATCAGGAATTCCTGCTGAAGATTTTCTGTGTGTTCCGGAACCTAATGAAGATGAGTGTCTTCCCTCGGGACTGGATGGTGATGAGACTTCTCACAAGCAAGTGAGTGGGGAAGGGCCCTGCACCAGCGTCTACAGAGCTATTCTCAGACTAAGGAGAATGTGTGAGAGAGAGAGAGGCAGAGAGAGAAAGCATGACAGATATAATGGCCAATGCATTGGGGACAGAGAGGACAGGGTAAATGTGAAAAATGTTTGGAGGCACAATTAGCAGGACTTGACCATTTACCATAATTTCAAGAAGAAAACATTAAAGATAGTTCAAAATGGAGGCCTAAGTGCCTGGCAGATGTTGTGATGGTATGGGTAGAAAAGCAATACAAAGAATGTGAAATAATAATACCCAGAGAATAATACCTTCCTCCTTGAGGAAGCCCTGTTCCATGGACCACTGGCCTCTGTTGCTCTCTAGTTCCAGGCAGTATCCCAAGCCCTCCTCTTGATTTGATTTGTGTTGTCTGCCAGACATTGCTTGCCTCCCACAGCTAGTGCTAATTACCCACCCAAGACCTGGCTATCAGGCTTTGACCACTTCTGACTTCAGCCACAGAATTCACTCTTAGACTGCCCCCAGATTGCCTGTTCCATTCATATTTCTAGCCTATGCTTCTAACTGGCAAACCAGGAGAGTGATGCAGGTGGTGAAGTACTGGCTCATCTGGTTTCCCTCCATTCGGGAGAAGGCCACTTGGTTTCCAGTTTCTAGCCCTCTGCCTTCTCCCACTGATTTGCTTTTTATGTTGGCATTACATGTAATGTAGTGACATTATTTGTGTTAGATATTCACAAGGTATCAAGTGGTCTTTCCACTCTGTACCTTTTATGGGGTACTTTTTTCTTTTTTCAAAATTGCAAACATTTTATAGAGAACAGAACAGAAGAATGGTTATAAACAAAGTTGCACATGTATTTCCTCAAATAATGGATTTTCTATTTGACTCTCTCTTCTTTCTCTTAGCTCTACTCAGAGCACTTCATAGTCCTCAGCCCATTCCACAGGAACAACCCCTTCTTTTACACCTTTTACCTTTCAAATTTGTTACCTCCTGTGCTGGTAGACTTGTCTCTCTAAATGCACTGCTTTTGCCTTGCCTCTCTTCTGCACCATAGCCAGGGTGGTCAGCGTTAGACATAAGTTCCTTTGCCAGGCACCTAAGGCCCTCTGTAATCAAACCCTTACCTGCCTGTCCCACTTCATTTCCTCTCTACTTTAACCTGTGCCCTTGACTCCGGCAAGTCAGCCTCCCATTGCTCCTTATATGTGCCCAAGCTAAAATTGAGAGTGATACTCTAGACCAAAGGCTGAAAACAAATGACTTATAGATTTAAAAAAAAAAAAGTATAGTATAACAGTAAGGATTTAATCATTATAAATCCTTATTGTCAAGTAAAGTAATAAGATTATACTCTAAGTTCTCTGGTAGTCATAATATACATTCATTACCTAAAAGTCCTCAAAATACTAGAATCACTCTTTGAACCAGAAGAAATCTTAAAGAACCAACTAACTCCCCCTACCCCTTGGGCTCAGGCAGAAGTTGTACCAAGGTCAAATAATGGCAGAGCCAGGCCTAGAATCCACTGATGTTCTGTGCTGTCCTGCCAACTATGGGGTATTTCTCCGAGACCAGTTTTCTGTGAGATTTCTGCCATCTATTCATTTCCTTCATAGTTATGTCTTATATGAGAGCAAGTTGTACTTAAGATGTTTACTCATAGGTCATAGTTACTAAGCTGTCAGGTGCCATTGTTAATCTTTTAACTCTGCCAATGCCTTGTTCCCTTACTACAGTATTATAGTCACTACTGTCCAGTACCTGTCTTCTGCACTGCACAAGAATTTTACAGAGACAGACTTCGATTTTAAGGTAGGAGCTCCTGAAAGCCATAGCTGTCTTTGTAATAACACTAGGAAGCCAAAAAACAAGCTCATTGTTTTTGTTTCTGTTTTTGTTTTACTTAAGATTAACAACCATTTTATTTTGCTCACAATTTTTCAGGTCAGGTATTTGAGAAGGACTTAGCTAGGTGCTAGATAGATGGCTGGGAGCTGGGGCAGGTTCACTGGGTTTTTGCTGTATTAATATATTCATAGTATTGAACAACTTCCAAGTCGATAATGACTAGGATATGACCCAAAAGTCTCTTTATTGGAGGTGCTGGGAACCAGACATTCAGGAGTAGGCTTTCTAGGCCAGAATCAACACTGTTGGTTTTAAGAGGAATCAAAAAAAAAAAGTTGTTTGCAAAGATACTTACTTATAAAGGAAAAAAACCAAAAGCTTAAAATTGTAAAATGAATTCTGTGCTACATCCATATATTTAGAATCTCTCCTTGCAAGGTTAAGGACTCGGGCTGTCACAAATTTTCTCTTTCTCTGTCTCTCTAGGTGTGGAATTCTTATTTTAGCCTGGCAGTTCTGTTCATAAATCAGCCAAGCCTTCAGCTAGAAATCATCACTTCAGCCAAGAGGAAGAAGATTCTAGATAAGTAAGACATATGTTTCTTATTCACCTCCCTACCACACACCCAGATGGGGTTATGTTTCTATGAGAGCTTCCTCAGAAGTCCACAAGGTTCTCACTGGGTAGCTTTCCAAAGAGCCAAATGTGAGAGTTCAGTTGAGAGCCAAATGAGGTAGTGCTGGGGGAAGCATTAGAGACAGTGCTGAAGTGCTAGCCTTATTGGGTTTATAGCCCGCCTTCCTGAACCTTCTCCCACTGAAAGCTGGATCCTGTTATTATTTCCAGGTATGGGGACATGCGCGTGATGATGGCTTATGAACTGTTCAGCATGTGGCAGAATTTGGGTAGGTCTTTCCTCCCTGTTTTTCCCTTCCACATATTGCATAGCCAAATAAAAAGTGATAAGACTAGTAACTTTCCCCAGGTTTTCTGGATGTTAATTCAGACCAGAGACCTTTACTTATCTTTAACATGTGTAAAGAGATCTCAGCTCTTCTGAGGTTAACGTAACACCTCAGGTGGATGGTACCGCACATGTGCACAGAGCCCTTTTCAGGGAGAATTAGGCTGAGAAACCAGACCCCAGTAACATACATTCACATCCCTTTTTTGAGAACTAAAGTCAAAAGGAGAAGAGTATAAAGGCTCTAAGAATTTATTCCAGCTTAAGAACTGATGCCAGTAAGATCTTCTGTGCTCTTCATGTGCCAGGCCAAGTGTTGCTGACTCAGAAGCATAGATTGTTTTTTATTAAGTTTTTTATTTTAATCCCAATATAGTCAGCATACAGTGTTATATTAGTTACAGGTGTACAATATAATGATTCAGCATTTCTTTACATTGCTCAGTTCTCATCATGATAAGTGCACAGAACCATAGATCTTGGAAATACTCAGCAAGAGCAGCTATTCAGTATTCAATAAATATTGAAACATTTTTGGGTCTCTGGTATTCAGGCCATGCAGATCAGGTTTCTGCTACCATTTGCATGAATATTGCATGCAACAAGGGAATTGCAGCCCCTAGGTGAGACTGATTTTAGCTCCCTTTCTTTCAGCAGCTTCTCTAATACCTAGTGCTTTGGATCTGAAATTGTCAGAGTGTTTGGTTTGCCCTGGTAGACAAGGCACCAGTCATTGCCCTGGTGACTAAGAGAGCCATCCTTTGGTATTATGGGTTTCTAGGGGCCTCTCAAGATGCTAGAGAAGCCATTACCCTGAGAGGCCATTACCCTTCCTAGCTCTTACTATTTTCAACTGAGTTCATGGCTCTGAAGCCTTAGGAATGGTGGCCATAAAGTCTTCCAGTCCTCCTTTAACCATCTCAGTCACCAACCCTGAAGCAGCAAACAAGGTATGAGGCATTCCTGCCAGTGAACACTAGGGTTTCCCTCTGTGTGTGGGGATACATTTCACCAAGCAGGCTTTCAAGCTTCAGTAATCTTACACCCTGCATCCAGACTAGTCTAGGTATAGGTTTTAACCCTGAAGTTGACTCTGAAATTTCAAGGAATACAAGGTGCTAACAAACTGTACCAAATACCAAGATTAGAATATGTAGAATCAGCCTCAGGGCTAATACTTGCCCCTTAGATAGGCTTTCACAATAGATAAAAAAAAAGATGACAAATTTGCCTGATAAAGCCATTCCTGCCTCTACCTTGTGTGTGTGTGTGTGTGTGTGTGTGTGTGTGGCATTTTCTGGTCCTCAAGAACTGATTTTACTTGCCTATCGCAGTCATTACACAGGTTCACAGTTTGTCTCCTTTATAATCTCTGAAAGACTGAAAGTAGAGCTCTGGAAGATGGCTCACTCTGTTGCACCACAATAAGGAAGAGAAAAGTTCTGTCCCACAGTCCTCAGGACTGGCGCTGGCTTCTGGGAACATGCCCCAGAATACAGGCCGGTCACAAGGAAACCTGCATTACCCACTTCCCATGGAAGGGCCTCATAAGAACATTGGGGAATGAGCTGAGCTGGTCTATGTAGATACAGTGCTACCATCAGGAGTGCAATGTGAAGACAAGGGACAGGCTTGGGGAGGAGCTCAGACAGAATCCCTGAGCCATTCTGTCTAAGTAGGGCTGTACAGGAGGCTCCTGCTAACTCAGGAGGAAGCCTTCTGGACAGACATGAGCCCAAGCTGTGAAGAGGCCCATGAACTTCATGCCTCTAGTGGCTGGACCGGGGACTATGAACATCTCCTCACTTAGATGCCTCTGGGCTAGAGGTAGAGACCCCAGGGATAGTGCATTGTGTTTAAGCAGAAATGGATAAATATTCCTTGCTAAATAAATACTGAACAATATGAATCTTTCATAGGTACTCAAATCCAATTCTGCCTAAAGAAGTGAACTCTGTTTCTTGACCTTGGAATGATTTTCAGGTAGTTTGAGGAACCTCCTGTAAATTCTTTGGAAAGGCAATTTATGCCTGTTGAACATTTGTTTTAGCTAGGCTAGGCCAGTTTTATCTATGAATTCTAAAAAGCCAAGAAAAAGAGTATCTCAGAAAGCCATAGGGGAGAGCTTGCTTTGTTCTCAATGCTTCCAGGGCAGATGAAAGTATCTGCTATGGCCACACTTGGGAAACTTGTATAGAAGAAGCAAAGAAAGCACAAACTAATATCTGTTGGGTTTTGTTATTCAGGTGAACATAAGATCCACTTTATTCCTGGAATGATTGGTCCTTTTCTGGGCGTGACACTGGTCCCACAGCCAGAAGTACGGAATATCATGATTCCCATCTTTCATGACATGATGGACTGGGAGCAGAGGAAAAATGGCAACTTCAAACAGGTAAGATGACACCTGCTCCCCTCTGGATGAATCCAGGTGGCCAAACTGTAGTTCCAGTGGGAATGGCTGTAGCTTGCCCATCTTGAATCCTGTTCAAGGGTTTTCCCTTAATTGCTGGCCAGAATTGATTTGCGGATTTTCTTTGTGAAATTAGAAGTCAGAAAAGAATCAGAGGAAAGGAATGAACATAATATAAAGAAATTTTCTGTTCAAGAAGAGAGTGGCTGAGACTGTAATCATCCAATTTCATTCAGGAAAGGCCCTGGGAGCATAGTATCCTTCCTCTCTGGTGTATGGTCCAGACATTTCTAGGGTTAGAGCCAAGATCAGATGGCTCAGGGTAGCCCAGAATTTCATACACTCCTGCACAGAGGGGTGGATCCAGAAGGTATAAGCCCTTAGCTTCTGGTTAGGTCACTCAGGCTGTCCCTCTGTATAAATCCACCACCTATATGGTAGAGGATATGGCCCCTGCCTTTCTATGTGTAGCCCCAAGGAATAGGCCTAGGATCAATAGGGGTCAGTGGTAAGGAAGCTGATTTTAGCTAATAAAAGAAGTAACTTCCTAGCAACAGGAACTGTCCAGTGTAAGCTGGCCTACTTTGGGAGATGGGAAGTTCTTCTTTGCTGGTGATTCTCAAGGAGAAACTCTCAGGAGACCCCTGGGAGAAATTTCTGTATTGGATTGGGGACTACTGTACTAGTTTCCCACTAAGTTCCCTCCTAATCCTTTGACTCTGGGATGAACCAGTGGTCTTATAGTGAGTAGTAATAACAGTGAGGAGCAGACTAGTCAAACAATAATTTTTAAATTATTTTTTATTTATTTATTTTTAAGTTTACAAAGAGCAAAATTTATTCTTTGTGATTTACAGGTTTTTTTTGCTAAACACATAGTCATGTAACCACCACCACAGTCAAGATTTTTGAAATTCCTAAGAATTCCATCATGCTACCTTTTTGTAGTCAAACCTTCCCCCTACCATTAACCTATGACAATCTATTGTCCATCACTGTAGGTGTGCCTTTTCCAGAATGTCATTTGAATGGAATAATGTAGAATGTAGCCTTTTGAGTCTGGCTTCTTTCACTCAGCATACTACCACCAAGAGGTCCATCCATGTTGTTGCACATATCAATTTTTCTATTGCTGAGTGGTATTCCATTGCAGTTATTCATCATTTGAAAGACCTTAGCATTATTCCACTTTTTGTTGATTATAAAGCCCATAAAAAAATTCCTTTACAGGTTTTTTAAATTTTTTAACGTTTATTTATTTTTGAGAGAGAGCAAGAGACAGAGTATGAGCAGGGGAGGGGCAGAGAGAGAGAAGACACAGAATCTGAAGCAGGCTACAGGCTCTGAGCTGTCAGCACAGAGCCCAATGTGAAGCTTGAACCCACAAACCACAAGATCATGACCTGAACCAAAGTCGGACACTTAACTGATTGAGCTACCCAGGCACCCCTACAGGTTTTTGTATGAATATAAACTTTGACTTTTCTTAGGTAAATATCTAGGAATAGGGTTGTTGGCTATGGTGGTAAATGTATGTTTAACTTTATAAGATGCTATCACATTTTATTCCCAAGTGGCTATATTATTTTGAAGTCCCAGCAGCATTGTATGAGAGTTTTAGTTGACCTATATGCTCACCAGAATTTGATATTATCTCTTCGTGTGTGTATTTTTGGCCATTCTAATAGGTACATAGTTGTATATCTTGGTGGTTTTAATTTTCATTTCTTTAATGATGTTGAGCATCTTTTAGTGTGTTTACCATATTTATATCTTCTTTGGTGAAATGGTTATTCAAAGCTTGTGTTCATTTTAATTGGGTTCTTTGTTTTCCTATTGTTGAATTTTGAGGGTTCTTTATGTATTCTAGATGTAAGTCCTTTGTTGAATATATGATTTACAAATACTTACTCCCAGTCTTTAGCTTGTCTTCTCATTTACAGTAGTATCTTTCACAGAACAAAAATTTTTAATTCTAATGCAACTCATTTTATCAATGGTTTTCTTCTGTAGCTCATGCTTTTGGGATCATATCTGAGAACTCTTTGCCCAAAACCATGAAATTTTTTCTCCTGTGTTTCCTCAAGAGGTTTTATAATTTTATATTTAGATCTGTTACCTATTTTGAGGTAACCTTTGTATAAGATGTGAAATATGGGCCAAGACTTTTTTTTTTCCTTTTCACACATGGATATCCAGCACCTTTTGTTGAAAGAAAAACTATTCTTTGTCAAAAATCAGCTCACCATATGTGTACAGTTCTCTTTCTGGACTCACTAGTCTTTCCACCGATCTATGTCTTATCTTTTACCATTACCACACAGTCTTGATTATGATAGCTTTATAGTTAGTCTTAAAATCAAATTTTTTTTCAGTATTATCTTAGCTATTCCACTTCCTTTTCTTTTAAGTCTCAGAATTAACATGTCAATATCCACAGAAATTACTGCTGAGATTTTTATTGAGATTGCATTATAATCTGTAGATCAAATTGGAAAGAATTGATATCTTAGTAATACTTAATCATACTTCTAGTCAATGAAGGCAACATATCTCTCCATTTTCTAGGTATTCTTTTTTTTCATTAATATTTTATAGTTTCAGCATGCAGATTTGTACATGTTGTTAGATTTATATGTTAAGCATTTCCTGGTTTTGGTGCAATTATAAATTATTCTGATTTTTAAATTTTATTTTCCAGTTTGTTGCTAGTACATAGAAATATAATTGTTTTGTATATTAATATTATATCATGCACCCTTGCTAAACTTACTTATTAGTTGTAGAAGGTTTTTGGAGATTCCTTGGGATTTTCTATAGTTAATCCCATGATTTACAAATAGAGAGAGTTTTATTTCTTTTTTTCTAATCTGTATGCCCCTTATTTTTTTCTTACCTCATTGCACTGACTGGGACCTCTGGTCTGGTGTTAAATAAGAGCGATGAGAGTGGACATCCTTGCTTTGCTCTTAATCTTCAGGGAAAGCATTTGGTGTTTCACAGTTAAGTATGATGCTGGCTAGTTCTAGGTTTTATATAGATGCTCTTTATCATGGATAAATAGTATTTAATGTAAGAATCCATTTTTGGAGTGTGCAGCTCAGATGCCTTCATTTCAGAAAATAATAACTTCAAAGAGAAAAGAATTTAATTTTCTGTGTTGTCACAACCTTCTAAACTGTGCAAAAAGCACACCTGCCTGAGGAGAGAACCTCGTTACTGAGAAGCAGATGATATTGCAGAACTGTACCATGGGTCACTGAATCTGTTAAAAGAGGGGCTAGGCTGCATTCCAGCATTACTATCTGAGAATAAAGAAGGATAACTTTGTGGAAAACTAAGTTGGAACTCATTTGTCCCACACTTCAAGACTCCGCTGTTAAGCTGTGTTCTTTCCCTCATTAAGGCTATCATGGGGCTCCTGGGCAGCTCAGTCGGTTAAGTGTCTGACTCTTTATTTCAGCTCATGTGATGATCTCAGTTTGTGGGATTGAGCCCCGTGCCAGGCTTCACACTGATAGCACGGAGCCTGCTTGGAATTCTCTCTTACCCTCTCTCCCTGCCCCTCCCTCACACATGTGCTCCCTCACTCGCACGCTCTCTCTCTCTCTCACTCTCACTCAAAATAAATAAACTTTTTTTAAAAAGACCAAAAATAAAATAAAATAAAAATAAAAAATAAAAAAGACTATCATGAATAACTGATATTGAGCAAGCCATGATATCAAGCAAACCTTCCTTAATTAGGTTCTTACACCACCACTTCTCACAACTCTGCTGTCCGTTGATGTCTCAGACTGCAGCCCACCCTTTCTGTGTTCCCCATCCCAAACACTGACCATGCTGGCTTGTGTCAGCTGTTACCCCTGCCTCCTCTACCAGGTGATGAGCTAGCTGATAGGCACCAGAGATGTTTCTTGTGCTTTATTCCTTAGAACCCTACATAGTCTCTGAGACATGCTAGATTCAAGGAGACGAAAATCCTGGTGCAGCCGCTCTGGAAAACAGTGTGGAGGTTCCTCAAAAAACTATCCATAGAAATCCCCTATGACCCAGCAATAGCACTGCTAGGGGAGGGACAGAGAGAGAGGGAGACACAGAACCTGAAGCAGGCTCCAGGCTCTGAGCTATCAGCACAGACCCCGATGCGGGGCTCAAACCCACAAACCATAATCTGAGCCAAAGTTGGATGCTTAACTGACTGAGCCACCCAGATGCCCCATGACACAATATATTTGAAGAACTTAGCATTTCATTTAACTTAAAGACATTGGTTTTGCATACATTGATCTTCTCCATTACCTGTTTTGGATTTCTCGGTTTCTCCTGATAACTTCTTCCTTTATCAGCACTACAGAGGGTGAGGGCGTAATATCCCCATATCCTTCCATCACCAGTTCTTTTGCCTAATACAAAAGTTCTAACATTTGAACAGGCATCACAACAACCAGGAGGGCTTGTTGAAGATTTATTCTCCTGTTCCCAAGTTTCTGATCCACTGGGAGCCTGAGAGTCTTCATTTCTTATGACATCCCTGATGACTGATACTGCTGGCCCAGGGGCCCATTTTGAGAAGTTGAGGGAACTACTACACCCATGTTTACCCAGTTATACTCCCTGCTGCTCCAGGTTGCCTTCCCCTACTTTGCCCTGTCCTGGAAAACACAATCTACCTGTACCTGCACGTCTGAAGAGAGACCCCTTGTTACAAACAGACCCTTCTTCCCCTGGGAGGCTTGTGGGCCACTGACTGACCCAGTAACAAAAGACAAGATTCGAACTGAGAATGAGACACCTTGGCCTCTGGGCCTGGCTCTACCTGACTTGACATGACCCCAGGCAAGTAAGTCCCTGCTGAAGTCTCTTCTCCACTCAGAGAAAGACATAGCATCGATCCCTAAGAACCCCTGGTCTTAGGGGTTCTTAGAAAGATTTTCTTTCTCTGAAATGCATATTCAAGCGGCTGACTCATCAGGCCAAACATAAATGTGTGACAGTCTCCATGGAGCAGACCAGTATAAACATAGCAGCATTTATTCATCCTTTCTCATTTTCTGATGAAGGGGTTTCAGAAATCATAATTGCCTTCAATGAATTTCCTCTTTCAATTATTTTTTTATTACTTCATTGCCTTAGGACTCTTTGGCCCTGTGTGAAATAAAAAAAAATGCTTCTGTTATAGCTCATCATTAAAAGTAACCATGCCTTTCTGTTTATACGAAGTATTTACATAAATACCACAATACCACATTTATTTTTTAATATGATTTATTGTCAAATTAGTTAACACACAGTGTATACAGTGTACTCTTGGCTTCAGGAGTAGGTTTCCATGATTCATCACTTACATACAACACCCAGTGCTCATCCCAAGTGCCCTCTTCAATGCTCATCACCCATTTCTCCTACCCCCATCAACCCTCAGCTTGTTCTCTGTATTTAAGAATCTCTCATGAGTTGCCTCCCTCTCTGTTTGTAACTATTTTTTCCTCCCTTCCATCATGGTCTTCTGTTAAGTTTCTCAAATTCTGCACATGAGTGAAATATGAGATCTGTCTTTCTCTGACTTACTTTCTCCTATTTCACTTAGCAGTTCCATCCATGTTGTTGCAAATGGCAAGATTTCATTCTTTTTCATCACCAAGTATTCCATTGTATATATAAACCAAATTTTCTTTATCCATTCATCAGTTGATGGACATTTGAGTTCTTTCCATAATTTGGCTATTGTTGATAGCACTGCTATAAATATTAGGGTGCATGGACCCCTATGAATCAATCCCCTGCATCCTTTGGATAAATTCCCACTAGTGCTATTGCTGGGTAATAGTGTAATTCTATTTTTAATTTTTTGAGGAAACGCCACACTTTTCCAGAGTGGCTGCAGCAGTTTGCATTCTCACCAACAGTGCAAGAGGGTTCCCCTTTCTCCACATCCTCACCAACATCTGTTGTTAACTGAGTTAATTTTAGCCACTCTGACTGGTGTGAGGTGCCATAATACCACATTAAAATTTTTTTAATGTTTATTTATTTTTGAGAGAGAGATAATGTGAGTGGGGAAGGGGCAGAGAGAGGGAGACACAGAATCAGAAGCAGGCTCCAGGTTCTGAGTTGTCAGCTCAGAGCCCAACACGGGGCTCGAACCCCGAACTGTGAGATCATGACCTGAGCCAAAGTCAGATGCTTAACCGAATGAGCCACCCAGATGGACCTTTGTTTTTTTTTTAATTTTTGATGTTTATTTACTTTTGAGAGAGAGAGAGAGAGACAGAGTGTAAGCAGGGGCGGGACAGAGAAAGATGGAGACACAGAAGCCAAAGCAGGGTCCAGGCTCTGAGCTGTCAGCACAGAGCCTGATGCAGTGCTCGAACTCATAAGCAGTGAGATCATGACCTGAGCTGAAGTCAGACTCTCAACCAACTGAGCCACCAGGTGCCCCCAGTACCACATTTTAAAGGCTAATAAGGGGTTTGAAAGACTTTTATCTCACATCAATTACAACTAATTTCTCATTTCAGAGTAAATCCAGCGAGGCTTATTAGAAGTGGCTGAGCACTGCTGAACACTTTGCATATCAGTTGGATGAGAACAAGTATAGTATTGCCCCTCATGGTTAAGGAGCTTGAGGGAACTTCAGTAATCATTCTTGCTTTTGGTTCACCACACTATTAGTTTCAAAGGTGATTAAGAATTTTAAAGAAACCGAAGAACTGGGGGATCAGCAGAGTGTACTAACTTCCACATTTGCCAATAAAGGACATTTTGTAAAAAGTAACTATAAAACACTATCACCATCATTTCATAAGTGATTTGGGAATTTTAACAGCATATAAGTTAGAAATACTTCTCAAAATAAAATACAGTTTCTGAATCAAAAAAAAAAAAAGGAATCCAGTAACAAATGCAGGGGCCCGAGTGATGAGGCAATGGTGAGGCAGCAGCCCCAAGGGTTCTAGGTCCTCTGGGGACAAACAGAGGAGCTTTTTCTCCTGAAGAAGAATCTCTGAGAGAAATACTCAGACCTTGCTAAACTCAGAATCATGTCAGCCATTCGAGTAAGAACTAGCACTGCAGCAAGCTTCCTTTGTGACTGGCTGACTAGAGGGTAAAGTTCTAACTAAACATATTTTACTCACACAAATTTTTTTGAATGAACGTTTTTTTTAAGAAAGAAAAACACTTGACCTCTTTTGTATCCAAAATACTTTCCTTTCCAGAGAATCCTTGCCTTTTGCCCCTAGACTGATAAAAGAATATAGGAGGTGTGTAAATTCCAACTTTAATTTAAACCACTGGAGTGGGGAGCCTTCCTAGTGAAAGGAGGCATGGTGGTTTCTTGGTGCTGTAGATGAGGTCCTGCCTTCCCCTGGATTTATTTGGTACAAGGAAAAAATTAGGAAGCAGTCCCCCAACATTCTCACCTGTGATAGGAGCTAGATTTCCCATTCTTCCTCTGAGGTCAGCTTGGGTTCACGAAGTCTCTGCTTCCCTCTAGGTGGAGGCCGAGCTGATTGACAAGCTGGACAGCATGGTGTCAGAAGGGAAAGGTGACGAGAGTTACAGGGAGCTCTTCGGCCTGCTGTAAGCTGCTTCAGCCCCAGGCACCCCACATTGGGAGAGGGGAATGAAGTGGGCTGATGAGGGGTGAGGGTACAACCCATGCTGGGTGGGCTTCAGAGGGTGGGTATCAGGAGACACCTAGGTTGTTCCTAGTCAATAGGAAGGTGGCATTATGGCAGCAAGCTCTCTCAGGGATTGCCATAGTTAACTAAAGAGGTAGAGACAGGTGGTAACTCTTAGATTTGCTGATAGGAGAAGGGTCTTCATATGTCTTCATAGCATGCACTGTTTCCAGTTGGGCAAACAGCCCATGGGGACTCTGAGGACTCAGTGCTAGCATTTCTTAGAGGAAAAAAGTTAAATCCTTGCTTCATAAAATGGTACAATCACCTTGGGAAAAAACTATCATGGATCTTGTGACTTTAACAAGTTGTGCCCACTCTCCAGGTCGGTTTCCCGGTTTGTGAAACAGGATGTTTGTACTGAATGACGTCAGGGATTTTCCCAGGTCCACCATTTGTAGCTCCTATCTTGAATTGATGGAGGCCAAAAGACCTTACATTTCTTTGCCACAGGGCTAAGTCCAAAGGACGACTCAGAAGATAGTGATGCTGGATATTTTATCTTCCAAAAAAAAAATCTTAAGATTTTTACAGCTCTAGAGTTCCCTTCCATCTCACTCATTATGTCCAACTTTAATATTTTCTTTGTTTTAGTGTCATTTTGAAGATAAGCCTACAACATATATTTCCAATAATAATACTGTACATTTGCTTAGAACTTTACAGTGTACAAATGTGTTGATATTTCTTACTTAATCCTCACAACACACCTGTGAAGTAGGCAGGGCAGAAATTATCTTCATGAATAAAGGTGATGAAACTGAGATTAGGAAAGTGTTAGCATGCCCTCGGTTGAATGACCAGTGAGAAGCAGCTCTGGGGGGAGGACTAAGATCTTCCAGTTTCAAGAAAGGGGAATCTTTCTGCTATATCCTGCCCACTGTGTTCCTTGATGAGTCACACAATAAAATGTAAATTTATTTGAAATTTAAATAATTATAGTTTGTGTAAATGAATCCATAATTTAGTATTTTGCTTTTAGCTGAAGATATTTCTAGTTGTGGGAATAATGCAGAGAAATCTCTTCCTAAGTCACTAACAGATGATCTGAATACAAAGGAAAAACCACAGAAATAACTTGTACCTATTAATTACCTGACCAAATAATGTTTCACAAACTCTTCTAAATCATGTTTGAGAACTGAAAGCTGCTGAGAACCATGGAGCAGCATTTCCCAATTTGTGTTTTGGGATGCTGGTGGGGGAAGTAAGTGGATCAGTTGGGAAAAGATCAATTAAACAAAACTGAACAGGCCTCTATTACAGAACTTCTCAAAGCCTTAAACAGGCAAAGAGATGTGAAATATCTCTGATGGGAGTGTGTAGTGACCAGCATTTCCTAGGCTTGTTTGCTCACAAAACACCTTTCTCAGTCCTCCAGGACAGCAGAGCTCTAGAGGTAGAATAGTTTGGGAAATACTGACACAATGGCTTCATCCACACAGCTCAGAGGCCAAAGCAACGGGGCTGCCTTCTCCCTGTATTAACATAGTCACATGGGAAACCCTCACTTTCCCAGAAGCCTCAGCTCAGGCCCTATACTCTGTGTGGGGAAGATGGTCGGCATCATGGCAGCATTAACAGCAGCTAGGTTGTGAGTGGGAGACCCCAGTGCTGGGCCTCTAACTGGGTATGCCACTCCAGGTGACTTTCATGACTTTTAGTGAATGAGGGACAGTGTAGAAAGGAATCCGGAATGAGACCTAGACCTGGGCTCATCACTAGAGTAAGCAGAGAGTCCAGGTCATCATCCCCTAGGAGACATCTGTGGGAAGGCAAAGAAACCAGAGGCTACCTTGAGGTGCCAGGAGCATGAGCTGACAAATGAGAAAACAACCTGGGCCTTGAGCTCTTGGCTCTGGCAATTTTCACTTGGAAGCATCCCCTGACAGCAGAGATGACCAGGTGTAACTCCTTGACTCGCTCACTGCCCTTCATACTGGGCCCTTAAGACTAGTCAGAACCTTTTCCTTGGTTTACGGGAAAAGTTTAGTTTGTATGTTTGCTGAGGATGCCTCTAAGCGGTGATGGAGGTAGTTGGCCAACTGCAAAACCGGATCTATCCTCAGTGGGCTCTTATTCAGCTGCTATTTCAGAACAAACCCCATAGCATACACCTAAAGGGCTGGGGCTTTAAAACCCCTTCCTCAGTTCAGTGGCATCCTTAGGAACTTAAACAGGAAAATAGAAAATATGCTCATCTGTTCCTGCCAGTTCAGTAATCACCTTGTCTTTGCTTTCTGCTGCATGGAGTAGAACCCAGCTGTTTGGGCCCTACCCCAGGTAAGACTGTAGTGTGGTAAGTCTGCTGTCTCCAGATCCGTCACAGGCTCCACAGGCTCTGGGACCTCACGTTTGTTCCCAGGGAAGGCTCATGAATTGCATATTGTGTTTGTTTCCCCCACTCTCCCACCAATAGCCTACTGGAGAAGGTTGAACAGGAAACATGGCGTGAAACCGGCATTTCCTTTGTGACCTCAGTCACCCGCCTCATGGAACGCCTTCTTGACTACAGGTATCTTCTCAGGCACCTACCTATCTGACGTCTTCTCTGATCAGGATACTTGCCTCAGCAAGGACATCCTCTGACCTTAAAATTAAGACCATGTGGTCTTCAGGAGGAGGACTCTTCTGGCTTGGGGTGCCATCATAGGTCATTGGGAATCTAGTGATGGCCAAGGAGATAGAGGGAAAGAGTCCTCTTCCAAGGTTAGAGGGCCCTGGGAAAGAGTCCTCTTCCAGGACTTCCTGGGATCCCCCCTGATATGTGGGCACATATATCCAGGAGGCATCCCAGGGACATGCAGCTTTCCATCCAGAAAGGTCAAAGCTCAGAGCAATGCAGAGAACAACTGTAGGTCCTTTGTACTGCATTCCTGAGAGCCATTTGGCAGATGGGCAGGGAAAATATCACCTGGTACAGAAGTGTGACACATTAAGACTTCCGGTTGGTTTTTCCAGGTCCTGGGGAAATCATGTCTTCGTTCTTTGCCTAAAGTATTTTTTTTCTGTTCCTTGGTCCTGGTCATGAACAGATTAGAAGAAGCAGGCTGTGAGCTCAGAGATCTTTATGCTATGTTCAGCCTGAGGGTTCATGTAAAATTAGTTTTTTCATGAAACCTCGCCTTCTGTCATGTCATGGCTTTTTAATTACTCCAGAAGGGGCAATGAAGCCATCAATTCAGGCTTAATTATTCTCCTAGCAGAGTTCATGTGGTAGCTAAGGGTACCTTTTGGGAGCCTAGAGGGAGGTGATAGGGAATGAGGAAGAATGACGGAGGAAACTTATCCCCAAGCAATAGCTGTCTCCTTTGTGCTACAAGACATATAAATGCCAAGAGAGAGCACTTCCAACCTATGCATCAGGAAATGAGGGAGTTTAGACCACCTCCAGTTGCTGCTGAAAAGAAGGTACTCCTATGCCAAGACTTCTGAGAACACTCAGGTGTCCAGTGTACCAGCTGGACATGGAAATGAAATTCCTGAGAACTGGGCTCCCATCTTATGCATCACCTCTTCCTGTAGCACAGTTGTGCTTGTGTGAGTTTCATACCATTTTTCCTGGGCCTTATGAGTTCACAAGTGGCCTTTTGGGGTCCCCTTTTAGAATAGTGGACCCCTTTGTTAATGCCATATCCCCAACCTCTTCTGTACCTGCCATCAGATAGGGAAGAAGGATGGACAAAACTCTATACCTTCCCCTCCCTAAAACATTTACTAAAAGTTAGCTCTATTCACTGTGGCCTACCAGAGAGAGCTGAAATTAATTTCTTAGCCTAGTTCTAGCTGCCTACTTGATTTTTGTATCTTCCCTGTACAAACAAGTCAACTCATGGCCAAACCCAATTTCATTTGCTTCCATTTCTAGTCTCAAGAATGGGTTACTAAAAAACAAAGTTCATACTCTTTCACATGGCAGCAAAGCCCCTTCATAAACTGGCCTTTGCCCACTCCTCCAGTCCTGTTCCTTGACAGTCCCCAGTACCCATGTGCACACCCTAACCTCCAAGTGTTGCTCTTTGTTAACACTAAAGAAAACACCATAATGTTTATCATGGTTCTTATCTATTAAAAATAGACCATTCAAGTTTGTGCTTTATAAGCATTATCTCTAATCCCATAAGCAGCTGTGAAAGTTATCCCTGTTTTTATCAGTGAAGAAACACCAATTATGGGAAGTACCATTGCTGGGATTTGAACCCACATCTGACTCAAGAGCCATTCCCTACCCCTTCATCCATGTTGTCACCACTCACATCCTTTTCTTCAGGCTTCTCTACATGCTATGTCCTCCCAACATGGCCTTCCTACCAAGCACCATCAAGAAGGCTTTCCCAGATAAGAGCTTACCTGGATCTCTGTATACACTTTTTTCAAAGCATCAGTCACCTTGTGTGGTGAATATCTGTCACCTTTCTGACTCATTCAACTGAAGAGAGAAGCCCCTTGAGGACAAGGACCTTGTCGTTATCTCCCTGGTCCCCTGCATGGAGCCTTGATGGTCCTCTGGCAGGTGTATATATTGACCGATTGGAAGACCATGCAGGAACCAAAGAAGTCTCTTTTACCCCAGTGCAGTTTAGTGCAACAAGAACCTACTAAGAAAATGTTGACAGGTGTATATATATACATTGATTAGGCAAATAATTAATAGGTTATACTCCAGAATGACCTGAACCTAGAGTGTGAAACTCGGTTTTAGACTAGCATGAACTGTAGGTACTCAGAGGAGTACCTCTTCAACTTTTGTGTGAATGATACTGTGTGTCAGATATAAAGATGCTCACTGGTGGCACCTATATTTCTCAGGTTAAGAAGCAGAGCCCTGTGGGGTGGGGGGAGTGGTTCTTAGTGCCCTGGAACATACAGGGACAGGGCTAGGGTTTCCAAGCCCTTGGAACTTTAAGTGGAACCTCCACCTGGAAGAGGAACTGGAGGTTATGGAGCCTTCATTTTTCAGGCCTCTCCAGTTGTGCTAAGGGCTGCTGGGCCCTGGTCTAGGTCACCATAAGCCCAATACTCACAACCAGTTGCTTCAGAAATCTTTTTAGGAGAGTCTTCCCTATTCATCCTCCAGAGAAATAGTAGGGGAAAGCAATGGCTGCACCCAAGTCAGAGGCTTTAAAAGGTGTCCTCTCTGTTGAGTAGCCGCACAGAAGTGATGCACAGCCACACAGAAGAGAAGAGGCATCTGTTAGCAGTGTATGGGAGAGGCAGTCATAGAACACAAAGGTGTGGAGGGAATTCCCCTGCCATCAGAGGGTTGAGGATAGTACTTTCCTGTTTAATTGACTTGGCAATGAAGTTCTAGTTCTGGCCAAAAAGAAGTTGATGCCTGGTAAGTGTTTCAGACGCTTTCTAGAAAAAAAAGAAAAAAAAAAACATTAAATGCCAAAGTAGCTAGTTGAGACCTCACTGGTCTCTATGGGGCTGACTTATTGGAGAAACAGATGCCTCCCACCACTTCATATATTGCTTGTAACTAGTTGGCCAGCTAGTCCACCTCTTAAAAAGTCACAGCACTTTCCTTCCCCTACTAGCACTAAAAGATAGGTTCTGCAGTGGCCTGTTCAGGACCCTCATGTCTGACTACAGAGGAACCAAATGCCTTATGGCTGATAGGGAACCCAAAAAGGAGGAGGACCTTGGTTCCAAATCCCACAGAGCTGCCACCTCTGATAGTAGCCCTCCATAGAAGGGAGGATACTTGGCTCTGCAAAATATCATGAGAGTTGTGTGGATCTCTCAGTATTTCTTTCTTTCAAAGAAGTTACCCTCTGTGAGCTGGATTGCAACTGGGAAGGTGGGGATAACTGAGTTTGTCACACAATCACCCAGAGGTTCAGTGACTTAGACTACGGCTCCTGACTCCCAGCTGTGATGTTCCTGACTGGACCCCATGCATGTTAGTAGAGCAAAGCCCAGATACTCTCTCCACCTGATCTTAGTGGTCCAAAAACCCACTTATGCTGCCTTTCCCTAACACACAGCTACACAAGGAACTGTATCTATATGCCAGAGCACTGTGGGGTGCCATAGAAGGAAACACAACAAACATATGGAACTCTGGCTGGCTGTGTGTAGAGGAGGCTTCTTGAGATTCACCGTTCTGGTTCTCCTCCTTTGTCTCCTTGTGCCAAGCCTCTGCTCCTTTCAGAGGAGCTTGGTTTTGACCAGTCCCCTTCTCTCCCTAGGGAAGAATCCATTCTCAGTGTTCCCATTGTTCTGTGTCTCACAGGCCAGCCTTGACTCCTCCTACACCCAACCCAGCTCTGCTCAGCATGAATGCAACTCAGCCCTGGCTGAAGCTACCCCTAAATCAGAAAGAAACTTTAAACCTGCTGCTTTTCATTAGTACACAGGAAGTAGACCATAGGGCAAAAAGCCAGTGAGGTGGTTAACATGGCGCTGATGCCATGGTTGCTGTAGCCACAGGGTCCTGAAACTAGATCCCTGGAGTGGAGCATCTTGGCTTCTATTGAACGCTTGCCTACAAAATGAAACTTTCCCTGTAAGAAAAGCCCTGTGCCTATCCTTCTGGGACTTGAGGATTTGACACTTATCTTTACTGTTACACTCTTCTGTGCTGAGGATATTAGTACTACCCTAATGTACTATCTGGGCTCTACACTCTGCCACCAAAACGAGAGGTTCAGTTGAACAGAGATCTTTGAACCCCTAGGAGTAGGTCCAAATCTCAGAGGGAGCTCACTGTATAGCCCCCACCTGTGGAAGCATTTTCTGTTGCAGAACATCCTAATTTAGGATTTAGTTATATTAATACCTCTGTGACACTGCAGTTCTATGCATTGTTCCATAGGTACCACTTCATGCCATGCAACACTCATCTGTTCTCTCTCTTGACATTCCTCTGTGCTCTCTCTTCCAGGGACTGCATGAAAGGAGAGGAAACAGAGAATAAGAAGATTGGCTGTACTGTTAATCTGATGGTGAGAAGACATGGGCCCTTCCTCCTATCTGTCCAGTGGAATGGCTTCTGTCCTGTACTGTGACAGGCTTGGCCCTTCTACTGTGGCTCCACGCCCAAGGGCTTGAGTCAGGATATCAGCTCTGTCCCTGATATCTCAGAGACCTGCACTTCATCAGTCACATTTCCACTTGAGAAAGAAATGTTCTCTTTGGACAGAACTCTGCCCTGGCCTCTTAGCAAGGTCCAGTCAACCCTAACATACCCTAATTCCCAGTCTGCCTTGGCATTCTTCCTCTATCTCAATATTTGGACTCCTGAAGATATGCCACGGGTTCCACCGCACCTGGGGAACAGGTGTACCTTCTAGCTGATCTTTTTCTTGCTGATGCTGTCTGTGTCCCCTCCTGTTTCATACACCCAGGGCTTTGACCAGTTGCCTGAGTTCAGGAGGTATGGCTTCCACCTGTGGAAGCCTCTCTCGTCTTTATGTGTATTTCCTTTTCTCTCTCACAGAATTTTTACAAATCTGAGATTAACAAAGAAGAGATGTATATCCGCTACATCCATAAACTTTGTGACATGCATTTGCAGGCTGAAAACTACACAGGTAAGTGAAAGGGGGACAACCATGTCTCCCTGTGAGGACAGGCTGGATGGGTATACACAGCGAGCAGAGAAAGCCTCTGAGCTGGTGCCTGCCATATCTTAACAGAGTGTTGGAGCCCATGTTGGCCCTCACCTCATTCTTTCCCTCAACTCCTTTGTCACATATGGTGGAGAGAAAGAAAGCAGAAATTCCACTTGTGCCTTCATACCATGTCCTCTGCTGTCTAAGGCTGTTCTGCTCTCTCCTTGCCTCCTGTCCACCTGCTCCAAGGCCTCAAGGGTAACCTCCAAATTTTAATGTGCTAGGTTCAGAGCATCCTGACCTCACTGTTCCTTTCCAAGAACAGAGCCTTATTGACTCTGACAACCTTCACAGCCAGAGCTACATGAGGCAATAACACAGAAATATCTGCCTAACCCTGAGACTTCCAGAACTTCCTGGCCAAACCGCCTTGCAATCTAGGCTCTTCCCCTGCAACTGCACAGTATCCCCACTTTGATTTTCCAATGGAAAGTATTAAGAGAGTTCATCTGGCTTTTTGACAGGCCACAAAGGGCCCTTTTCTACAATTTAATCCATCACTAAGGCCCTTTCTAATAGAATAAGTTTAAAAGCACTTCAGCCTGCCTGACACACTGTTTACTGAGTACTCCTCTGGGTCAAGAGGGTTTGTGCATGCATGTATCTCCTGCCTAATCATCCTGTGTCATAGCTCCCCCAAAATAGCCACCTTCTCTGTGGTGACTAGCCACTACATCCTAGCTCTTGAGCTTGATGTAGTGGACTTGAATTTGTGTAACAAACCATGAAATTCAAGCTATTCTTGTCCACAAACATTACTAGAATTAGATGGATTTGTAGAAACACAGAATCCTCCTTCTTTATTTCTAGATGTAAGGTAATGTTTGGCATAGATGCCATCCTTTCTGACCACACAGGTTAGCAAGAATTAAATCTGAAATGACTGGACCAAATCTGCCATTCTCTACTTCCACCCATGATTGCAGCAAGCCTCTGAGAAGACAGTGAAGCAATAGACTTTGATAAATTCCATATAATATAGAGGCATTACTAAATTTCTAGAGGACTGGGCCATAACTGAGAGGTGGAGACAGGGATTTGGACAGGGAGAGGGTGTACACCAGATGGCCTCAAGAATAGCATCTGAAAAGGATATGGTCAGGAAAGAAAATTTCACCTGGTTTCCTAAGTTCCAAAAGGAGGCCTTGAGTGCCTCAGGAGCTTGTTCCCAGAATCCCGTCTGGATCCAGTGAGGAGGCATGTGCATCCCTGGGCAGGGAAGTCCAATGGCCAGAGCACAAGCAGAGAGGCAAGGATGAGGAAGAGCCTGGGAAGTGGCTGCAGGGAGATGTGTTTGGCTAAAACTGGAAGTGGGTCATGAAATAGTTAGAAATGAGATTCTTCACAGTTATTTGTAGCGGATTTTAGTGGAACCTTGAAGGCCAGGCAGAAGCTAGAGCTAATTACCTTGCCAGTGGGAGATACCCACTAAAAATGACGAAATATAACAGGAAAGAGCAGGCTGCATAATGAGGACCCTGAGCAGTATCTGTAATTCAGTGTGACTCATGCCTTAGAATTAAGGGAGCCACAGTATTTAGTTGCTTTTGTTCTATATAACCCCCTTGAACAGTTCCACATGTAGGGTAAAGTGTCGCTGGGCCTCTGCCCTGAGTCCAGCATCAACTTTAAGCTCCTCCAGGAATGGAGCTTCTGGCTACAGGCTCATCACACAGTCCACCATTTACACTTCTGTCTGGTCCTTGTAGAAATAGTAGAAATGAAGGCCATCCTGAGGTTAGAAAATGTTGCTGTAGGCGCTGGGGCTGGCTTAGGGAGGGCTGAGAGAAGACTTGATCAGTGCCCTCCTGCAAGAGCCAGTTCTGAGAAGGTTGGAAAGGAAGCTCTAATCAGTTGACTAAAAAGGAACCCAAGAACTCTCTCTGACAAGTCAGTGTCTCCCAAAGCAAGGTAGTCTATGCACATACTCTCAGGTAGCTGGGCCATACTTCATCCGGAGCCCAGCATTCATAATCAGGCTATGGGAGGAAGCTGTCTACCAGCATCTTTGATTTCTTAATGCTATGGGCAAAGGTTATTGGCTGGCTGGTCAGCCCCTCTATGTCACCTTTGGTATCCAGTTTCCCTGACGTGGGCTGCACATGCCCTGTCCTAGCATAGTGCTTGGCCTCGTCCCCTGGCACCAGGCTCTTCCTGGACCCCTGAGGAGAAGCCCCTGGATCTCCATATCGCCTCTCCCCCCACAGAGGCTGCATTCACTCTGCTCCTCTACTGTGAGCTGCTGCAGTGGGAGGAACGGCCGCTTCGGGAATTCCTCCACTACCCATCCCAGACAGAGTGGCAGCGGAAAGAGGGACTGTGCCGCAAGATCATCCACTACTTCAACAAAGGCAAGGTAGGTGTCTTTAGACAAGCCGTTCGGCTCTTCGGGTTCTGCTATAATGCATGGCGTCTAGACACCGCAGGAATGGCAGCTACAGAGGGTGGTGTGGGGGCAGCGAGTGGTTGGATGTCCATATATGTCCATTAGCTTTAGAGGCAGCATGAGGGGAAAAAAATATGTAATAGTTTAACTCTGTGGTTTGGAAACCAATTCCAGATTGAGGGTATGAGACAGCCCCACAGAGCACCCCTGCACATCTATAAATGCTGATGCTTCTATAGCAGTGGCTTCTGGGCCCAATTTAATATTTATTAGATTTACTTAGAGGATTAACGTTGCTTTCCTAATCTGCCATAGAACATATGAGCTATAAAGACGAATGGATTTTAACCTTAGTCAAAGGACGCCTGTCCTGCATCTTACTGGTCCACGTACTTACCTTGGATTTCCCTTCATCACAGCACAGACTGGACTTTTCTCATTGGGATTCTTCCCCATCAGGCTTGAATCTGTGGGATTGGCAGACAGTGTCCGCACTGGCTTAGGCCTCCTTGGACTTCCCAGCCATCCTGCTCCTATCTCTCAGAGGGCTCCTTGTGGGGCCCTCTGACCACCTACAGTTGGTTGTGGCCCATGCACTGAAAACGCTGGGGCTGTGTGACTTGTTGATGCTGTTTGCTCATTATTCAGCTTTGATCATTGGTTTAAAACCTGAATTTGGGGCACCTGGGTGGCTCAGTTGGCTAAAGCATCCTACTTCAGCTCAGGACATGATTTCATAGTTCATGGGTTCAAGCCCCGCATTGGGCTCTGTGCTGACAGCTAGGAGCCTCGAACCTGCTTCAGATTCTGTGTTTCCGTCTCTCTCTGCCCCTCCCATGCTCATGCTCATGCTTTCGCGCACACGCGCTCTCTCTCTCTCTCTCTCTCTCTCTCTCTCTCTCTCTCTCTTTCTGTCTCTCTCTCTCTGACTCTCAAAACTGAATAAACATTAAACAAAAATTTTTTAAAAGCTGAATTTGGGGCACCTGGGTGGCTCAGTCGGTTGAGCATCCAGCTTCACCTCAGGTCATGATCTCACAGTTCGTGGGTTCAAGCCCCACATCAGGCTCTGTGCTGACAGCTAGCTCAGAGCCTGGAGCCTGCCTCAGATTCTGTATTTCCCTCTCTCTCTGGCCATCCTTTGCTCACATTGTCTCTCTCTCTGTCTCTCAAAAATGAATAAAACATTTAAAAAATTTTAATAAATTTTTTTAAAAAGCTGAATTTAAGGGGCACCTGGGTGGCTCAGTTGGTTAAGCATCCAACTTCAGCTCAGGTCATGATCTCACAGTTAGTGAGTTTGAGCCCCACATTGGGCTCTGTGCTGACAGCTCAGAGCCTGGAGCCTGCTTCAGATTCCGTGTCTCCTTCTCTCTCTTCCCCTTGCCCTCTCATATTTCTCTCTCTCTCTCTCTCTCTCTCTCTCTCTCTCTCTCTCTCTCTCTCTCTCTCTCTCTCTTTCTCCTTCTCTCTCTCTCATAAATAAAATTTTTTTTTAACTTTTAAAGCCTGAATTTGGATCACTCAGGGAACTGTCGTGGCTGAACCTCTGACTTGAATGGAAATTGGGTTTTTTTAATGGATTTGTTCATCATAAAAAAAGGAAGATTTAAACATTTATGGCTTTTGCCCATAAATAATAAAACATTCATCAGTTTTATATAACATAAAAGACATCTTTGTCAAAAGCATTTACCCATGCAGGAACCTTTCCAGAATCTCAGGAGCTCTTGCATAATCTAGCCAGGAAAGGGGGCCCGTGCTCAGTACTCGGGCAGCCACATGTGACTGATCCACAGTGTCATCCCAAAGCCTTCTCTCCTTGCTGGTCCAGGGTTGGACTTAGAGCCCCACCCAAAAAGCTGTGCATTTCTGGCACCCAGCCCACCTGGAGCTGTCATCTACCCACATGCCCAGCAAGCCCTGCCAGCTCGGAAGGAGTATTATGATCATGGTGTGAGTGTGCATAGTGTTTTTAGTGTATTAGTTCTCTTTTCTTTCCATGGGCACAGAGTACACATGGAGAGTTATCCTATTCTTTTTTTTTTAATAGTTTATTACCAAGTTGGTTTCCATGTAACACCCAGTGCTCTTCCCCATAAGTGCCTCTCTCCATGACCATTGCCCCCCTTCCACTTTCCCCCTCCCTCTTCAGCCCTCAGTTTGTTCTCAGTATTCAAGAGTCTCTCATGGTTTGCTTCACTCCCTCTCCCCAATTCCTCCCCCGACTTTCCACTTCCCATGGTCCCCCATTAGGTTTCTCCTGTTAGACCTATGAGTGCAAAAATATGGTATCTGTCCTTCTCTGCCTGACTTACTTCACTTAGCATGACTCCCTCAACGTCCATCCACTTTGCTACAAATGGCCAGATTTCATTCTTTCTCATTGCCATGTAGTATTCCATTGTATATATATACCTGTTCTGACAGAGTCTACCAGTGGGACATGGGAGCATTAGTGGTTCCCCTCTTCACTAAACACTACAGTAGTGTTTAGAGAAGCAGGTTTAAAGCTTACTGTGGATTAGAGCATGAAATGCAAAACCTGCCTGAGTATCATAGATGAACAGAATTGGGGGAAGGACTGGAAGGCTCCATAGGCCACTTGCTTGAGGATTTCCCACTCCTTCTAGTAACGCTGTTTTTTCTGTGAATTGCTAGGGGAGCAGGTTCTGTGCTGAGTGCTAAGTCCTTTCATAAGCTCATCCTCAAAGAGATCTTTATCCTATTCATTCTCTTGAAGGTCCAACTTCTGTATTTCTATTCCTCAGTCCCTCATAGAACTAGTGGATAGCGCTAATCAGTGCTTTAAAGCACTCAAGTTTTTTTATTATTTTTTTTATTGGCCCCAGAAAAGCAAAACCTGGTTGCTGCAGAGAAAGTGTTCCTGTAAGGGTCTTGGTGCCTCAAGAAAAGCTACCCTGACAGCAGGAGGAAGGCAAAAAAAGGAGACCCTAGGGAGGGTCCAGTATAGGGATTATAGCTCTCAGCATTCCCAGTACATACTACCTCACAAGCCAGGCCTTTTACTTTTCTTCCACACTCTCAGCCCCTCTGTTATATGTCTTACAGAGATAACCCTACTTCCTTTGGTCCCACATTTATTTCCTGAGCACCCAGAAGGATTGAGTCAGAAGTTCAACTCTTGGTCATACTCTACCCCTGGGACATTCTCTCCAGTGGTGAGAGCCTGGAGCCTGCCCCAAGGTGGACTAGGCCCCAGTCCACAGAGGGTCAGCACTCCCAGGCCAGATAAGAAGAAAGGAACATTTCAAAGGGTTTGGCAGAGTAGGAGCTGAAAGAAGGAAGGAGAGCCACAAAGATGAGAGTTGGTCCTCCATCGCAGGGCAGAGGGAGCAGACAGGAAGGGAAGCTAGGCAGAGGGCTCTGACCTCTGCTTATCTGGCATACAGACCATTAAGACTGGAGCAGCCTTCTCTGTGGGGCTGGGCTTGGGCTTTCGTCACTGAGGGTTGTTATTGCCCACACTCCTCTGAAGGAAAGATGAATCTGTTGCTTCTAATATGCTGTGTGTAAACAGAAGTACAAAGATTACCAGTCTGAGTCTCAGGCCTTTGCCTCCTTTTCACTTTGATTAGAATGAGTGCTAAGTCAGTGTAACTTTTGTGTCATCCCTGTCAGAGGGGCTGCAAGGATGTGTAAAAGCACGCATCTTCCAGAGCTGGTAGAAATAATTGGATTTCAGACATTGGTAAGGAGTTTTAGAGTTGGCTTTGCCTCCTGCCTTCTGGCAGGAATCCAAGAGAAAAAAAAATGTAACGGGGATGCATTGTACCTGGAACACATTCCTCACCTGTGTTCAGAGGCAGCTCTCAAAGCACCCAGACACACCAGGGTTCCAGCACAAACCCTTAAAGCTGACAAAATGGCTTAAAACTCTTGGTCCTGGCTCACTTTAAATATAATTGGGGGTGGGTGAAAGGAGGGCTTGGAGCAGGAGGGCAAATTACACAAATTACACAGAGATGCCAGCAAAGCAGATGAACATTGATCCCAGTAAGGGAGACCTGCTTTACTGGGAGCTACTGTCAGCAGGCTGAGTGCCGTTAGCCCCACAGGGGACCCTTATCACCTAAATGAACAGTTCCCCATGAGGCACTCTTGGCAAGCTGGCCACAGTCTGTGCACAGCTCAGCCGCTTAGCTGGTCCCCATGGAGCTACCTGCCAGGCAGAGTCTGTTGAGGGTGCTTGGCTAAAACCTGCCCAAGTAGCACTTGGAGCCAGAAGCGGGGCTGGCATGTGCTCCTCGAAAGATGCAATATGGGGGTATAAGAGGTTTTCTAGCTTGCTGAGGCAGAGGCATTATATTGGCTCAGGGAGCCAGGGTCTACTTGAAAATTCCCTTTGGTTTGTTTTAATATTTTTAATTGGTCCTGCAGTTTCAATCCATATGGCATTAATTCTTTCAAAGGATAGAAATAATCTGCTCTTTTTGAGAAACACAGTCCCAAATGACATGTGTTGTCCTTCTCCTTGATGCTTTTTCAAATAGTATTTTTTAAAAATATAGCTTTTATTATTTAAACATTCATGTTGAAATATGACTAGGTGAAATTATATAATGTCTGAGATTTGCTTCCAAAAACTCTGGGGGCAGTAAGTGGTTGGTGTATGAATGATTCAAGACTGGCAATGAGTTGCCAAGGACAACTGGTCATTGTTGAGGCTGGGTGATGAGTACCTAGGGGTTCATTCTCTCTTTTTCTATATGCTTAAAATATTCTATTAAAATTTTTTAATTAGCATGTAGAAGTTGGGGAGAAGAGCCTGGCTGAAATATCAAGTAAACCAATGATTCCCAATCTAACAAAAGAAAGCGTTGTATTAAAAAGCAGGGAAAATGGGCAGTACTGGCCCTTAGTGAAGGCCCCTAAGCCCTTCGCAGGCACCTGTTATATGGGCCTGTCACTGTAACAGGGGCCACACCACAGAGACAGCCTGGGATCTCACTAGGCAAGGATTATCTGAAGCCTTCTTCTAGATTTGAATATTTCTATAAAGGAAATTGTCAGGCCTACTACTAAGTCCTTAAGTAGCCACTTTCTACTTGGTTTCTGTTCTTGTTTCTGAGCTTCAGTGATCTTAATTCAAAAGTCATTATTTCTGGCACATCCTGGGTGGCTCAGTCAGTTAAGCATATGACTTTAGCTCAGGTCATGATCTCATGATTTGTGGGTTCAGGCCCCACATCAAGATCTCTGTAGACAGCTCAGAGCCTGGATCCTGCTTCAGATTCTGTGTCTCCCTCTCTGTTTCTCCCTTGCTCACACTTTGTCTCTCTCTTTCTCAATAATAAACATTTTTTAAAAATTTAAGTCATTGTTTCTGCCCAGGTGTCCATTGATAGATGAACGGATAAAGAAGAGATGGTATATATACACAATGGAATATTACTCAGCCACAAAAAAGTGAAATCTTGCCATTTGCAACAACATGGATGGAGCTAGAGAGTATTATGCTAAGCAAAATAAGTCAGAGAAAGACAAATACCAAATAATCTCACTCATATGTGGAATTTAAAAGACAAAACAAATGAGTAAAGGGAAAAAGACAGACAAACCAAGAAACAAACGCTTAACTATAGAGAATAAACTGATGATACCAGAGCGGAGGTGAGGAGTGGGGTGAAATAGGTGATCGGGATTAAGGAGTGCACTTGCTGTGATGAGAACTGGGTGTTATATGGAAGTGTTGAATCATTATATTGTACACCAGAATCTAATATTACATTGTATGTTAACTGGGATTTAAATAAAAGCAAGTCGTTGCTTCCTTAATTAACTCATTAAATAAATCTTTATTATCTATTCATGTCTGGCACTGGTCTAGGCTCTGAGGATAAAGTAAATAAACAGGGTCCCTGCCCTCATGTAGGTTATCATCTATTGAGATCAATACAACAAAAAAGTAAATACTTTTTAATGCCAGAGGGGCGCCTGGGTGGCTCAGTCGGTTAAGCGTCCGGCTTCAGCTCAGGTCAGATCTCATGGTTCATGGGTTCGAGCCCTGCGTCAGGCTCTGTGCTGACAGCTAGCTCAGAGCCTGGAGCCTGTTTCAGATTCTGTGTCTCCCTCTTTCTCTGACCCTCCCCTGCTCGCACTGTCTCTCTCTGTCTCTCAAAAATAAATTTTAAAAGTATTTAAAAAAAAAAAAAAAGACAATGCCAGAGTAATGAAACAGAGAATGGCTGGGAAATTTCCTGTCCTTGATGAGGTGGTCAGGGAATGGCCTTTTGGAGGGAGAAACGTTTGAGGAGGAGCCTAAAACCTTGAGCTAGAAAGCCACCACACTGTGTGTTGTGCTCCACAAACTCGTCCTAAGTGGATGTTCTTTGTGACATATGAGTTGCAGGGGGCCTTTGGTTGTGCCCTCTAATGTGTTCAATGTGAGCTTGGGCCATTCTGAGAATGTCTGAGGTGCTGATGCCTTGTTTTATTTCCCACACAGAGCTGGGAGTTTGGAATCCCACTGTGCAGGGAGCTGGCATGTCAATACGAGAGCCTCTATGATTACCAGAGCCTCAGCTGGATTCGGGTGAGCTTTGCGTCTTCCCCCAACCCAACCCTGACTGGAGGTACGAGCACTTTCCTGGCATCCATTTCTGAGTGAGCATTCACTGCAGGTCTAGCCCTAACTCTAGTGCTGTGGACAGTACAGGAGAAGAATAAGCCAAGGTTTCTACTCTCAAGATACTTGTGGTCTGGCTGGGGAACAAAAACACACATCTTACAAATGGCTACATGATCCAAACCCCAAGAGCCACTGGTGCTCAGGGAAGGGAGAAGCAGCATATACAGGATAAGAAGCGGGGTTCAAGGAGGAGATGGTAGCTCACCTTCATGAAGAAGCTTTTCCTAAAATGACTTTGCTCAGGGTTGCTTCATATGAAAACTTTATAAAGATCTTTCCCTGCTTTGGCTGATAGTCACTTTCAAGCACCTTGTTCTTGCTCCTTTCTTCGATGCAAAATGTTCAAAAATTAAGTGAAATGTCCCATGGACTTTGAAGGTCTCCACCAGATTTTTCTGGCTGCTGGTGCTGGATCTGAGTCATACCAACCACAGACTTCAGCAGCAAAGAGAAGCCAGCAGTGTCAACTTACCATCCTCCTGCACCCTCTGCAGCATGGGCAGCTCAGCCATGTTCCCTGATCCAGAGGGGTATTTGGGTCTTTGTAATAGATGTGGTTCTCTAGAAGTAGCTTTTTGACTGGTGTTTGAAGGCCACTGCTCCTGGCTTGGTTGAGTGCATTAGAACTATCTTCCCAGTCAAAATTCTGTGAGTTTTTCTGAATGTGAAGCCAGGTCAGCCAATACGAAGAAACTTACTGATGTAGGTAATGCCAGACATCATGGATATTAGTTCAACTTTTAAAGTTTAAAATCTCCTAAATTGGAACCAGTACCAGTGATTCTGGCAACTGAGACTTTCTCACTGTGATTATTAGCATCTTTAGATGCTAGATGGTAGATGACCAAGAGCAATGCAGTTAGACTAATGGGAAATGGGGTTGAGAATAGCTGTTGGCCACCAATTAACTACCATGAGCTGGAAGTCATTTGGTGTAGTGAGTATCAGTCAAAACCAGAAATCCTGGGCAAAAAAGTTCATGTTAAACCTGTGCCCCTGAAAGTTCAGGAAGCCTGGATCTGTATGAGGTTGGGTCCACTCACTGGGTATGACATTCTGAGCACTGGGCTGCTGTCTCCACCCACCATCAGAGGATGATGGAGAGGGAGGACTTCCTCTTCCATTATACAGCAACCTGGGGAGAGGCTGATCATGGCTAGGGGCTCACTTCTCACACAGTCTTTCCAAAACACAGTGTCTACTTGGGCCTTGGAGAACTTGCTTTGGACACCACCAGCAGTCAGGCCAACTTAAAGGAATCTGCCTTTCTTATTTACAGAAAATGGAGGCCAGCTACTATGACAACATCATGGAGCAGCAACGCCTGGAGCCTGAGTTCTTTCGAGTTGGCTTCTATGGCAGGAAGTTCCCTTTCTTCCTTCGGGTGAGTCCATTCAGGTAGCACAAGAACTTATGTTTTACACAATAATTCGTTTATAACCTGTTTTTTAAATCTGTTCCCCTATTCTACTGAATACTACTTTTTGAAGGACTAACTAGTCAACAAAAAGCTTTTGGCTTTATTTGACTGGACTGACTCCCAACTTTAGACTTTGTTTTATTTTGCTGTACTGTTTTGTAGCTACCTGGAATATATGAGGGTGACTTTCTTACCAAGTCAACCAAATTCCTGCAGGAAATGACCAGGGTCTGAGAATGTCCCATAGGTATGTCTAGAAGCCTTCCAATTTATAGTTCCAGTGCCTGGAATCCTCCATTGTGACTATTCTTAGCCAGATAGCACACCAGTACAACCCTGACCTCAGCAGTAGGCTGGCCTCTTGGGTTTTGTCATTTAAGATGACAGCTGTACACCAGGCTGCACTGTGTGCTGTGCAGCCAGGATCAAGAACCTGTTGATTTGAGAGAAGCTTGTGAGCTGTCAAATGGGATCTGGCTGTTGAAAGCCTTTTATTAGCAGCCAGTTCTTTGGCCCAGGGTGGGGAAAGCCATTTCTCCCACCTGGAAGGCTGAGGTGGAATACCAACAGAGCAGAAAGAATGACTGAGCATAGACACGCTGACACCAGTTGAACAGTTGTTATTCTCTTCTTTTTCCACAAAAGTCAGAGGCTCCAGGAAAAGTCAGCCTGGGCTTGTAGGCTGCAGCCCATAGGAATTCATCGTTCCCAGGGGACCTAAATGAAGCTGTGCTGATGAAGGGGCCTTGGGCTGCAGTTGAGACCTAAGACTAGCTCTGACGGTCCCAGTTCTAATATCTTACTAAAGTTCCATGTTTACAAGTCTCAACCAGCAGCTAGGAAAGTTCATAGAATCCCTTTAATATATTTGGGATCCTGTCTTATTGGAAAAATTGCTTTCACCAGTGAGCATGATGGTATCACATCACAGGACAGTTGGGCTTAGTAGCTCCTTTAAAAAAAAAAAAAAAGGCCAGTCTGCTAGCAAGAGTCCAGGCTAACCACATTTTAGATGGTAAGGCAGGTCAACTTGCATATTTCTTAGGCAGTAATCATTCTAGGCTAAAAAGAAAATTGACTTCTGCAGGAACTAGAGTACTGGCAGGGCTAGCAAGCACACTCTGCCTAATTATGTGGCTCCAATTCCAGGCCACAGGAGTATTTCTAGCAGCAGAGTGTGAATGAGAAGAGGGTCTCCTCAGGAGGACCAGACTTGTTCACTCTCTAGGGACAATCCACTTCAAGCATATCAGAAGTGGCATATTTGCGGCCCCCACCAGCAGAGATTATACAAAAGCAATGGAAGGAGAGGTCAGCAGAAGAGAAAGAAGGAATTACACAAGAATCAGAAATCAAAAGCATCTCTAGAAAGTCCTTAGACAAACTAATGATTCTGGCCTTGTAACTCCTTTCTCATTTTGTCTTTGCAAAGTACGCTTTGTTTAGTCCCACAATTTGTTTATCATAAACTAGATTGTACTCTAAAACATCATTATTTTGGATATTACAAAATCAGTCCCTTGGTATCCTCATTTCTGTCCCTGCCAAACAGGAGTTCTCCTTCATGGTTCACCCTGGCTTCCACCCTACATGCTTATGTCACAAGGTATATCAGTGTCTCAGGGCATTCAGAGCTTTCTGACAAGTGGGACCTGGCATAGAACCTGCATCTGAGCCATCTAAATAATGCTTGCAGGTGACAATCTCAATGTTCAAATGTGGTTTCAGCAGTGCCAGTAATAGAAGAAGAATAACAATGGGTGTTAGGAAGTCCATCCCCATCTCCACACAAGGGGCATTCCCTAGGAGCTGTGTTTTCTGTATGCAGATCTGCCTGGCCTAACCACATGCTGCCTTCCCTTCCCTCCACTGCTCAGTTCATTTCTGGCAAATGTAATAAGTCCCAGTAGCGGTAGCTGTTTGCCTGGTAGATGGCAAGGACAAAATACAAAGCATCGGCAGCCAGATCTGTCTCATATGAGGATGCTGGGGCTTTCACACAAGCAATTTTGAAACCGACAACAAGCCTCAAGGTCAATGCTATGTACCTTCCTCCTGCTGGGCCTTCTCCAGAAGGCTAAGCTATACTTTCCTTGAACACATAGGCCATCTATTACTTTATCCCTGTCAGCTTGGTTTCCCTGGACCATCTGCCTCTCTTGCTTCGCAAATGTGATTATCTACTAATCTGCACAGAGACGGGAAGATATACAGCCCTCCCTTCTTGAGGGAATTTTTGTTTCTCTTTATTTGACCCAGGAACAGATACTGGTGAGGGTTGTACATTTCTGAGTTGATATGAAAAGACCAATTATTTACAGTTATCTTCTTTGTCAGTTTTGCTTATCAAGCAAGGGACTTAGAAATGTCTCTTGTCCTTTCACTATTGGTCTGTTCCACTGGAGAGGACAGCCTCCTCCTTCTGACCTTGACTTCCCTTCTGGTATTGTTTTTCCATTCCGATCCATCCAGACATGTGGTTCAGCCTTAGCCGAGCTCTCCTATAATAAGAAGGGAAGTGAAAAGAGAGCAGAAAGTCTATTCCAAAAAGAGTGAGGTCCTCCAGGGCCTGGCCTGTAATCATCCCTGTACCAGTACGTGTATGGATGGCCCTGTGGAACTTCTCTCTCTTCCTCTGAAGACATGCCAGGAGGGGCTGCCAATGCCTGATGCCACTTTATCAAAGCGGATCTAGTGAGGTAGCTGGGCAGGCAGACACATGTCACCAAAGAGCTGGAGAAGTGTCCCATTCACTCGTGACCAGCTGTGAGGCAGGCAGACCAGGGTTGACGGGGCCCTGTCATGACTGCAGCCCACCAGGAGAAAAACTGAGACATAACCTGAACCAAATATGACATAACAAGGTTTAAGAAATGTGTAGTTAGAATGATGTCTATTTGTTCTGCTGACACAATTGCAAAGGAATTTACTGCCCATGGATTAAATAATTCCTGAATACCTACTGGACACTGAGTAATGTTTGGACTGTTTGTCCCCGCTAACAAAAGTGGCCCTTCAAAAGCATGCACTTGGTCACCCCCCTGTTAAGACTTATGTGACGGCACCCTTGGCGATCACTCCTTGCAGGCATCTTCCTCACCCTCCCACCCGCTCTCCACACACAACCTTTTCCTGTGCAGGCTGTTGCTGCCCTGGTTGTCACTTGCCCACATAGAGTACCCCTTCCCGGCTCCTCCCTCAGAGCTTCCCCAGGTGGGCCTTTCAGGACTCTTCTCAGGCACGGCTTTTTCTAAAATCGCACCCTTCACTTCTCACCCCTTCCTGGGTAAGGTGCCCTCCCTCCTCAAAGCCTCCTGCAACTAGTACCCTGGCTCCCGGCTGCCACCTCACAGTGCAAGTCTCCCTTTTCCTGTTCCTCTCCCTTCTGGATCATCATTTCCCTTGGGACAGAGACTGAGTGCTGTGCCCCATGCCTGTCACAGGGGCTCCTAGGACATGCTTGTGACATAAGTAGCTATTGACACCCAGGTGGAGGTGGGGGCTGTGGGCAAGGCACAGAGCATGTTCTCTTGTTTGTGGCAGAACAAAGAATACGTGTGTCGGGGCCATGACTACGAGAGGCTGGAGGCCTTCCAGCAGAGGATGCTCAGCGAGTTCCCACAGGCGGTCGCCATGCAGCACCCCAACCACCCCGATGATGCCATCCTGCAGTGTGATGCCCAGTGTATCTTTCAATGCTTGGCGGGGGAAGGCGGGATGGGGTCCTGGGAGGTGAGGCCCACCCAGTCAGCTGCCCCTCTGCCATGTTGTTGGCCTTACAGGCTAGGTTACCCACAAGTCCTGAACAGAATATGTCCTCATCACTGAACCCACACTTAGCAGGGCCTTCATGCAGCCTCATACAGAAACAGCATGCCATGCCCTTAGCTGTGGGTGCCTGAGGCAGGGCTTCTGGGGGGAACTTTATCCCTCAGGCTGAGCTGCTATCATCACCTTAGTCACTACTGCCTAGGCAACCAGGAGCAGTCACTGTACAGGGTAATTCGGGGTCCCACCAGAACTCTTGCCACAAGGATAACCACCATTTCTATCCCCTGCTCCACTCCTGTGTGCATCTCTTAGTATCCCTGGTCTTTGTCAGGAGGACTGAGGTACAGCCCTGGGTGGGGGGTGTGGAGGGTGTGGGGAAAGAGATGGCAAGTGCCTGTGGTTTTAATGGTACTTGGAAGTGTGGAGGCAAATAATGGCCTGCCTCTCATCCCCCTCACACAGCTTCCTTGGAGACCTCATGACAGTCACCATGACTGTACAAGCTTGTTCCAGGGAAGGAGAGCAGGTGAACTCCCATATTATCTCTCCACAAAGACCCCAAAAAGTATTCTTATTAAAAGATTGTGCTGCAGTAAATACAGTTCACCTGCAGTGGGCAAGCTCAGGCCTTTGCAATTTTCTTGCTCCTGCGAGGTGGCCACCTGCGTTCTTCTGACCCCTTTCCCTTCTTCCTTGGCTGAGTGCTAGAGCAGGAATTGGGTGCAGATAGGGAAGTTTGGTCTAACTGTGCCTGGGTCTGTGCAACGGTCCTGCTCCTTGAGATGCAACTGCTGCTGCCAGTAGGGAACAGGGGCTGTGGGGCTCTTTTCTCCTTTGGGTGATGCCAGGAGTCAGTACTCAGATACATCTCTCCGGCAAGTCTGGGTTTCCCCTTCACTTCCTGCCCAGACTTGCAGATCTATGCGGTGACGCCCATTCCAGATTATGTGGATGTCCTGCAGATGGATAGGGTCCCAGATCGCGTCAAGAGCTTCTACCGTGTCAACAATGTGAGGAAGTTCCGGTACGACAGACCTTTTCACAAAGGCCCCAAGGACAAGGAGAATGAATTCAAGGTGAACAACAGTGGGAAAGCAGGGGCAGTACTTATAGTAAGGTCAAGGGCAAGCCCCACTTTCTCAAGATCTTGTCTCTGTCTCATCCCTCAAGCAGGCAGGTGTGGCAGAAATTGCTTAATGGCCTGTCCCTGTCTGTGCTGTCGTTATAGAGCCTGTGGATCGAGCGCACCACGCTGACCCTCACCCACAGCTTGCCTGGCATCTCTCGGTGGTTCGAAGTGGAGAGGAGGGAACTGGTGAGACACATATCAGATGGGGCTGATCTTCACAGCTGCTTTCTCAGCCCTGGCTTTGGGGACCTTTCTTTAATGACCAAAGACAGAAAGAGATCTTCAGCCACCTGCCTGGCCTAGGCTGCCACAGGCCAATCCTCTGTCAGGGGCTTTATTTGCCTTCTCCCTTTTAATCCCCACAACACCAGGAGAGCAGATATTTTTAATCTCCCAACTTACAAATGTGGAAACTCCTCTGAGGTTCAGGAAGTCAGAGCTCTCTAACTTCAAAACCAGTGTTCTTCACTCTTTACTATACTTCTAAGTGCCTAAAAATTAGAAGAGAACATTCAAAAGGGGTCAGGGAGTCTTAAGACCACAGGAACAAGAGTGATAATCAGTGTCACTGGCCTTAGATCCCTATTCTCAAGATCATTATGAAGAAGGGGTTGTCATCATGCCTGGGACAACACTGTGCCCTATGCCCTCAGGTGGAGGTGAGCCCTCTGGAAAATGCCATCCAGGTGGTTGAGAACAAGAACCAGGAACTGCGCGCCCTGATCAGCCAGTATCAACACAGACAGGCACATGGCAACATAAACCTGCTCAGTATGTGCCTGAATGGTGTCATCGATGCTGCTGTCAATGGAGGCATTGCAAGATACCAAGAGGTGAGCTGGGCCCTGGACCAAACCCACAACAGGCAGCCTTGCTGGGAAGTTGGTTCTCAGGCTCCTCTCCTTGAAACTCCATACTTCTAGGGCAGCCTTCCCAGCTAGCCCTCCCCTAGCTGTGCCTTAGCCGACCAAGGATGGTCCAGGCATGAGGCTCACTACCACTCCTTGTTTCTGTGGCATGGCTCTCCCATGGGACCATCTCTTTTAGTCTCTGAACTCTGACAGATAGATGAGTATGGAAAGATGTTAAGTGGCCTCCAAGAGGAGCCCTTCACAAGAAGCAAGTTGTGGGTGACTAAGAGACCGGGCCCTACCCTGGCCACCAGCCCTGCTTTCCCTACCCAGGCCATCCAGGATCTATGAAGGACTGGGACCAGTACCCAGGCTTAGATTATTTACCACCTTCAGACCTTCTTAGATGCAAAAAACAAAAAAAAAACAAAAAAAAAAAAACATACCTCTGATTGCAGGAGGTCCAAGCAGGCCAGGCTGGAGATGGTGTGTGTACCTGTCAGGAGGCAGAACTGCTTTTCAAGTGGCCACTTAACACTCACACTTCCTGGGTCCCCTCTAAGGGGTAGTCCTGGAAAGTCTTCCTGACTTAGCCTTTCATTTCTCAGGCCTTCTTTGACAAAGATTATATCACCAAGCACCCAGGAGATGCAGAGAAGATCACCCAGCTCAAGGAGCTCATGCAGGAACAGGTATGTCTTGCAAGGCTTAGAAGCCAGTGGCCAGGAGGGAAAGGCTATGCACCCAGGATGGCTGTAGTTGTCAAGGGCCACTGGCTTGCAGAGTGGCCTTATCTGTCCCCCTAATAGGTCCATGTCCTTGGAGTCGGGCTGGCAGTTCATGAGAAGTTTGTGCACCCAGAGATGCGCCCTCTGCATAAGAAGCTGATTGATCAGTTCCAGATGATGCGGGCCAGCCTCTACCATGTAAGCTGATCCCTGCCATGTCCCTGCTACATAGAAGCAAAGGCCATTCCCTGCAGACTGTGCAATAATCCAAAGGAAAGGGTGGGGGGAATGTGAAGGAAAAGCTGCCCTCGCCACAGAGGGGCAAGAGGCCGAGGTGAGTGCTCTATCCAGGGGAAGGATGCCCAGGATCCCCTCATTCAGTCCCCTCCCTGAGGAGGAGTCAGATTCAAGGGCAAAGAATGTTTTTCAAGGTACTGTGCTGGTAAAGAGAGGTTTTCACATTAGGAAGAGAAGAGCTATAAATCATGTGATCCACATGTAGATATCTCTTTGGAGATGTTTTTCATACCAAGAACCTACATAGCTTGAGCCAGCTCTCTCTCCCCATCTCCCTCTTTACCCCCTTTCCTTTTCCATCTTCATACCCTCTTGCTCCAGAAGTTTGCCCCAACTCTGACCTGGCTCTTGGGCTTCCACGGCGGGGTTTGGCCCAAAGACTGAGGCACACAAGCAAAAGCAGAGCCTGTATTCCAAGACTAGTTTCCCCTCAGTGGTCTGGCAGGGGATGCTGGCTGGCAGAGAATACGGTCCAGGTGGACTTGAAACCCCTGTTTATATACCCTTACCCCATTTTCAACCATGGGGCTGACCCAAGTGTTTTCTAGAGAAATCTCTCTGCTAAGTAGTCTGCCTGCCAGATCTCAAGAGGTGTGAACGTTATTACCTGCAGCAAGGGAAATAGAGCTGTTCAGTGTTGTGCAAGGCCATCACAGACAAGAGGCTCCTCTTCAGGGATGATCACTGGCCCTAGAGAGACTGGACTACTCAGACTCAGTGGCCTGACCTGTTGGGGTTGACTTGCCTTGTTCTTGATGCTGGAGGTTCTGGTCATCTCAGGCCCCCAGTGCAGGTCTCAGCCATTCCTGCCCAGTTGTCGATAGCATGGATTCTAAAAAGAGAAAAAGAAGCTTGTCAGTAGTTTGAGAAGGAGGCATATTTTTCAGAGGAAAGTCTGTAGAGCCTGAAATTTCTCCTTTCTGTAATGATTTTCCCATGGTATTTCAGGGTGAAACATACAGAGAAAGTGAAATTCTTTTGTGTTTCCCCCTTAAATTTAAAATATCCATTTAGTGAAGAACTTGGCTAGTGTCACTGAATATAATGGGTATTCTATTACCTCTCATTCTTGGTTGGTCTCTGCTATATGCAAACTTCCCCCATCACCACAGGTGCCCCAAGCAGGCTAGAGCCTGACCACTAGGACAGGGGATGTTCTTGGCCATGCAAGGCTGTTGGGTCACTATAACAAAGATCACAAAATACTCACCAGCGTACAGCCAGATCTCCAGGACACACATGGAGATGTCCTCTCCAGTTTACCCTTCTTTTTCATTTTAGTGTGTTTTGGAAGAAGAGGGTGGAAAACCTGCTGCTTCTTCAGGCCAAGCTCAGAAATATCGCCAGTAGGACTTAGGGCCCACATCAGGATTCTATGTCCTTTCTCCCCATAGACTGTGTTACAGGCAACTAACCCAGGACACTGAGAGCTGGGCCTCAAATCCAATAAACTCAAACCCAGTCCTTAGGTACACTGACTGACAGCTGATAGTCAGCTCTTCTTATCCTACTTCTCAGCTCTTAGTCCACTTATTCTGTACCACGAATGCCTCTAAACAGACTCCTGTGAAGCAAGAGCAACTTCAGTCTATTCCAGATGTGTTCTCTTAGTGGCATCAACCCAAGGCCTCTTGGCCTCTGGTCTAGACTCCAGTGTGGTTAGGAGCGAATTTTAGTCATGAAGGGGCCATTGCCCAAAAGAAGTCAGCAATTCAGAGTATCTGATTCTTTTTCTTTTTACATTTTTTCTTTTACATTTTTACCACTAGCCAGCTCTTCTCTCTCAACCCGTAATTACTTACTCATTATTTATTCTGATGAAGGGGCATTCATTTCTCAACAGGAATTTCCGGGTTTGGACAAGCTAAGTCCTGCATGTTCAGGCACCAGCACCCCACGGGGAAATGTCCTAGCATCCCATAGTCCCATGAGCCCTGAGAGCATCAAGATGACTCACCGGCACAGGTATGGTCTTAGGAGTGGGGAGGGTCCTCTCGATGGAGGTAAGTTTGAATGTCAAAGGTCAGAGCAAGAAAGTCTGAAATAGTAGGTGTGTGTATTCACTCACATACCCTCTGACCCATGCACACAGCAAACACACAGCTCCTGACATAGGACCAGTGCTCACATCCAGTCATCCTGGGAGAGAGAGGAGTGAGTGTACATGATACTGTGAGAACATGGAGGAGAGGGCATTTGGGGTAAATCTTGAAGGACAAGTAGAAGTTTGTGAGGCAGAAACAGGATGGGGTTAGGAGGGTGATAGAACAAGATCCATGCAAAGAGACTGATGTATGCAGACATCCCAAGATGTGAGCAAGCCGGCCTGGTTAGCCCTACCAGCAGAGCCTTGTGCCTGGAGTGCAGCATTCCAGGGCATCGAAAGGGCTCAGTTCCAGCTCTGAATGGGTTGTGTTCATCAGGCCTTTGGACTTGATCCCAAGAGGAATGAGGATCACCAGTCGGTTTAAGGGAGAGAACAACATGGTGATGCACATCAAGGTGTGCCTACTCTGAACTCAGGAGTCCTGGTCTGTCTGGGCTCAACTGAAAATACTCCAAGCCTCCAGGGCAGGAAGGCCAGATCAGAGGAAGAGCCAGGGAGAGGAGCCCTTTCCTTGGGTTCGTTTTCCAGTGTAAGCAGTAAGTCAGCGCAGAGTGGGCCTCCATAAATAAGAAGGGATGAATGAAAGGGATGGCCTGCTGTTGATAGAGGAGAGTATTGATGAGCCTGTGATCACAGATGTGGAAGGAAGTCAACAGATAGTTCCCAGCCAGCTATTTTGATAGCTTCCTCATACCAGGAAGACACCCCTGGCCTAGGAGCAGATCCCAGCAGGGGGTGGCTGCTGGCTCAGATCAACATCGCATAGCAAGGGGACCTGGAATCCTTGACTGATTGAGCATATCACTTTCATCCCTCCTAACTGATGGTATCATCAGACAGAGTGGCCATAAACCATTTAACCCCAAATAGACACTTTGCCAGCCTACCATTGGTGCTGCCAGACCAGGAACCCCTGAGCAGCAGATTGGGGTTCAGGACTGCTCCAGGCCTCAGCTGGGTATAAATATTAGCTCTGAAACCCTCCAAACCAGTGTCATCCAAGACTAAGGGTCACTGTTTCACAAACCCCCTTACACTGTCTCCCTACCACCTAGCAAGTTTTCTCAGCTCCCTGCCTGATTCCTCCCTGTCTCCCACTCTTGTTCACAGCCCCATGAACTTGATGGGCACAGGCCGCCACTCGTCATCTTCTCTCTCCTCCCATGCATCTAGTGAAGCGGGAAACGTGGTGGTGCTGGGTGACAGCTCCATGGGCGAGGCTCCCGAGGACCTATACCACCATATGCAGGTACCAGAGCTGTCCAAGGAATGTGGGCCAGAGCATCATACCTGGAGGACTCGCCTCTCTGCTGGCTGATTTGGTCTGAGGGCTGGCACCCCTGCCTAGTTCTCTAGTTTCTGAAATCAGAATACCCAGAGCCAGTAAAACTGCCTTCCCCCCACAGCATCCCATGTCAATAAAGTTCCCAGGCATTATTTTCCAAGAAGGAAATCTAACTTCAGACCTGGTTGCTTTTAGATATCCCATGGGAAAGATCCTCTGCCAAAGTGCCCATCTTTCTGGCATTCTTGATGGCTAAGTCCTGCATCCTCTATGGGCACTGTCACTGGAGCCGACCCAACAGCCCTGCTCCACGGGTGGTGTGGGTGACCCATAGTGCCAGCCACCAGCCTGGCCTCAATCAGGACTCAGGGTACCTAATCAGACACTAGGTCTGGGTACCTGATGGCATGAAGAAGCCAACTCAGTCCTACAATCCTGGCCATTCAGACCTCTATCCTGCTGATTTTTCTCCCTTTGCAGCTCGCGTATCCCAACCCCAGGTACCAGGGCTCAATCACCAACGTCTCTGTTCTGTCCTCGTCCCAGGCAAGCCCTTCTTCCTCCAGCCTGAGTTCCACTCACTCAGCACCATCTCAGATGATTACCTCTGCCCCTTCCAGTGCCCGAGGTAAGGAGGGCAGGGCGCTGCTTGCAGAAGGGAGAGGAGAGGGCCTCATGAGCCCCACTTGTCCTCTTCTCATCTGTGGCTCTGTCTTTGTAAGCAGCCCTGTGACTTAGAGAATGCTCCCCTTTCAGCACTAAGGTCTCCAGGGTTCCCAGCTCCAGCAGTCTCTCTGGCTGGCTTCATACCCTGCACTGGGCAGCAGTTATAGTTGCGCTACCACAGAGGTGGCTGGCTGTTGCATCTCCACCTCTATAAGAGGACGCACAGCCCAGGAGAAAGCTCAATTCTTTTCCATTTAAACGTTTGCAAGAATGAAAGTCAAAGCTAAGGCAACAATGAGTCTTGTCTTGAGGAATTGAGCATGAATGCACAGTAGGAAAATTAAATTTGAAGGCTAAAGTTAACCCTGGAAAAATACTATTCTAAAAAGGAACAGCAACCAAAACGACCTTGTCAGCTGAGAAAGGCTTAATCAGGAGAGATGGCTCTGTGAAAAGCTATTTATGTTGCTAGTTATTGCCTGATTTCTTATTCAGTGGCTCAGTATTGTTCTCTGAGAGCCAGCATCTTTTTCACAATCTGATCCTAGTTCTCAGAGTCAAATTTGATTCTCTGTCCTTGTAGACAGAAGCATTTGCAATGGAATGGAAATCAGCTATAGGGATTAGGTTCTAGTGCTTCTCAGGGTGGCTGTGCAGGATAGCAACAGAAAAGAGTGGTCTGAGCTCATCAGCCAGTCACTGACTGTCGCTTCCAGGTTTGAAGTCTCTCATGAGCTTGCAGTCAGATGTCACCTGGGGCCGGGATCATCTACAGGTTCAGCTGTCCACCCAAGTCCCTATGGAGGGTCTTTACTTGTGGCTTGGGCTTCTCACAGCATGTAGCTGATTTTTCTCAGAGCAGGCATTCCAAGGTACCCAGGCAGAAGCTGCAATGCTTCTTATTACCCAGCCTTGGAAACCCAGAATGGCCCTTTTGCCACATTCTGTCAACTAGCTCACAAGTCACTAAGGCCAACCTAGAGACCAAGGTGGGGAATGAGACTGCCCCTCATGACGTGAAGAGTGGCATATGTGTTTTTGGAGAGAAGGCATTGGTGGTTGGCATCTCTGGAGACAAGCCATCACGGGGGCCAAACTCCAGAACATCATATAGAGAAAGGCTGACAGAAGCCCTGTCCCTTCCTGGAATAGACATTAAGTACAAAAGTAAACAATGATTAAATGAACTGGGCCCAAAGCTGGGAATGGTGATGAGGGCAGAGGCAACTAAGAAGGAGCAGGAATTTACTTCTAGGCTACACCATCCATGCAACCCATGTGCAGGCCTATCTGGAGAAAAACATAGGCCAGTATGTAGCATACCAGCGGTAGGCCTTGTGAGAGAAGATAGAAGATCTGGATCAGGCCTCGCAGAAGACTGCTTTTTCAGATAAATGTGGTAGATGCAGTAGGAGATGCACTGAGGGCATAGAGGGAAGGGAGCAGTCTGTTCCATTTCTGGTTATTATGGATGAAAGGAAGGCTTTTATGGAGAAGGTGTTCTAGAGGGTCCTTTGCATTAGAGTCTCCTCCCCCACACCCAAAAGTGGTCATGACACCAGTGGCCTTCTTCACCAAGCCCATTGATACTCTCTGCTGTAGTCCCTGTTGAAATCTTCCAGAAGGCCTGTAAGGCCCAGTCTAAACTCCTGTAAGTAGGAGTTACAGCTCCCCCTAATGGTCAAAAGACTAAGTGGAGCTCGGAAATTGGAGATTCTGATTGATCCTCCTTGAATAACTCAGTCATGCTGTGACTTAGCCTCCATTGGGTTTACCAGACTACAACTCAAGCAGTTCAAAAGTCCTGTGACACCAAAGCCTTTGTGGTGTTTACATGTTTTCATGAAAAGTAGCCATCATTCTCTGCTACCATGGGATTGGCTGCTCAGGGCTGAGGGCAGTGGGAGAAAAGTGAGATGGCAGAATTGGAAAACTTGGCAGTAACATAGAGCACCTCTTTGTTGTAGCACAAGAGGGGCCTCCATCACATAGATTCAAATCCTCAGTAGAGCATCTGGGGCCTGAAGGCTACTGTCCATCCTAGCACCCCCAACATGTATCAGGACATTGAGTACATAGATGTGGGTTTGGTCTGGTGGGCCAGGCTGTGAGCTCTGTGAGCTCAGGGACTATGGTCAGCCTGAAAAGGCAGTGTGACATGTTCCAACCACATGCCTGGTGTGGAATGGGTGTTAGGTTAGAGTTTGATGTAACAGAATTGCTATAAAGGTGCATCTTTCTGTGCACACTAAGTAAAAGGGTCCTGTCCAGAGCTATGGCTCCCAGGGCTCAGGGAGCATTCGGTTTCTTACTGGGAAGGCACTATAGAAATCAGTGGGATTAGGAACTCTTTTCCATTTTTCTCTAAATAGCCATTACTGACTTTTATTATACTGACTTCTGCAAGGTATTTAAACTTCATCTTCTTGGTCTAAAATAAATACAAATGGAATGTCTCAGGGACTGCTGGGGAAGCTGACTGCAGAGACCTTTTTTAGTTGTGCTCTGACAGTGCCTTCACTGCATACTCAAAGGAAGGCCCCAGGGACCCTGGGTTTCAGGGACACAGAGCCTCAGAGCTGCAGGTTCACCTCTCAGATGGAGCACTTGGACTCTCTAGCTTCACTAAGAGCACACCAGAGAGGGGTTCAACCACCTGAGCCAGCCAGAGGCTGCCCGTGGGCTAGTTTCTCATGGACATGCTGGTGTCTGGCATGAGTGGTGCACATCTGGAGGGCCTTCCAAATGATCCATTCCCAAAGAAAACCAGCAAGCTGTTCTCTTTATTTTTGCGGAAGGTACCCTCAAGGACCACAGGCTGACAGGTTCCTGGGACTGTAGCTATGACCTACATTGATGGGGACTGGACCACCGCATCTGGTGAGGTCTGGCCTTTGTAACAGCCCCTCAGGCCAGAGGACATCACCACAGAAGCCTCACAAAAGAAGAGCAGGAACCAAGTCAACTTAAGAGCCTGAGTTAAAGCCCCACAACTCCCAGACTAGCCTCCATATGACCCCTGAGTTCACTGAAGGGCAAGTCTCAGAGAGGGAAACTCTGGAGAGCCACCTGTGTGCAGGGCCCTGGGACCCCAGTCAGTATGGCTCTGGAGCTATATAGTAGGATGGCCAGGAAAGCAGAGGCCAGGCTCTGGAGGCCTGGAATCTGGGAAGGAGAAGCCTTTGGGCAAAGGTGGTAGGGGGTCAGCTGAGAACAGGGCCAATTGGTATCTGGAGATGGTAAGTGTGTTGAGACACAATGCATCAAGTAAGAACCATGCCACTATGTTATCTGAGTGTCTCTGTCTCTGTGTGATGGCTCCATTGCAAACTGGCCTGTGCCCATGCCTGGGCCCCCTGAGAGAGCCCAGCATCCAGGTCACCCATATCCCAAGAGTGCTGGGTGCAGGGGGCCCTTTGGGGCCCAGCTCCTATCCTTGGTTCTCGTGATCTGCCTCTAATGGTGAGGGGGCTCTATCAGTGGGCCTGCATTGCCCCAGTTCGCAGTATGCTCACCTTGGCTGGGACATCAGGTGGCCCCACCACCATCTCACCAGCAGGCTCTGCTTCATTCCTCCTGTGCTTGCTGAGCTCATCCTCACCCCAGCTGCAAGTGGACACCTACCCTGGTTCCCTGGCCCCAGGATGCTTGCCCATTAGGCCTTCCATCTGTGGCTTGTCATCTGTGCGTGATTGTTCTCACTTGGTTACAGGCTCTCCCTCTCTGCCAGATAAGTACCGCCACGCCCGGGAAATGATGTTGCTGCTGCCCACACACCGGGACCGCCCAAGCAGTGCCATGTATCCAGCAGCCATCGTGGAGAATGGACAGGTAGTGGACCCAGACTACTGACTGCCCTCTGCTGCAAGTATGGCAGCCTGGGCTGCCCTCATTGCATCTGCTAGGCTTTCTGTATTGTCCTGTGTGCCTCCCTCATTCCGCCATAAGACACTAAGAAGGTTTCTGGGTGCCCACTCTGGACAGGGACTGCAGTGGCTCTGGAAGATCAGCAATCCAGATGGAATTTATCTGTAGGAAGAATGCTGGCAAGTTGGAGCCACAATTGCTTGTGTGGCTGTCCTTCTTGCCAGCCTCCTGGACTCCTTATCCATAAATAGTCTAGCAGAAGAACATCGTTCTTTCTTATCCTGAGAAGGCAATGGTGGGCAGGGTCTTCCTCCCTGTGTGTGAAGGGCATCCTCACTGAGACATACTCTGCCTTTTTCATCCATCCATCTACCTGAAGTCCCTCATTGCCTCCTGAGGCTGCTCTCTCCACCATTTCTACAGCTTTCCAGATGCCCTACCTAGGGCCCTTGAACAAAGAGCTGTGGGGATTAACTCCTTCCCCTGCCCAATGTGCCTGCCCTTCTATCAGAGTCCATGAAAGTCACCTCCAAGCAACTATTACCTAGTCCTAGAGTGCCAGGAGTTTCTCAACTGTACCTCCCTGTGCCTGATCAGCCCTGCCAGGTAGAGGGAGCAGGCCTGCTTGGCAGCTGCCCATCAGAGCAGCGGGTCCTGTCCGTGACTTTCTAGGCTTGAGTGCTTCCCTTTGCCTTATCCATGGTGCTAACTTGGGTCTGTGCAGGGATCTCCAAGAGGCCAAGCCTGCCAGTGCTGAGGGATAGAGAGGTTCCCTCAGTCCTTTCTACCAGTGGGGTCTCCATGGTAGAACAGAGGGATACAGTTAGATACCCTCAGGTGCCTATGTCCTTTTTCTTGGCCATGTACAAGACAGCTTGGAGCCCAACCAGGCATTGTAGGGAGGTGCCTCCGATATTGACATGGCAGCACTCAGAGCCAGATAGCGAGGGACAGTCTTCCTATGGCTAAGCATGATCAGTACCACTGCTTTGATTTCCCTGTCTTCTCTTTAACATGTCCTGGCTCCTGGGCCCATAGCTCTGCCTCCTGAGGTATAACTGGTTGTTTTCACCCTCTTTGATATTTTTCTCCTTCCCTCAGCTGCCAAATTTCCAGCGGGCTCTGTTCCAGCAAGTGGTCGGATCCTGCAAACCCTGCAGTGATCCCAATCTGTCTGTGGCTGAAAAAGGTATTGTTCCCCTTTCTAGGTGGCCTTTCTCCATGTCCATCCCCGTCCTGAGCGTCTGATTCTTATCCTTGAGCACCAACTGGCCACGGCTGTGCCATACTTCAACACCCAGGCCTGTCTGTCTGTCCAGAGTCCTGACCAACTCTTGTGCTCACTGTTTAACCCACGTCTGGTTTGATGCTGACTTTGGATCCTGTTAGTTTGTGTATCTCCCTCTTAAGGGCCCACCATCGGAGAGGCCCCAGCTGCCACCTGCCCTGAGCCCACCTTTATGGAAACTCAGGCCGCTGTGTTCAGACTGTGGGCAGTCACTCCCTTGGGCTTCTCCCAGCCAGCCCCAGGATTCAGCAGGCCCTATGGCCCCTTTGGGCACTGTCATCTTGGGCCCTCAGGGACCTCTCCTTTTTGCTCAGAATTAGGCTCCTAAAAGAATGGGAAGGACAGGCCATGGCAAAGTGAATTTCCCTGAGATGGTCCTGTCCAAGGAAGCCCTAGGTACTCTGAATCCAGTCCTCCAGCAACCACTCTGGCCAGAAGCTGCTGTGAGTCCATCTTAGCAGGGATTGCAAGCCCATCAACTTGGGCATGAACCCGGGCAGTTTTTAGAACAAAGGCTGTTTGGATGGTGGCGTTTTACCCTGTGTCCTACTGCAGCAAGCTGATGGAAGAACCAGACTTGGACCCACATGACCGTGGACCAAAGCCCCACACATGGAGATCTGAATTAATTTTAACCCAGAGCAATACCTATAAGAAGATTATGTGAAGCTACCTGCCACCCACAACTTGGCCCCAGATCAGCCCCTCTCCCTGTAGTTTCCTCTCCCTCCCCTCCATCTGGTAGATCTTAGGACAGACTTATTCCCAGGAATACAAGCAGCTGTCCCATCAGACCCTGTCCCTCCAAAGCTGTCATCATGTTGTCATTGCACCTCCTCACCAAGTGCTGTCTGCTGTCCCCACTGTCATTGTTCCTCCCTTGCTCACCATAGAGGACATGCCTCTGTGTCTTCTTTAAGGAGACCAGACACTGGATCCACAACCTCAGTGGCTGGTAGGCATAGGCACCAGGTGCTCAACCACAAAGGACATGAAGATTCCTGCTGAAGATGCCTTCCTAGCCTCAAGGCTGCACATCTGAAAAACATGCGGCTTACCTGGACCCTGCACCTATTCCCCCAAAACAGAGTGACATTTTGGCCTCAGGGGCCAAAATCCACAGTATCTTTTCTTCCCCTGAATGCGGGGCCATCTGAGAACTACCCATGAGCACAGAAGGGCTCAGAGCTCTGGGGGCCAGACCAGGACCCTATGCCAACCAGACAAAGAAGAACAGCAGGCCTCAGACCAGGCTGCAGCAAGAAGTTGGACATGCCCACCCCCAGGTTTGTGAAGGAAAGAGGCAGAGGCCACAGTAAGCATGTCCATGCCACAGTGCCAGTGCTTCATGGGCAGCAAATGAGGCATTTGCCAAGTGGGAACACACAAACCAGAGCAGTGGCTCCCTAAGCCTCTCCTGGATCCACCAGGGCGAGAACTGTACAGACTTGTCACCATTCTCTTGTCATCAGGATCCTGAGTTCCACAAGGACTCCGCTTCTCACTATCTCTCTTTGCCAACCAGTGACTCTCAGGCTAGTGCTGGGCCTCCATTCACAGAGACAGAGAGAGAAATGCCAGGCCACATCGGGGATTGCCCCCTTCTCCCAGGATAAGTCACTCCATCTTAGACTTTCCACTAGGCCCAGGACACATGTGTCACATGCCAGAGGTTTATGGGCCTCATTGCTCACCAACATCAATCAGATAGTTCTGGTTCACTGGAGTGGCTCAGGCAGGCGCCCTTTGAAAGCCACTTTCTTGCCCCGTAGCTTTCCTGCCTGCAAGTTCATTTGCGCTCTTGTGGGTGAACATCTGTGGCCCCGTAGTAAGATCTTGGGCTGTCAGGACCACTTTGGGGAAGCTGCCCAGACCCACCTCCAAGCTTCTTAATTCCTGAGATCGGTGGCTTTTTTTTTTTTTTTTTAGAACTTTTCTGTTTGGAGAGAACAAGTTTCAGTGCTAAGGACCCAGAAGCTCATGCCCCATCTTGAGAAGAGCCTGCATGAGAATGGGCTTATCTTGTTCTTCGGGTGCCTCAGGCTCTCCTAGGAGGCCTTCTGGTAGAATCCACCTGGTGCTTTCCTGGTGCTTTCAGAATTCTTTCCTCCCTTTAGGTGACAGCCGAGTCCCTGTCCACCCAAGCACTGCCACACCCTCCCTCCAGCCACCTGCCATCAGCCATCCCATGAGACTGAGCAGTCCTTAGAACTGAGGCTGTTCAGGTAGCAGAGTTCTACCTTGTGTTCTACTGCCAGCCCACTCTAGTTCCTCACTAATAGGGAGGGAGAAGGACAAAACCACTTTATCCCTGGACCACATGGGCCTGGCCCCTCCTGGCCACATCCTCCTTGAAGGTTAGACTCCAGCTCCTTCCTTTTCCAGAGTCTCTCTGGTCGCATTAGGCCCTAGCATTCCTTGCTCAGTACCTAGCGCTCGGAGAGCCCAAACCCCATCCTCATCCAGCACACTTGAGTTACAGCTGCCTCAGAACAAAGCCAGCCGCTAGGTTCCTGAACTGTGAGCTGCTTTGCTGCTGCTGAGAGCCCAAAGAGGAGATTATGTTTGCCTGCCTCCATCACAGAAAAGGCACATTTCTTGTCTGGTATTTGGTCTCCGGGAGGAGTTGGCCAACAGGGTTTACATGTCCCCTGCTGTTCCTGCAAAGTGGCACCCTCTAGCCCAAGATCCAGCCATTCTTCCTTTCCACTCCCCTCCTGCAAAGTTGCTCACCTCAGCTGTGGCTGAGGGAGGGGTGTAGACAGGGTGTGCACAGTATTCTGGCACTGGCTTCCTTCCTTGGCATAGGTGGACACTGCGTTTCCCTTTGTCCAAGGCCCTACTCTACCCTGCATCCATGGCATGTGGGTGCCAGGAACTGGGCCTCTTTCCAAGTCTAAAAGCACCCTCAGTCCCACAGCCCTCCCTCTTCTTGGAAAGCCATGGGTTGAACCAGACCTGAGCCACAACTCTTGGGCTGTATGTACTTCCCTTCAGCAGGCACAGTGAACACAAGTTCTTGCCTGAAAACCCCTTGTGCATCCCAAACCCAGTCAGTAGGCAGAGAAGCAGTGGGATGGGCACAGCTTGTATGTTACCAAAGGCCCTTTGGGGGCCAACTCCCGCCCACACCCTGGCCATGCACTAGCTCTGGGACCAGGCAGTCTCTGCTTCCCACTCCCTATGCTCCCTGCTTTTTCTGTTAGGCCAGGGCAGTTAGAGAGCCTGACTTAGCTCTGGTGAGGAGCTCTGTGACCTGCACTCTGCATTCTTCTCAGCCCGTTCCACTCTGCTCTCCTCACTTCTCTTCTCTGTCCTCTTCTGGCAAATGCCAGAGGCTCTGCAGACATTCACTCCCGGCTACACTGTCTCTCAGCTTGCCTCACCCTGAGTACTCTTCAGACATCAGTCCACTCTGCTCCCATCCTCTTAAGCGGTTTCTGTCCCTGGCCACTCTCCCCCATGGGCCACAGTGTCTCACGTGGCCAGTGTTTTCTGGGGCCTGGCATGCCACTCCCACATGTGCCGGCTACATAGCACACACCTGGAGAAGCCATAGGCTGTAGGATGGGCTTCTCCCTGAGGATGGCTCAGAAGTAACCTCCCTTCATGCCATCTGTTTCCACCCTTCAGCAGTGCCAGCACTTCCTGTCTGCCCACATGGGGCACATCCTCGTCCCCCCAGTGCCTCCCTGCAGCCTGCTGCATGGTAAGAAGACCTCTAGTGGGTGCCCCAGATAGTGCCTGTTTTCAGACTTGACTCAGAGGCAATAGTAGCAGCCTTCCAGACTAAGAAGATGGGCCATTCTCTGGGCTGACTCAGCCAAGGAAAAAACATCCCCACCATAGGAAGAAACCTGCTGGGCTTTGAGGTCAGTGAGGTTTCCAAGTACAGCATATGAGCTTAGAAGGCCTTCCCAACCAGGGGGGCTGAAGACAATGGAACGGACTGTGCTAGCCAGCTCCTCACCAGCCTGTCAGAGCTACAACTGCCTGTGGCCCACCATTCCATGGGCTCACCGTACTCGACGGCACAGATACCTTTTACTCCAGCAGCCTGTTTTGGAGAACTTCAGTGAAAAGAAAGGTTTTTCTGTGACCTTCAATGCTGAGGGGCCCCCAGGAGACTCTTCCCCACAGCTGCACAGTTGGAAGATGTGCCGGCACGCAGCCCAAGAAAGCCCCAGCTTAGGCTCTGGTTCTATTCCCTTTGCAGGTCATTACTCCCTACATTTTGACGCCTTCCACCATCCCCTGGGTGACACCCCCCCGGCCCTGCCTGCCCGGACTCTGCGCAAGGTAATGTATTGAAGCAATAGCCCCACAAGAGTGTGAAAGGAATCTTCTCATCTGCTCTGGAAGCTCCTCGGTCTGCAAAAAGAACCACAGCCCTCCCCTGCTCCTCTGTCCCAGAGCAACCAGCCTGGCAGAAGCTGGGGGTGACCAGAGCCACACTCGTGATGCAGATGACCCATGTGTCCTGCAATCAATGGAATGGGAACAGGGAGGTCAGAGGGTCATGGGGACAGCAACACACAGTACCCTGAGTGTGTTGGCAAGGTGCAGTGAGGGGCTGGGAGCTCCCTACTGACACCACTAGATATTGACACTACAGTTCAAGAAGTAAAAAAACATTCCCATGGTAGATCATAGAGCATCCTATGCTCTATGTCAAAATCAAGAAACAGGAGGAAGCAAATTTTTCTGCATGTTGGAAAAGACAAACTCTGTCACAGATTTTAGCAACAGAATGGATTCATCTGGCCCATGGCCCCTCAGGGTACTTCCTGCTCTCCACACTGGCCTGCCCACCCAACCCTTCTGTCAGCACCCCAGAGCCACACAGGGTACAAATGCCTAGCAGCCAGGCCAGGGCCATTTTTGTCCACAGAAATGCAGCTGGTTCTGTGGTTCCCCTAGCTTTCTGGGGGCACGGGAACTGGGGTGGGGGACAGCTACTGAAGAAACAAATGTGCAGCCGATGTGTGCAGGCACTTGGTCCTTTCTTCACATAGTGGGCCAGCCCACCTGTCTGGAGAAAAGGATTCTAACATGCCCACCCTTTCCTTTGCAGTCTCCTCTCCACCCTATCCCAGCCTCCCCCACAAGCCCCCAGTCAGGTCTGGACGGCAGCAACTCTACCCTGTCTGGCAGTGCCAGCAGCGGTGTGTCCTCCCTGAGCGAGAGTAACTTTGGGCACTCCTCAGAGGTCCCCCCTCGAACCGACACCATGGACTCCATGCCAAGCCAGGCCTGGAACGCTGATGAAGATCTTGAGCCGCCCTACCTCCCTGTCCACTACAGCCTCTCTGAGTCCGCAGTTCTGGACTCCATCAAGGCCCAGCCATGCCGAAGCCACTCAGCACCGGGGTGTGTCATCCCTCAGGACCCCATGGACCCGCCTGCGCTGCCACCCAAGCCCTACCACACCCGCCTGCCAGCCCTAGAGCACGATGAAGGTGTGCTGCTACGCGAAGACGCTGACAGGCCTCGGGGCCTGCACCGCAAGGCCTCGCTACCCCCCGGGAGCACCAAGGAAGAGCAGGCCCGCATGGCCTGGGAGCATAGCCGAGGGGAACAGTGAGGGGCAAGGAAGCGGCTGGGATGCCGCCCTCAGTGAGCAGCTTGCCCAACCACTCCAGGTCTGAAAAGCAAGTACCCCCGCCAGGGAGCCAGAGAGGCCTGGCACTCAGGAGAGAACCACCCCGAGTCTACGTTCTACTGCCGTGAACTCGTGTGTTGCCATGTACAGAGGCCGCAGCAGCATGAAGGGTTGTGGCTTCTCTTTTTATTTCATTTTCTACGTTTCCATTTCTATGGGTTTTCCTTTCTTTCCTTTATGCAGTAGATGCTTTCTTCCTCCTGCAGTTCCAGACCACGTGGAGCTATATGGAGACATTGCACAGAGAGAATCGCTTCGCAGCTTTGCAGGGCCCAGGGGTAGGAGTTCAAGCCCTCCCTCCAGGGCAGAGATGCACAGAAGAATGGAAATTGCACTAGGGACTTCTTCTGTTGCTGTGAGGACAGAAGAACTCATGGTTGTATTCAGGGATCACAAGGACCACGTGGACTACATGTCACAGGTGGACAAGGGAGCTATAAGCCGTTTTGCACAAATGCCTACCCACCTGCCCACTCTTCCATCCAGGAGTGTGAGACTGAGGGGCTTCTTGGGCCAACCTGCCAACTCAGGCATGTGACCTGGCCTAACTGCATGCCCAGGGCACACTGCCAGGCTTCCATGGGCCAGTCCTGTTTCCCACTCTACCTTGGATTTTTCCATCACTTTTATTTCTGACCATTTGCTCCCTTCCACTCTCAATACACCTCATGCATTGCAGGAGCCCCCTTGGTGAATGGATCTGCAAAGGTTATCTCCCACCCTCTGCCCTCTGGGCTTGTGTGGGGGTGTGGAGTCAGAGGGACTACCCTAGCCACCTTCCCCTCCATGGCCCAGGAGGCCAAGTGTTGAAAGACAAGCTGGTAGAGGAGCAAGGCTGGGGTGTGGCAAGGGCCAGAAATCCTCTGGGTTTTTAGAAGTGGCCAGAATGCCTGTCATCCAGTTCCTGAATCAGGGATTTTCAGCACTACCTCTGAGCAGTGGGGCTGGCTGCCCAGCCAGGCTTCCAGCCTTGACTCGTGGTCAGGTTCAGCAAGCTTCTGGGTAGAGAGTGGGAGGAAGCCCCTCCTTTTGGAAGCAGAGAGCCACACAGGTTGAATTATCCTCTCTCGAGTGGCCAAGTGTAGCCCACTCCCCCCATCCCACCTTCCCAACCCCCCCCCCCGACTCCAGGCCCACAGGGACCACCACTCAGGGTTCAGGGTGGGCAGGAGGGCAGTTTCTCCAGCCTTCCCAGTCTACTGGGCAGAGCGCAATGGTATCTTTATAGGAAACTCTTTCAGGTCAGGGCATGGATTTTCCTCTTGGTTTATTATTTGGGGGCGATAGGGTGGGGTGGTAATAGTATTTTACCAGGGTGCTTCTAAGTTACTTTAAAAAAAAAGTCTACAATTTTTTTTCATTTGCATAAATTCACAACTTTGATGGTCACAAGGCTGCCTTCTACTTATTGAGCAGAGGTGTTCTCCCCTAGTTCCTCTTCTGCTGGCCTGTCTGACCTCCATGGCCAGGCCCTGGGCCCTAGACCCCCATCCCTTCCCCATAACCCCTCTTTCCAAACAGACAAGGCCAGCCAAGGTGTTCTCTTGGAAACAAATGCCAGCTTATTGAACAGGAAATACCAGCAAGTAACCGATTGGGTAGATAGAGGGCTGCATTATCTTTAGGGCATCTGGGGGTGTCTCTCACCAGTGTAGGTCCTTTCTGATAATTATAAGGATGGCTCCAGGCAGAGTGGGTCCGTCATGGCAACCTGACTTCGGAGGGCAGCCTAGGGCATGTGGCGTTCACAAAGTGTTTGAGAGTTGGGGGCTAGCTCTGTATTTGAATCTTAGGTAAGAGGGTATCTTTAGACTTTAGGGCACTTCTGAACCTCAATCCCTGGATAAGGCAGTCATCACATAAGAACATCGACCTTCTCCACCTTGTGGCACAGGAGGGTAGGGAGGGCAGTGTGGGTTGTGGGTTCGTTTGGCCTTGCTTTTTTATGTAAGGTAAGCTAGATTTGTTTTCTCTTTCCATTTTCCCTAACTGGATGAAAGGACATAATCCAAATCCCTTTTGTTGGAGAACCGCCAGTCTGAGGGGAAGTGGGAGGCCAGAAATGAGAATCCTCTGAAAAGATTGTGAAATACTGACTTTCATTCTTTCAAGCTTATTTGTAAATACTTACTTGAATGCTGTGTATTTGTACAGGAATTTGAGCAAAAAATGTATAGAGTGTGATGTCCAATTGGTATTCAGCCCTATAAATGTGTTTTTAACCTCTGACATTCTGTGCTTATTTAAAATAAGAAAACTTCTAACCATTTCTTTTGTGTATTTATGTTTAAAAAGTGGTTTAAAAATGAATCTTATCTGTACCAGAAAGCAAAGTTAAAAGGAAAAACAATTTGTACTAGTGTCCCAAAAGGTATTTTACTGTATATATTGTGGTAGCATGTTCTAAATCCAACAAGTAATGTGAATTTTAGATGTAAATATCTGCCACTTGATTTTTCCCCCTTTCCCCACTCCTTTGACTGCTGTGATGTGAATTAAAGATGAATACCTGATACTGACCCACTGAATTCACTGAATGGGAGCAGCCCAAGTGCCCCCCTCGAACCCTTGTCGCTGGGCTCCAAGCCCTTTAGCCCCATAGAAATCTCTCTGCACAGAGCCAACCTGCCAAGCCTTGCACTTGAAGGGAGGACAGCCAAAGAGGAAACCCCCTCCAGTGCTCGTCGGCTGACTCGCGGGCCCCCACCCAGGAAGCGCCTCCCGGCAGCTAGGGACCCGAGCGCTCTGCGGGGAAGCCGGAGGCGGCGGGTCCGCCGTTTAGATCCCCGCCGAGGCGGCCGGCTCGGATCGCACAGCCACAGCGCCTAATGAGGCCAGGCGCTCGCCGGAGGGGGCCGTTCCAATGAGAAATCCTCAGCACAACGTATGTCCACCCCGACCGACGTCCGGTTAGCTCGTACAAGACGGGCTCCGGCCTGATGCGGACATTCGGAACGGGTCGGCAGGGGTCGCGGGCGCAGAAGCCTCCGCAGACGCTCTCGAAGCCTGGATCCTCTGCCTACGGCATCGTTTGAAAAAAAGAAAAGAAAAGGAACCTCCCGGAAATCTGGCCTGCAACGGCCCGACCTCCCTGCCTGCCCTTTAGGCCCCGGCTGACCCCAGAGCCGCTGGCCTGTGCGAGTCGTGGCCCCTAGCGGGGAGGGGCTTTTTCGGGAAGAAATGGGGCCCAGAGCAGGGAGTACTCGGGACAATTCAGCAGGCGCGGGGCTGGAGCCGAACCCCGAGCTAGTTTTCGGTGCAATGCGTCTGCCACAGCTGCTGCCCCTACTCAAGATGGCGGCCCGGGCCCCTTCCGTCGCCGTCGCTGCCGCTTCCTGCAGGCCTCCCTGGTTCAATCAGCGGCCGACAACTGTCTAGGGCCAAGGGCGGGCGAAGCTACCAGCCAATAAGGAAGGGCAGCGTGGAGCCGCCCGTCTGGGCTCTCAGGCGCGTGGACCAATGAGAGCGTGGCGTGTGGGAGGGCACGGGGTCCGCCCGCCAATGGGGAACTACGGCGCGCGGCCGGGACCCCTAGGCTGCGCCTCACAGCGGGCGCGGTTCAGTCGGGCAGTGGCGGCGGCGGCGGCGGCGGCGGCGGCGGCGGAGGTGGAGGATGTGGGCCACGCACGGGCTGGCAGTGGCGCTGGCACTGAGCGTGTTGCCGGGGGGCCGGACTCTGCGACCAGGCGACTGCGAAGGTGCGGCGGGGCCGGGGTCCGCCCGTCGAAGCCGACCTGGCGGCGGCGCTGAACTCACCCAGACCACCGACCGAACCGCCGAGAGGTCGGGGCTGGAAAGGGCGGGGGCGGCGGCCGTCCCAGCGGGGTCCTCCTGAAGAGGGGCGGACGGCAGCCTAGAAAACAGTTCCTGGGCCTAGGAAACTGGTTCAACAAGAAAAAGTTGGGACTAGATCGTGTAGAAAACTTGGCCTGAAATTGAGATAATGCCGGAGTTTCTTTCCTTTCCCATCACTGGGCAGAGGCTCTGCCTGGCACTGGTCGGGAGTCCCCAGGGCCGGCCGTGAGCACCGCTCTGGGTCCTGTGTGCTTGCGAAGCCGCACCTCCGGTTCGCTGTTGTATTTGGAAATGAGAAGCATTTGGATTGTTTTTGTTTTCGCCCTCTGGTTTGGACTCTTCTGAGGTCACAGTGAGTCCATCCCAAGGACACGTGTTCAATCTCGGCTTAAACTATGGAAGGAGCAGGGAGGAGCCTTGTATGGGTCACTGGGTGATGCTTGTTCCCCCAGTGCCTTAGGTGTACTAAGGGACCCCAGCAACCTGGAGCTGGGTTCTGCCCGTCTGTGGGCGCCCGAGAAAACCCGGTGATGGAAAAACTCACCTCTCACAGTGTCTGCTACTTAAGTTGCTGACAGAGTTCCCTCCTGGTGGATTGGGGTGCACCTTGGTGATTGCTGAGCATCTCCTTTCCCTCTCTTTTCCAGTCTGTATCTCCTATCTGGGAAGATTTTATCAGGACCTCAAAGACCGAGATGTCACATTCTCACCACCCTCTGTTGAAAAAGAGCTTATAAAATTCTGCCGGGAAGCAAGAGGCAAAGAGAATCGGTTGGTGAGTAGCTGGTTATCCTCCCTGGCCGGCCCTGCCCACTCGCCTGCTCAGGAGGTCCACTGTTCGGTCAGTGTGCTAGTGTGGGACTCCAGTCTCCAGTGAATTCTGCAGTTGTGAGATTTTGTTATCTTGTTAGTATTGAATAAGCACCTACTGTGTGGTAGGCACTGGGAGTATCAGCGGGGAGAAATGACAAGCAAACAAATGATGACACTGGGATGGATGTCCAGCAGAAAATGGACCAGGGTGCTCTGGCAGAGAGGGTAGATGCTGCTCTAGGCAAAATAGTCAAGAATGTCTCTGAGGAAGAGTCATCATTGCGGGGGGGAGGGGGGGTAGCATCCCAAGCAGAGGGAACAACCATTGTGGGTGCTCAGAGGACATGTGCAAGAACACGAGATAATAAAGTGGGCACAGGGTAGGTCAGGGCCAAATTGAGGACAAGATCCCTAATGAAATGATGGCTTTTGTGGCTTTAATTTCCTGGCAGTCGCTGGTTTATCTATTTTTAAAGGTCTGAATCCTGGTGACTTTTAAACTTATTTGGAGGTTGTCAGCTCTGGGACCGAGCACGTATTAAGAGCCCAGGGTTAAGTTAACACTGACTCAATCTGAATGCTGGTACAGGCAGGGCATGGGAAAAGGAGGCCCTGGCAGAGAGATGTTTTGAGGGATCAGTGTGTTGTGGAGAACACTTTCAAGGGGGACCTCCTGAAAGCTATTGTCCTTTTTTGCTGCAGTGCTACTACATTGGGGCCACAGATGACGCTGCCACTAAGATCATCAATGAGGTGTCGAAGCCCCTGGCCCACCACATCCCTGTGGAGAAGGTCTGTGAGAAACTCAAAAAGAAGGACAGCCAGATCTGTGAGCTGAAGTATGGTGAGTGTGGCTCGACCTTATTTAACAAACAGGGACTCTCTGAGCTCAGGCATTAGGAGTTGACTTTCTAGCTGGGAGACACAGGTGAGAGACTAGAGCCTGGTGAGTTCTGTAGGCGGGTAGACTGTGCTGAGTGAGGGGCGGGGTGGATCAGGCCTCGTGAGTGGAGGTCTGAATAGGCCTCACTAGGTAACATTCAGCATACTTTGAATGCAGCCAGTAGAAGATTAGCCAAGGGGACAGTAACAGAAGAACATGCCAGGCCGAGCAAACAGGCAGTGCAGAGGCAGCCAGAGGCATGATGGGTAGACAGAGCACAAGAGGGCCTTGCCGGTTGGTGAAGATCTTTAATCTGAGTCAAGTTGGAAACATGAGTTTTTGGGCAAAGAAGAGATGTGGCCTGGTATCTCCTGGCCACAAGCTCTGAAGACCCAGGGATCTTTCTTATTTTGAAGAGAAATGCTGTGTGCAGACAGGCAGGCCAAGCGTTGCAGCTGATGCAGCATCTCGTCGAGATCTCTGGCAGCGAAAAGCAGTCCTCAGAAACAGGACCAAGAATAGTTGTCCTCATCTGTAAAAGTTAAGCAGCACCAACATATTTTACTCTGACTCAAGTGTCCAAGGGCCTGTGTTTGTCCACTTGGGTCAAGGATGCCTAGTCTCCTGACCATGACGTGACAGGTGCCATGGGCTCAGGGTCTCTTTGTGGTCACAAGTGGTTGTGGAGAGTAAGCTCCTGACCAGGGCCTGTGTTGGTAAATTAGAGCTGGGGGTGGGGGGGGGTCTCTCCGCTGTCACTGGAGCTGTCATTCTACAGTGATTTGACCTCTACTGTGACTAATTTTCAAGGCACTTCAGGGAGTGGGAACCACATTTCTCCTGTAAGGTTCCTCCTGTAAGAACCATGTGGCCTCCATCCCTGCCCTTGGCAATACTGTATGTCTGGGTAGATGCTGCCAGTGTGAGACCAGCCTTCCGGAGAAAACGCCCGGGCCATTTTCGTCAGTTGAGGGCAGTGGGCACAGACACACACCTGCATGTGTCTGGAAACGTCCGTCCCCCTCTGACCAGTAGGGCTGCTTATTTTAACAGATGGGAGGCTCTACTGGGGTGACCTGTCCCAGGACTATGGGGATCCATGGCCACTCCCACCAGCTCTCCCTGCTCTCTCCTCCAGACAAGCAGATTGACCTGAGCACAGTGGACCTGAAGAAGCTTCGGGTCAAAGAGCTCAAGAAGATCCTGGACGACTGGGGGGAGACGTGCAAAGGCTGTGCGGAGAAGTCTGACTATATCCGGAAGATTAATGAACTGATGCCTAAATATGCCCCGAACGCAGCCGGTTCACGGACTGATTTGTAGTCTGCCCCTGACCCCCGCTGCACCTGTGGGGAAAGCATTCCACTTGCGTCTTCCCTGCAGCCTTTTTGTAATTTATTTTTTAGGTGGGCTCCTGACAATGTCAGGTGTGAAGCCTGGAGCTCTCCTGCCGTTACTGGCTCTGCAGCGCCCCCTAGGGGGTCCACTTTGTTCTGTTGCTGGTTTACTCTAGGACTTCAAAGTGTCTTTGGGAATTTTTTATTAAAGGAGGAACATTTCTAGCTGTCCTTGGAGAATTAAAGTGAATCTGAAATAGGATTTCAGCCCTAACGAAGATCGCAGCAGTTTATGCTTTCCAGTTCACAAGAGTTGTCTGTTATCTTCGCATCTGCCCCTTGGCCGCCAGTGCTGGAGATGCCAGGCAGGACACCGGTTGAGGCATGGGGGCATGGAGGCGAGCCCGGGAGGAGGCTGGTCTCTTGCCCCACCCCGAAGTGACTTGGAGTGGAAGTCTCACCTGAGGAGCTGTAGGCTGCACAGCCTCTTGGCAGAGCCTCAGGGGCTGAACCTGGTGTGCAAGGGAGTGGCTGGGTCCTCGCAGGACTTGAGGGTATGTTTAGTGTGGTTTTCTGGAAGGATAACTTCAGTAACTGCCTGTGTTCAGTACTGTCACATTTCTAACGATGCTATTGGACTAGCTCTCTCCACCAAGCACCGTCCAAATTTGGCCATCTACTTGGTCATCTGAATTTGTGGTGTTGGGTCAGTCCCAGGCCTCTGATGCCTAAATGGGGTTTTGGGAGATGTGCAGTGGTCAGTTTATACAAAGAGCCTGTGAGAGCCAGCCTTTTGCCTTTGTTTACCCAAGACAACCCTAATAGTTGAGGTCTTGTCCCCAAAATGTCTTCAGAGTCTGTTTTTTCTTAGTTACTTGTGGGGTTGGCTCTTGGGAAATCCAGTTGTCCATGTAAACTGTGGCTTGGACACCCCTGTGCTTCTCAGGCCTGCAGAGACTACCTGAAGGGAAAGACCAAGCAGTAGTGCTTTCCAAGGAGGACCTCAGATCACCCCATTTATGCAGTTGCTTAATTCAGTTTGCCTACACAGACCTTGTTGCAGCCTGCTGTGGCATCCACTAGTGCAGTGGCCCCACATTTTGCACATCGGCAATACCACATCTAAGGTGAAGGCAAGGTTGAGCCACTTCTCAGGCCAAGACTTCCTTGTTTTGGGGAATGAGCTGTTAGGATCTGACAAGCACAGTGTCCTGAATCCCTTGCAGGTGCTGGGAAAATCCACAGCTAAAAGCAGAAGCCTTAGCCGGTGGATGGCCATGAACACAAGTGAACACAAGAACAGGAAAAACAACTGCTACCACTCTAGGGCTGACCCCCCTCCCCCCCCCCAGGTTATCTATGAAGGGGTTAACTCGTCCCTCCTGCAAGTGAAGTTCCACTCAGACAACATCACAGGTGTTTTTGTGTAAGAGCTTTTCCCTTGCACCTGCGTCAGCTGTTCCAGGAGTGGTTTATTGATGGTTATGGGAGGAGGAGGAGCTGGTCGGCTTTAACCCACCCCCACGGTTTCCTGGCCGAAGCTGGGTCAGGTTCTGCAATGCTCTCAACAGCTCTCTGGGAAATGAAGCCATCCTGAGGGGGCTTGGGCGCCGGGGCAGAATTCCACCCACCCCATCGGCCCCACACCTCACCTCTGGAGAAGAGGGCCTGCCCCTGGAGATGAACAGAAGGGCACCAGTAAGCGAGAGGTAAGCGTGGCAAGCCGTACTGCGGTAACTACTGGGTTTGGCTTTCTCTTCACCCATGGCTCCATGGCCCTGTCCTTACAGCCCACTGCTTGGGTGGCTGCAGCAGAGGGTTGGCCCAGTGGCGTCGAGAAGCCTGTTCCCACTTAGCGGCATGTTTGTTGGCTCCGGTTTCTCAGCCAAGCCCAAACAGGTCTGGCCTTTTGCATTCATAGCCCATCGTCTCGCAGCCTTTCCGGAGGTCGCTGCATAAGTTACCTGAACGCTGAAGATATCTGGTCTGTGGGCGGTTGGTCCTGAACGGGGGCCTAGGAAGGGGCATGCCTAGGTTCTCACGCCTGCCCATTCCAGACCCCAGCGGGGAGATGGCTGTGGTGGGAATTAGAGAGATGCTACCTAAAGAGCCACTGGGTTAAGCCCCGTGAGCCTGGCGCCCGCAGACGCTACCACTCCTACTACACGCAGCGCGGTACACCCAGGGCCCGCAGCTCACTGGGATCAGGGTCCGTGCAAGCCTACCTGGCCCTCATGAGGGCCATGACTTCCGCGCAGCTCAGAGCCTTGGCCGCGCGGGGGCATTAGAGCTCACTTTCAGGCTCATCCGGTGTCACGTGGCACGGGGCGGCGCAGCCCGATGACGTACACCGGCGCAGCTCTCGCCCCGCCCGCCGCTCGGTCACGTGACAGTCCGGCGCAGCCTGATAACGCGACGCCCAGCCCCTGGGCGCCGCTCCCGCCCCGCCCCGCCGCCACTGCCGCGCCGAGTCCTTTTGTCCAAGATGGCGGCGCCGGGGGCGCTGCCTCCTCGGCCGCCGCCGCCGCCGCTGTGAG
>NC_043711.1:19675379-19697549 GCF_006229205.1 Suricata suricatta
TAATCACCGTGCGAGCAGCGGCCGCTCTTCGGGCTCGGGCGCCGGCGGCGGGGGACGCGGCGGCAAGGCCTCCGGGGACCCAGGCGCTTCAGGTGCTTCGCCTCGCGCGTCTCCGCTGCCGCCACCTCCTCCACCGCCCGGGGCCGAGCCCGCAGGTCCCGGCTCGTCGGCGGCCGCGCCTGAGTACAAGACGCTGCTCATCAGCAGCCTGAGCCCTGCGCTGCCCGCAGAGCACCTCGAGGACCGGCTCTTCCATCAGTTCAAGCGCTTCGGCGAAATCAGCCTGCGCCTGTCGCACACGCCAGAGCTGGGCCGCGTGGCCTACGTGAACTTCCGGCACCCGCAGGACGCACGCGAGGCCCGCCAGCACGCCCTGGCCCGCCAGCTGTTGCTCTACGATCGGCCGCTCAAGGTGGAGCCCGTGTATCTGCGCGGCGGTGGTGGCGGTGGCGGGAGCAGCCGGCGAAGCAGCAGCAGCAGTGCTGCCGCCTCCACGCCGCCCCCGGGTCCGCCCGCCCCCGCGGACCCACTTGGCTACCTGCCGCTGCACAGCGGCTACCAGTATAAGCAACGCTCGCTGTCCCCCGTAGCCGCCCCCCCGCTGCGGGAGCCCCGTGCTCGCCATGCCGCCGCAGCCTTTGCTCTGGATGCTGCTGCCGCAGCCGCAGTGGGACTGTCCCGGGAGCGGGCCCTGGACTACTACGGGCTTTACGATGATCGCGGGCGCCCCTATGGCTACCCAGCCGTGTGCGAGGAGGACCTGATGCCTGAGGATGACCAGCGTGCCACGCGCAACCTCTTCATCGGGAACCTGGACCACAGCGTGTCTGAGGTGGAGTTGCGGCGGGCCTTTGAGAAGTACGGCATCATCGAGGAGGTGGTCATCAAGAGACCTGCCCGTGGCCAGGGCGGTGCGTATGCCTTCCTCAAGTTCCAGAACCTAGACATGGCCCACAGGGCTAAGGTGGCCATGTCAGGCCGGGTGATTGGCCGCAACCCCATTAAGATAGGCTATGGCAAGGCTAACCCCACCACTCGCCTCTGGGTGGGTGGCCTGGGACCTAACACCTCACTGGCTGCTCTGGCCCGGGAGTTTGACCGCTTTGGGAGCATTCGGACCATTGATCACGTCAAGGGAGATAGCTTTGCTTACATCCAGTATGAGAGCTTGGATGCAGCCCAGGCCGCCTGTGCAAAAATGAGGGGTTTTCCCTTGGGTGGTCCAGACCGAAGGCTGCGCGTGGATTTTGCCAAAGCAGAGGAGACGCGATATCCCCAGCAGTACCAGCCCTCACCCCTCCCTGTGCATTATGAGCTGTTGCCAGACGGATATACCCGGCACCGAAACCTGGATGCAGACCTGCGGGTGCGGGATAGGACCCCTCCACACCTCCTGTACTCAGACCGAGACCGGACCTTTTTGGAAGGGGACTGGACCAGCCCTAGTAAAAGCTCTGACCGCCGAAACAGCCTGGAGGGGTACAGCCGCTCAGTGCGTAGCCGGAGTGGGGAACGCTGGGGAGATGGGGACAGGGGCCTGCCCAAACCCTGGGAGGAGAGGCGGAAGCGGAGGAGCCTTTCCAGTGACCGTGGGAGGACAACCCACTCCCCTTACGAGGAACGGAGCAGGACCAAGGGTGGTGGGCAGCAGGTGGACCGGGGCTCTGACCGCACTCCTGAGCGCAGCCGTAAGGAAAATCACTCTAGTGACGGGACCAAGGAGTCAAGCAGCAATTCCCTCAGCAACAGCAGACATGGGGCTGAGGAGCGGAGCCACCACCACCACCATGAGGCTCCTGACTCTTCCCATGGGAAGAAGACACGAGAGAGCGAGCGCAATCATCGGACCGCTGAGGCTGAGCCCAAACCTCTGGAAGAGCCAAAACATGAGACCAAAAAGCTCAAGAATCTTTCTGAGTATGCCCAGACACTGCAGCTGGGTTGGAATGGGCTCCTAGTGTTGAAAAACAGCTGCTTCCCGACATCTATGCACATCCTAGAGGGGGACCAAGGGGTTATCACTGGCCTCCTCAAAGACCACACTTCTGGGAGCAAACTGACCCAGCTGAAGATCGCCCAGCGCCTACGACTGGACCAGCCCAAGCTCGACGAGGTCACGCGGCGCATCAAGCAGGGGAGTCCCAATGGCTATGCAGTGCTCCTAGCCACCCAGGCGACCCCCAGCGGGCCTGGCACTGAGGGGATGCCCACGGTGGAGCCAGGCCTACAGAGGCGGCTTCTCAGGAACCTGGTCTCCTACTTGAAACAGAAGCAGGCCGCGGGGGTGATCAGCCTGCCGGTGGGTGGGTCCAAGGGCAGAGACAGCACCGGCATGCTCTATGCCTTCCCGCCCTGTGACTTTTCACAGCAGTACCTCCAGTCAGCACTGAGGACATTGGGGAAGCTAGAAGAAGAACACATGGTGATAGTTATAGTAAGAGACATTGCCTAGCCCAAACTTGTTTCCAGCTCCGCGTTTGTGTCACAAAAGCAGTTATTTTAAAATCTGATTCCCCACATCCTACCCCCTTGGTTTGAATTCTCTGCTGGGTTATTTCGGTTCGTTTGGTGGGGGACCAGAGTCCTGACCCCTACCAACACTAAGTTCTTAGATTTTTGAGGGTTTTTTACAGCGATGAGAAAAGGGACTCCTGTCACATTGATTTCTAGTGTACAAGATACTGTCTGCTGTGTTCTGTATTTTTTTATTTTTTGACTAACTGTATGAAAAGTTGTCAGTAAAGCCTTTGTCAGAGGATGGATTTTTTAATCCTGTTCAGAGTCCTGGTTTAATCAAGTTTTTCCCACTGCACGCACACAAATGCGCCATCTTTGCAGCACTGTTGTAGCCCAGAGCCCTGCTGGATTGGTGGCTCTCAGTCCCTCAGCTCTTTGGGCTTAGTCAGGACTGTGTTCACATTTTTAACCTTGGCTGAGAGCAGTTGGGCTTCAGTTTGCCCTGCACCCTGCCTTGCCTGCCTGAGCAAAGCCCATGCAAAGAAAAGGGGTGAACATAAGGTCTATAAACCAGCAGCTGTGGTAGTTTTGGAGTTTTTGTTTTGTTGCCCTAAATGTGTGCGTTCATCTGCTTGCGGTGTAGCTCTTGGACAAGATGCCCAATCTGGAGGTCTCTTTGCGAGCAGGTGGTCTAGCAGTTGTGTGGTCTTGTAGTCATGGGGAAGAGCGGTGTAGTATCGGTGCCGGGGGTCTCGACATCACATATCCACGTTGGTTCCCCTTCATGTTCAGTCTCTAAGCCTTAACCTTGCAGCCCAGGAACACTTAGTTGGAGACCAAGCTGTCTCAGAATCCCAGGGACACTAGAAGCCAAATGTGGGAATGGAGGGTGAGAGAAGGAAGCCTCTTTTGGCTATTGATTGAACTTGACCCAATGTTTGTGAATTCTGGTTCTTCCTTTGGCTATTTGTGGCTGGTGCATCAAAGGATTGGGCCTCTGCCCAATCACTAGAGCTTTTGTGAGAGACACTGAATCCCTAGATGGAAGACATTTTGCAATGCTACAAGGGAACACTGGGTTAAGAAAATGTTCTTAATTGGCAAAACCTAGTGCTCTCAACCTCTTGCCCTGCTGCTGAGGTGGAACCACTGGTAGAAAGGTGCTTCTGTGGGGAAATGCGGTCATGGGTACCAAGCTTTGGCTTGTTGACCTGAATGGCTCTGACTAGCATTGCACAAGCGAGGGGGCAATGTGGAGGCATCCTCGAGCTGGGAGGGACCCTTGAATTACTAATATTGTCATCACTGGTGTCTAGTGAGGTCATAGGGCAAATGACACCAGCACCACTGGAGATCAGAGAGGAAACCAGTCATACAGCAGTTGTCCCCATGTCCCAAAAGGCTCATTGTCAGAGCTGAGGGACAGCGGAAGCCCCAGTAAGAGAAATGAACCCCCAGAAGACCAGGAACCGTAGGTTCTGTTGGCCATGCCACTCTGGCCTGGTTCACTACCCCAGCTGAGCAAGGAAACACAAGTGGCAACCCGGATGTTTTCAGAGTTGTGAGGTGGACACTGAGGCTCAGTGTGTCCTGCATGGAGGATACATGCTTTTCCACAAGGACAGTGAAGGAGGTGGCTTTTAGGGACCTCGGAGATTTAAAATGAACAGGGAGGATACTTGGGCAAGTACTGCTCACTGGGCTAAGGCTAGTGCTCATGAGAGAACATGTTCGTTCATGACAGAAGACCTTAAAGGAGGTGTTAAATGTGTTTGCTTGTTTGTCCTTGAGCTGTCGCAACACCTGCAGGGTGTCTGAGCAAGTCTATGGGTACCACAGCTCCACCATCCCAGGGTAGCTCATGCTGCCAGGAGGAGTGGCCCTTATCTTGTTCAGAGCAAATGAGGTAGGGGTGACCTGAAGGCACATCAAAGTGCTTCCTGCAGATCTTCGAGAAATGCCTGGGTCACAGGCCAGAGTTGCCTTGTCCCTTTAAGTCCAAAACTTCTCTGGGCTGTTCCTTCATAGAGTGGGTGCTCAAAACCCAGAATACTATACCTCCTAGCATTCCCAGATGGAAACCTGCAGAAGACACTTGACTTGTCCACTCTTTAGGGATAGGTGCTCTCTGGCCCCAAAAGGAAATACAGAGTTTTAGTCAAGAACCACTGCCTACTGTGTGACCTTCTTCTCTTTCCTGGACCCTCTTTCTCAACCACTTCCTTTCTTTGGCTCTTAAGACAAAAGGTTCTATGACCTTCTCTCAGAAAGGCCTTGGCCAGTACTAGAAAGGGTAAGTCAGATGGTCTAGGCACTGGTTGATTTCATTTCAGCCTGCCCCAGAGAGAACAATTTAACTGCAGCCGTCAAACACCTCCACCTAGTGGTTTGGACCCTAAGGTGTCGCTTAAGGGCAAAAAAGAGTAATAATCAACCTGAGGCAAAAACATTTGTCTCGTTATTGGTTTGCTAGTGTTGTACAGGTTTCTTCCTAAGTGACTCCGATCTTAAGCCCTGGTATAGTAAGAAACAAGAGCGGATGTCTCCTTAAGCCTCTCAGGGCGCCTCCCTAAAGGCGTGTTGTCAAGTCAACCAGAACTCTGCTTTCCTGCTGGAGGTCCCCATCTCCACCCCAGAGACCTGACGGCACTCCCAAGAGCTGCTGGCAGAGTTCAGGGACACAGCCAGTGGCTCAGCTGAGCTCCGGTCTAGAATATAGTGCTTTTTACTTCTGGCCTTTTAACCTGCTTTCTCCTGCATCCAGCACCAGCAATCAAGGTTACTCCACAGGTCGGGGGTTAGCAACCCATTAAAGCTGAGGCATGAAGCAACGGGAGCTGAGACCTCTGCTCTCTAAAGGACCAAAAGCTACTTGTAGGACGCAGGCCCGCTTCAGTGTGTATGACAAATTGTATCGTGCTCCAAAGCCCAGGAGGGCTTTGCCAGCCCCTGGTGAGTTTTAGCCATGTTGTCCTGTTTACTTCACAACCAAATTTGTCCCCTCTTCTCTTGGTAAAGAGAGAGAAAAGTCTCTAGCCATGTGAAACCTACATAATAGAAACCAAGAAGCTATTATTTGGGTGAAGTCAAAGGAAGAGACTAGGGTCTACTCATTGGGGAGGAACACAGGGTGAGGCAGGGAAGTGAAATGGTCAGAGCAGTGGCACTTTCCTGGCAGCACAGTTTAACCAACCGCAGGCTGATTTTTGGAGGCCCGAGACCCCATCTGCAAACCCATCCTGCCCAACCCCCACTGTTCCCAAACCGCCAAAAGTGAACCACTCCGGTCAGCTATTACTATCCCTTGAGGAAACCATAGTGACAGTCCCCCAACTAAAAAGATGGCCAAAACATTTTCACTCCTTAGCCTTGCCAGCATGTTCTCCAAAACTTCCCAGGACCCCTAACTAGCTAGCTCCACCAAATCTGTACCACAGAGCTGCCCTTTGAGTCAGAACCCGGGACAGAGATGTGCCCAACGTGGACAATGCCCGAGCCCCTCCTCCACTGCTGCGTGGCTCTCGGGCAGGGACCGATACTCCCTCTGGAGCATGGCTGCAGACCAGGGCTAGACACTGCGACTGAGCCGCCTTTCCCCCCAGAGAGCTTTATTTGGGCAGAGTGTGTTCTCACCTCCTTCCTGGTCTGCCTCTCCTGGAGGGCGTCTTCTCTACGGACTGGCTAGAGCTGCAGGGAAAGGGACCACGACACTTTGGTAAAAGAGAACAGGGAAAGGCCATGAACAAAGACAGACTTGTAGTTTATTTTGTATTTTTTTTTTTAAATAAATACACTTTACATTAAAGAAAAGGCCTTTGATTTGTAATTTCCACATTGGGGAGAAAGGGAAGAAAAAAATTTTTGAAAAACTGAATCACAAAGAAAAATAGAGGGAGTGAACTTATATCCTAAGTTCCCTCAACTCCACAAAACCAATATCCACAACGACCTTGCTGCCCCCAAACCATGAAGGTGGATGAACCTGGGCATTTACTCAGCAAATAAGCAGTGCCTTCCTCCCCACCTCGGGCACGAAGGAAAACAAATTAACCTGACAGCATATGAGGCAACAAAACAGGTTAAAAAATCATATATTATATTTATAATAAAATATTCTTAATCCTTATCAATTTAAGAAACCACGATTTTCCTTTTCATTTAAATACGTGTGTAAAAATGCCTCTGTATTGTTCTTTAGACATCATTTTCTTCCATAGAAAATGAAGTGCAGGGACAAGAGACCTGGTGGATATAAGTTCATACCCTCAGTTATAAATGCCTGTTTTTTTTTTTCTTTTTAAGTTTTATAAAAAACTATTTCTTGTTCTTTAAGTAAAGAACATTATACAAAGAAAATATATTGTGAAATAACCCCAGAGACATGTCCCTTCCCCCCCTTGAGGAAAGAGCTGTCCATCCTAGAAGGGGGAAGCAGAATAGGGCCTAAACCCTGTTGTCTTTTTTTGTGGTTGTTATTGTTTTAGAAGGACCCTCGGATTCCAGTGAGGCTCTCTAAGCCATAATCCTCTGAATGCAGGGCATGCAGTTCCTTAAAAGACCGCCCCGGGAGTTAGGGAAGAGAAGGTGTTCTGAATTCATCTGACTCAGTCTCTCGCCTGTCACAAATGTCTTCCACGTGGCACGGCTCCTCACTCATTCAGAGATAAGATGATGTCATCTTCCAAATCAGAGTTGTCAGAGCTGTCCGCTGAAAGGGAAGAAGACGGAGAGACTGCATTACGCACTAGGCTCACAGGAACCTTTTAGGAAGGAAACACCTACATACACATTTATGCCTAAGCAGAGTTAATTGCCAGTTTCCAGAAAGAAGAAAACACATCAATTAACTCCTTGGAGCTGTCTCTGGAGAATATACTTGTTGGCAACAGTGGCCACTCCTGGGACCTCTTGCTCTCGTGCCTTTCAAAGGGTCTGAACACAATGCTCTCTGCTTTCTAGAGGTTCTTCCTGCCTGGTGGCCCTAAAGGGACAGGGCAAGCCCTAAAGCTTCTGCATGGCTGCAAAGGGGCAGGGCTGACAGAGCAATGAGCGAGCCTTCATAGCCCTTTGGCCTCAGGTCCTTCAGGGATGGGTGCACAGACATGCCCGATCCCCCTAGAACCACTAAAAAGGGAGGCTGAGCCCAAGCAAGAGTTAAATTCCTCTTAAACTCAACAACTTTCTTATCAGAAGACCTCACAAAGGTAGAGAATGTCAACCAAGGATTCATTCCTCTGTAAGTTCTGAATATAATCAGCAGAGAACAAGTTCCCAAAAAGGTACAGGCCAGCATGCAGCAACACCTAGAAACTCTGGGCTGGAGGCCAGCAGGGAGTCGCAATGACACTGTGGAAGGTGGCAACATGTCTCTGGCACAAGAGGAGCACTCCACTTGACCATCGGCCTTCTCAGGCAGTGAACAGACCACATTAACACCTCTGGAAGGATCCACTGAGGAATGAAACTAGGCAAAAGAACCTTCAAAATGAGGTATAAACACCATTGCCTGATCAACATTGGAGGGAAACATAGTACCTAGGCTCCCAAGGACTCTACTACTTGCTGAGGGAAGGTGAGGGAAAGGTCCTGGTGCCCCCTTTGATTACAGCTCAGAAAGTCGTGATGCCATTGTTAACTTGGTCTCCAAGGAGGGAGACAGATTATGAGCGGGAGCCTTGCAAATGCCCACAGGCTGTGGGGTTCCCACATAGAGAGGAACACCAATGGTTCAAAACAATTCCCCATTAGCCTTTCCCAGATACCAGAGAATCAACTCTCAGGAAAGCTGAGGTAAGAAGAATGCATGTTCCCAACCTTCCTTCATTCACTACAATCTCCTTTATGGAAAAAACTGAAGTGGATAAGATAAAATGAGCAAACAGACAACTGTGATACAAGAAAGTCCTGAATGTAAATAAGAGAGGACTGGAAAAGCCAGTACTCCTGGGTCTACAAGGGCACAAGCACAGTCTGACTAATGGTGAGGAGCAAGGAGGTCAGGGCAGGAAGATCAAGAGACCGCCTGGGCTGAACCAAATGGCCTCATCAGCTTCTCTCCTGCAAGAACTCCAGGAGGAAGCGCCAACAGAAAAAGGTAGGGCCTGCTCTCCACAGCCGAGCACAGCACCGTGTCCCGGCCGTGGCAGACCTCCTGAGAGTCCCCCAGTGCCTCGGCAATGGCTGATCCAACAATGCCAGACCGCCTGCTGACACCTGACCATCAGCTGTGCAGCTGCTAAGAGTCTTAACAACTCTGTATCATGTCTATGGAGTATAAATGCAGCTGCACAAGGACTGTGACACAGTCTTCTTTAACAAGTTAACTGGCAGATGCAGGGTCTGAGAGAAGCTCAGGGCCTGGGCACAGACTCCATTCTTGGTGGTCAGGTGACAGGACTTCTTTCTATAGCTTCCTTAGCCTCTTCTCACCCGCAAGTGTTGAAGAGACCCAACCCCAGACCCTGGTCAGGACCTTTCCCTCTGAAAGGCCCTCTGAGGCAAAGGCACTCTAGATATAAGAAATCAATCCCTGCAGTGTTTAACCTGCTGCTCTCCAACACACACGCTTTTGGGGCAAGCAGAACTGACTGCAACAGAGAAACACACAAGACTTCAGAGTCAAGGTGTTTTCACTTCCTAGGGCTGGGGTTCTGCATGTGAAACTGATCGCTGGCTCTCTAAAACCCAGGGCCTAGCAAAGTTATGGGGTGGCACAGGGCTGTGGTTTTCAATAGTCTCAATGCCTTCCATCACATCCTAAAAGGGCTACATGAGCTCAAAAAGGTTAACAGCTAATGCTCTGGATGAGTAGTGTGACGCAAAATACCAGCAAACCAAGGGTCCAGAGAATGCTCTCTCTGCTCTGTTGTAAGCTCCTGGGGAGGCGGGGAGAGGTCTCTACAAAACAGACGGCAGGGCAGTACATGCTATATCCATGCTGCCTCCACATCACCACCGCAGTTCTGGAGCCCAAGCGGAAATGTCCTCAAGTGATCTACTATGGCATATTCACATCATAATCTTCCCACCAAAATAAAGTAACATTCTTGTTGCTAAAAGAATTAAGGTTTTCCAGATTACCTCTTAAGCCTAAAGGAATTTCCTAAAGAGTTAATAAAGGAGGTTTATAGTAATTTTATAGGCCAAATACAAATTTAGTATATTCAAATTCAAAATAAAAAAAATGAGTGACCCTCTCCTGTCAGGAGCACCCCTGCCAGCTGCGTTCCTGGCCTTCCTTGTTACTTGCAATTGAAGGAAACACAATTTGTACCCCACGTGGCACTATTCACAGATGACAAAAACTTTACTAAAAATTGTCCTTTTACTCCCATCAACACTGTCATGTGTCCATGACCCTTAGTCCCTCTTACCTGACTCTCTGACCATGGCTAGGGACAAGGCAAGTCCTCCTCCACTGAATGACCTCAACCTCCACTACAGGAAAATGGAAGCTGGTAAAGAGCAGATGAGCAGATAGAGAAGGCACTCCCTCCCAGCCCTCACAGAGCCTCCTCAAGATCCAACTTCAGGAAGAGAACTTATGTAGGAAAGTCTCCCTTACGCCGACTGCCTTCCATCACGAGGGCTAGAAGTACATCTAAGATTTATCCCAAATTAATTGGATTTGGGTCACTGTGGAATAGAATCTTTTATACATATGCGTAAATATATACTGTAACCATCCTCTGCTAACACACAAACACACCCCCCCTTCCTCCTACCATCAAACACCAATGATTATAAAAAACCAAGCAACTACTATGAAGAGGTTTGGCATAAGTTGGGCCTAGCCAGCACACAGTATTTCCTCTAAATGAATTTCATGTAAATGTTCTATATCTGTGCTATTCAATATGGTAAACACATGTGGCTACCAAGTACTTCAAATGTAGGCGTGAAATGAGGAATTTTTAGTTTAATTAAAATTTTAATGGCTGCATGTGGCTGGTAGCCACCATATTAGGCATAATACCTGCCATAGTTGGGAGAATGCTGGCTGTGTAGCTACATGAAAATGGCTGGTATGAGAGAGAGTACTCCCCAGTCAGCCAGGGTAGCACAAGGAAGAACCAGGACCAGAGCACACACGTCACAGTGATGCAGCCACATATGTCCTTTTGAAAGGGGCAGAATATAACTACAGAGCCAGCAAACTCTTAGAACTAACAGCTGGTTTATCTGGGTTTCATTAGCATCGTCAGGGGTCAACCTGACTTCAGAAACTTGTCCTACAGAGAAATTACGAAGAAAATTAGAGCTTGTTCTTGATAACTTTGAGTGGAGGTGGGGGCAAAACAGAAGCCAAGAGAAACCTTTGTTGCCTGGCCTCTAAGAAGGCTTAGGCAAAAGCACAGACCCGAGTGGTGAATCTACAGTTATGGGGCACAGAACCCTGGTGTGGCTTGCTGGCTGGGAGGGAAGGGCCCTCTCCCTGGGTGCCAAGGTTCAGCCTCAGGGTCGGCCCTACACTTACTGTCCCCCAGGATCAGTTCCACTTCCTCGTCCGCATCAGAGTCCTCGTCCTCCCCATCCTCTCCCTCCTCTAGAAGGTTTGCTAGCTCCTCATCAGAGGGAGAAAAGTCATTGTCCCCGTCCTCCCCTGCGTTCTCGTTGTTGTCATCCTCCTCCAGCTCCGCCTCCAGCAACTGGTCGGTGTCAAGCTCATCTAGGTCATCAGTGTCGTCATCATCCTCATCGTCATCTTCTTCCTCCTGTTCTTCCTCTTCCTGGTAAGAGAGCATGAGGTCCATTAGGAAAAACACAGAGGCCGGCCCATGTGGACCACATGGGGAGTCTTTCCCTCCTTTCCAAAGGACAGGGGAGGAAACTGTCAGAAGAGAGAGTGGTCATCTAGGTAATCTAATGAAGACTGAGACAAGCACAGACACATTCCCCAAGATTCTCAAAGAACCTCTCAGACAAGGATTACTGGTCACTCCACAAAGGGATTAATGGTCACAGAGCCCTTATCCAAGAAAGCACACAACTCACCTCACAGAGGTCTCTGCCATCAGCATTCTAGGTTCCTAAATAACTACTAACAAAACCCAGAGGGCTCTTCTCTCTCTCCTGCATCAACCAAACCAAGTAAAATCAGTTGGGCCACTGGAACAAAAGTGTCTACTGGAATCTAAAAAGCAATGCTTTAACAAGACAAAGGAAGAACACAGCTGCTGAGTCAGCTCCTAAGCCCTTCGAGTTCTTGCCCTTACTCTTAAAACCAAGGATCTGGGCAAACCTTTTAGCATAAGCATCCAATCATCTAACTGTCCAACAAAACTGACTTTTACTGGGCACCTGGGCAGCTCAGTCGGTTAAGCGTCCGACTTTGGCTCAGGTCATGATCTCACAGTTTGTGGGTTTGAGCTCTGTGCTGACAACTAGCTCAGAGCCTGGAGCCTGTCTTCAGATTCTGTGTCTCCCTCCCTCTCTGACCCTCCCCAGCTCACGCTGTCTCTCTCTCTTAAAAAAAAAAAAAAAAAAAAAAAAAAAAAATTAAAAAAATATTTTAAGCTGACTTTTACAATACACAACATAACAGATACCCACGTTTTCTGTTACAAGCCACACTCACAAAAAGCATGTTAGAGAAACTGTCCTTCCCTCCACATTCTTAAGAGATCTTTCCAAAGCAGGAAAACTACCAGAAAACTAACAAAATACTTGGTTCTGGGTACCCTGAGCTTTGTAAAGGATACATTCTGGCATCTGCCACAGAGTTCAGCTTTGCACTAGAATTCAAACTGTGTCCTTTCCTGCTTGAAATGAAAACAAGACACCTCTGCTTTGATAAGAATGACAGGTGTTCCCAAGTAAATGTAACCAACATTCACTTATCCTTCTGCTCAAACACCAACTGTCAACCTTGCCAGTAGCAAAGCACTTCTTCTAATTCCTGCAATAATAAAATATGAAATTTATTTAATACATTGCCCTAATGAAAGCCAAGAAAGAACAAGCCCAACATACACATAGAAAGAAATATGTAAAACACATTTTTAAAAGTGCTCCTACATGGCAATCACTTAAAAACCAAACATTCTGTGCTCACTTGGCCACTAGAGCTCATCAGCTATAAATTAAGCTTACTCACATTCAGCAGAGCCCTGCTTTATGGACATTTGATAATTTTGGAACCATCCTTTAGAGATTTTTTGACATGTTATTTGATCCAATGACTCAGACTTTTCAACAATTTCTGGCAGCTAGATGGGAAAAACTAATCCCTTTAAATATCCAGTAATCCTAAAGCCTGTACAAAAGTGTATACATTCTGGACCAGAGTCTGTATGCACTTGTGTGTGAAAGCACACGACAGCCTGAAAACTGTGTTCCGTATCACCTCCACAAGGATGGCTACTAAGAGTGCTTGGAGGCGGTAATAATAAACTGAGACGCAGACAGGCTCCTTAGCCCCTACAAGCACATCAGCTCATACAAATACTGAGAGAAGGGAGAAGGGCCAGAATTCAAGGAAATAATCCAAAGTGCTTACCAAATTACAACTTTTGCCTCTTTTTTCCAGACATATTTTCATGGCTTTGACCAAAATTAGTTTAATCCATTAATAAAGCACCACAGTTAAAAAACAAGTACATTAAATATGAGAGTATCCCAAAGCCCTGTGTTTCTAAGCCTCTATGGGACAAATATATAAAATTTAAGATGGCATAACTCATTTTTATTTTTGATTCTTAAATTAATACACAGTTACTGATAAGCACATTCAGCATTATTTAAAGACTATGGGACAGGCAAAATTGCCCAGGCTTTGGGATCAAACACACCTGAGTTAGAATCCTAGTCTTGCCAATTACATGTTATGTAAACCTGGGCAATTTACATAAATTTTCAATGTCCCATAACTTTTAAACGTCTACAGTTGAGTGGCTCTGTAAAAGGTCACACTGTTCAAACAGGTATCTGTTAGCTAGATAATTTAATAAGACCATTTGCTTTCATTTCAAAAAACATCAAAGCCTAGCTGATCCAAGAGAACTGCGGAAAAACCTCCTAAATCAAAAGCAATCCTAGAAAATAAGTCAGAGTGTGAGTTCTGAACCACAGATAATATTCCAAATTCCTCCAAAAGACTACAAATCCAACCTTTATTTAATCCTGAAGTAGAAGAAACAGTTTATATACATTCATCCCCGAAGGTCATGAGGTCTTATGGGACCATGACAGGGCAAGGGCAAGGAGTAGGAAGGGGAGCTGTACCTGAGTCTGAAGCAAAATCCATCACTTCATCATTTATACTCTATGGTTAATGGCCAATGCCGGTTTAATATATTGTTACACATGGATATGGCCATAAACTCACTTTCTAAATTTTAAATCTGATACCTGAGTCACGAAACCACGCTCACAAGATCTGTCCAAAATACTGTAGAATCTAATTCTATGGCTGAACCCAGTAGAGAGTTTAGGAAATAATTTCTGGAGCAATCTCTGCTGGTTTAAGTACCTGGTTGGTAACATGAGCCCCTCTCCTTCAGTGGAAGCCAGCCTTCCCCTCAAGTTCCGCAGAGCAGTCCTCTCTGGATCTCATCACCACAGCCCCTCACCTCCCACCCCACACACCTACCTTCCTTCACCACTACTCTCCACTGGCTTCTCACCTTCTCCAAAGAGCGTAAGCTTGCCCAGATCTACCCACTTCTCAATCCACACAGGCTCCACGTTACTTCCACCTAAACCCTATTCTGGGTCTCTAGACCCACTGCCACCTGCTCACGCATTCCCTAACTCTGTCTCTCTTCCTCTAACACTGGACAGTCTGGCTTCTGCCACTGAATCCAAACTCTACTGATGTGATACCTGACTTTAGGATGATTTATTCTGCCTCACAGGGCTGCTGTTAGGATTTTAAAGGGACACTTTTATGTGTCTACATGTACACATAATCATCTCTGGGAAAAGTGCCTGTCATATATGAAGTGTTCAACAGTAGTTTGTTTTTCCTATTACAAGGACTGAAAACCTTCTTAAAGGAAAAGGAAGGCCTGAATGGCCAATGGTGGTGCTTCTCTACAGTGACTGACACCAATCCTGGCCTCTGCACTGGGCTCATCTATACCTGAGCTCTTGCAGATCTCCTAGGCACACAGGTTCCTACAACTTTTATTTCTGCCTTTATATTTCCTAATTCCTAAATCTTAAACTCTCAGACAGCTCTACCCATTCGTACCAAAGAAACTTAAAATCCCTAATTCTAAAACTGAATCCAAAGCACCTCTAAACCTAGTACCTTTTCCACAGTTCTCCCAGTTACCAGGTGAAAATCTCAAACATCTTCCACTTCTTCAATGGCTTCACATCCAGTTGACTAGTGTTTCCCAAAAATCTCAGGTCCCTAGGACTCCCTCCTACCCACTCTCATTACACTCGCTGACCACATTCTCCCTCTTCCTCCCCATCTCCAGTCTCTCCAGCTCTCTATGGTCTTATCCTTTCCCAGATCCAAAACCCCAGGAGCTCCATAAACACTGTTCATGTTCCAGAATTACAACAGAAGTCCTATTTACTGAACATTTTACTAGTGCCAATTTCTATGAATCTCAATTTCGTATTAAAGAGGTGATTTAATTTAGTCAGTGGCTCCTATTCAGATAATAATCCTCAGAATCACCTGGGAAAAAGCTTTCCAAAATACATATTCCAGGATGACAGAACTAACCTTTAGGAATGAAGAGCTCATACAAGTGGATTTTGGAAAGGTTCCCCAGGAACTGTGAAGTGCACCCCTAATGAACCACTGCACAAGACGTCTTCTGCGGTACCTTCTAGTTCTAAAGTTCTACTTTTTTTGTAGTAATATACCCTCCCTATCCATAGACTCCTAATGACAGAACCAAAAAGGTGATTCCAGGTATTCCACTGACTTTCTCTGCTACATCCAACTGCCTTGTACTCTGGGACTGAAATAATGTGATTTTTTTAAATTAGTGCATTTGTTTTTAGACCATTCAGATTCCTTCTTGAATACATGTCTCTTTTTCCAAATAAACAGCTTTTAGCCTGTATTACATTCAAAAATGTAACCAACCTCTTACAAAACCAAACCTGTGGTCATACTTTAAGAATAGTTAATCTTGGGGAGCCAGGGTGGCTCAGTTGGTTAAGCGTCCGACTTCAGCTCAGGTCATGATCTCGCACAGTCTGAGTTTGACCCTGCGTCGGGCTTTGTGCTGACAGCTCAGAACCTGGGGCCTGCTTCTGATTCTGCGTCTCCACTCTCTCTGCCCCTCCCCTACTCATGCACACTCCCTCTCTCACTCTCTGTCAAAAATGAATATATGTTAAAATTTTTAAAATAATAATTAATCTAGGGGTGCCTGGGTGGCTCAGTCAGTTAAACATCTGACTCTTGGCTTCTGCTCAGGTCATGATCTCACGGTTTGTGAGTTCAAGCCCCACACTGGGCTCTGTGCTGACAGCATGGAGCCTGCTTATTATTCTGTCTCCCCTCTCTCTCTCTGCCCCTACCTCACTAGCATTCTCTCTCTCAAAAATAAACAAACTGTAAAAAATAAAAATAAATTTAAAAAAAGAATAGTTAATCCAAAAACTAGTAGGATAGCTTGGGGTACCTGGATGATTCACTCAGTCAGTTAAGCATCTGACAATTGGTTTGGGCTCAGGTCATGATCTCATACTTCATGGGTTTGAGCCCTGGTCAGGCTCTTCACTGATAGTGTGGAACCAGCTTGGGATTCTGTCTCCCTCCCTCTCAGCCCCTCTTCCCCTCACTCTCGCTCTCAAAAATAAACATTTAAAAATTAAAGTACATATACACATACATACCAGGATAACTTTATAAAATGTAATTAAAACCTAAGTCTACTCTCTTGACATTCTAACATGTCATATTTTTATGAAAGTTAAATTCTTGCTCCTCCTTTTGACACTTGTTCCTAGTGTTAACAATCGTTAAAATAAAAGGTTCATTTCAGAGTCACAAATACCTATGTATTTCTCTCCTTGTGGGCAGAAACTAACTCACATACATTTTAAAAATTTATGAGGGAGAAAAAGCCCTTTCACGAATCACTGACCAGGCTTACAGCAGGTGTATAATCAGTAAAGACTCTTAACATCCGCTTCTAGGCAATACAGAACACACAGGAAGCACAGCACACAGTGTGTCCCCGAGCCCAAAATGGAGTAGAGAAAAGAGAATATTATTCCCTTGTTTTTGTTTTTTTAATTTAAGGTTAACTATAACTAGTTGAAATGTATTGCTTTTTCAAATTCTAAGAACAATTATCAATTAACTAGTCTCTGGTTTTATAATTTTCCTAAAAGCCAACATCAAAGTTGGCTGATTTTTTAAAAACATGACACAAGACCCCAAAACCAGTGGATAATATGAGCTTTCACAAGTGACTGACTGACTTCTGCTTTCATCAAATGCCTGAAGGCTGGAGGACTAGAAACCTTAGGAACCAAATACCATGGATGTCAAATACATCATAGTGTGTTTTCGTTAAACAATATATTGATTCCATTCATCCCTTATTAATCTCCAAACTTATTTAAACATAAGCGTAAAAGACAACTATTTTTATGGTATATAAATTATATATCACTAAAGCTTTTTAAATAAATAACTGTATACAGGTACTTTATGCTGGACCATTTTCTCAGGTGGCAGCTAACCATTCATACTTCTGATTTTATTTTGCTAAGATGAAAAGGCAAATTCAAAGATGTCAGTCACAGGTGCCAGCATCCCTGAGCCATTTAAGTCAGACCTAGGACATCTGAGAAGACCTGAGAGCAGGTATCTAGACTAGAACAAAACTTTGAATGGCAAATGACTTGTAAGAAAATTAATTCTTTAATTTTAAAATTAGGTACACAAAGGAAAAATAGTTAAAAATAAAATGAAGCTGGCAGAGAGGAAAGAGGGAAATCTGATGGATAGTAAATACAGCAAAAACACTACTGCAAGATTCCAAGAGGAAATGTCAATCAACAGAATTCAGGGCACAAGGGGAACATGCTTGAACAGATATGGTCTATTCCACACTAAAACATCTCTAAATAAAAACCAAAAATGCGAAGGGCTTAAGAATAAAACCAGTTCTCTAACAAGGTCCTTCAAATGAAATGCAACAGATGATCCCTAAGGACAGTGGTGGCAATATGCAATGAAACAAGCCTTGAAATACAGAAAAAATACACCTGCACTGCCTACAGACACCGAGTCTCCTCCCACCTAAAAGCTTTTAGGTTCCTCCACAAACTGGGCCTTAGGGCCACTCGTTAGGACCCTCTTGAACCTGCCCCTCTCAACCCTGGTTTTCCATGACAGGAAAGCCTCTCTTTTTTCCTTCCTGCACCACAGTATCAGAAGTCCTAACACCTACCCTACCTGCCCCCTTTATAATCTCTTTCTCCCTTAACTTCTCAAAAACGAAAGTTAAACAGAAGCACAGGGGAAAAAATCATTAAGTCCATTCTCTTAAATTGTTCCTTTATGGTGGTCTCTTGCTTCCACACCCAGCCATGAAAAATTCACCTCTTATCACTTCGTGTCTGCAAGAACAATGAGGCCAACGGTGAGAATTGCAACCCTCCAGACCCCAAGGTGTCTAAGGCAATGTTACCTTCTCTTTTCTTAACCTTCTTCTTCAAAGATAATGGATGCCCCATGGACTGGACAGAGATGACAGTCCCCAGGTAAGACTTATTGCCACTCCCTCGTAAACTACAAGAATGTAGGTGGGTAGGAATAATGGTGTTGATAAATAACTTAAACCCAGTTTTTGCTTTAGATTTACAGTACAACATGTAACATCCAAAAAGCTTGAGACACAACTGATATCTGGTAGTGATCTACAGGTGATAAGGATAGTGATGAAAGAAGTTATAGAGGATAAGATGGTCTGCAGCCCCCTGTACCGTTGTAATATACTGACACATAGCTCAAAAACATCATATTCTTTATTCAAGGATAAACTACATCTTGTTTCATGACGGCTAAAGTGGAAAAAAGTATGATGCTTTAACGAAGTGGGATGTCTAAGGTAACAACAGCCCATGAGAATAAAAGACCAGACACTAATAAGAAACCAACCTAAGGCAACCACATGTTTGGAGGCTCTAACGCCACTTGCAAGCTCTGCCACCACAGGCACAAGTTAAATAGTACAGCACTCAAGAAAATATGAAGATCCATGTCACAAATAAACAAAAGCTCTCAAGTATCCTTCTGAAGACCTCTCCCTTTTACCCACATCACAGAACTCACACGAGCTTTAAACACTGCAGTCTCCTCTTACCCATGAAACCAAGGAAATCACTGAGGACCCTCCAAGCCATGCAGCTGGAAAGCATTAACAGAAATCCCTTCCACACTAGGGAATCCCTGGGCGCACTGGGTGAAGTGGTTTCAACTCCACAGCCTAATGGTCCGTTTTAATAAATATGCCATTCAAAAAACTATGGTACTGCTTCTGGTTTCCAGTGTGACATATAAGAAGCTTAAAGTTACCAACCCTAACACATAAAAAAGCTCAACAATCTGAAAAATCAACAACCCTTCTTAGATTCAACAGAGGTGGGGACAGAGAGGTACCATTGTCTCCAGAATTGGAGATACCAACAAAAAAAATGCAGAGAACTGCAACTTGTCAGAGCATAAACCCAAAAGGATAAACCCATGGGAACCAGTGCCAAGGCAGGGAAACCTGAACTGTAACTGACAAAATTTGCTAGACACAATTCTGAAGACAAATCCGAGAGATAAAAACTCCAGGGGGACCCAGTCACCAGGGCCCCCACACTTTTGTGAGTTTTACCTCCAGGAAGTTGACAAGGTTCTCAGTGAGTATCAGAGAAAAATCCCCTTGGGCTTCCAGCAGGAGGTGGAGGAGAACCATTTTGAAATATATCAGAATATTTTGTTTGTCTTTAAAAGGCCTGCCCTCAAGAGACACTATTTAACCAGAGCCTAACCTGCTGGGACGTCATCAGAGCCTAACTGACCTGGGGGAAGGGAAATCCAAATCCAGCCACTCTGACCATCCCATCCCTCCCAAAGGGGATGGAAAAGATTGAGAAACATGTGTGAAGTTCACAGTACAGAGGTATAGACTCATAAAACAGAGACCCACTTCTAGAACTATAAAAACCTTCCCTGCCCCACCCCTCACCACATCACTAAAGATCAATTTACAGCAATTCTTTTTACCCAGCATAGCATATCCAGCTATCAAGAAAAAATTACAAGACCTACGGGGGAAAAAACAGTTTAAAGAGACAGAACAAGCATCAGAACCAGACTTAGATATGGCAGGGGTTATCAGACCAGGAATATTAAACAACCATGATTAAGATGCTAAAGGGGCTCGCTAATGGATAAACTGGACCGCGTGCAAGATAGGCAATGGGAGAAGAGAGATGGAAATTCAAAGAAAGAACCAAAAAGAAATGCTATCAATCAGAAACACTGTGGCAGAAATGAAGAATGGCTCTGACGGGCTTTATTAGTAAACTGTACACAGCTAAGGAAAAGAATCTCTGAGCTTGAGGGCATCTCAATAGATACCACCAAAAGGGAGAGAAAGAAAGACTAAAAAAGACAGAACAAAATATCCAAGAACTAAGGATGAGTACAAAAGGAAAAACATACACATAATGGGAATTCTAGAAGAGAAAAAAAGGAACAGAAGAAATATTTGAATCAATGACTGAAAGTTTTGCCAAAATTAATGTCAGACACCACACCAGAATCCAATAGATATACCATGCTAACAATTTTAAAACACCAGGGTGACTGTATTACTTTCAAACAAAGCACACTTTAGACCAAGGAAAGTTATTAGTGATAAAGAAGGGCATTATGTGATGATAAAGGGGTCAATTCCCCCAAGAAAACATAATAATCCGTAACATACATGTGTTTAACAACAGGACATCGAAATACAGAAGAGAAAAACTGACAGAACTGCAAGGATAAAATAATGACTCCACTTATTGTAATGGAGACTTCAACACCCCTCTATCAGAAATGGAAAAATACATCAGGCAGGAAACCAGTAAGGACACAGTTGATCAATAAACTGAGTATTAATGGACATCTACAGACTACTTTGTCCAACAACTGAATACACAATCTTCTCAAGATCCCATGAAACATTCACCAAGACAGATGACATTCTGGGCCATAAAGCACACCTTAACAAATTTAAAATAGAAATCATAATAATGTCTGCTCTCAGCCCACAATGGCATTAAACTAAAAATCAATAACAGAAATATAGTTTAAAAACCCCCAAATACTTGGAGATTAAATTTTTTTAATGTTTATATTATTTTTGAGAGAGAGTGTGCAAGCATGAGCAGGGTAGGGACAGAAAGACAGGGAGACAACAGAATCTGAAGCAGGCTCCAGGCTCTGAGCTGTCAACACAGAGCCTGACATGGGCTCAAACCCATGGACTATGGGATCATGGCCTGAGCGAAAGTCCAATACTTAACCAACTGAGCAGCCAGGTGCCCCAAAATATTGGAGATTAAGCGACACACTTCTAGATAGCAATATTCAAAGAAGTCTCAAAAAATCCTTTGAACTAAATGAATATGCAAACACTTATAAAAATTTGGATATAGTGAAAGCAGTGCATAGAGGGAAAAAAATGCAAATTATTAGAAGGGCAGACCTAAAATCAATCAGCTAAGTTTCCACCTTGGGGAAAGAGAAAGAGAAGAGCAAATCAAAGGATTCTTGAGTGACTCAGTCAGTTGAGTGTCTGGCTGGCTCTTGATTGCAGCTCAAGTCATGATCTCATGGTTCATGAGACAGAACCTCCACCTAGGGGTCTGCACTGACAGCACAGAGCCTGCTTGGGATTCTCTCTCCCTCTCTCTCTCTCTCTGCCCCTCCCCTGCTGACATACTCTCTCTCAAAATAAATATATAAACTTAAAAAAAAAAAGAGCAAATCAAATCCAAAGCAAGCAGAAGAAAAGTAGGAACAGAAATTAAAGTAGAAATCAATGAAACTGAAAACAATTAATAGAGAAAACCAGTGCAGCCAAAAGCTGGCTCTTTAATTTTCTCTCTCTCTCTCTGCCCATCCCCTGCTCACACCCACTCTCTCTCTCTCAAAAAATAAACTTTAAAAATAAAATAAAATACACAAAAATTAACTCAAAATGGCTGAAGGACTTGAATGTGAGACAGGAAACCATCAAAACCCTTGAGGAGAAAGTAGGAAAAAACCTCCTAGACCTCCACCGCAGCAATTTCCTACTCAACACATCCTCAAAGGCAAGGGAAATGAAAGCAAAACTGAACTCTTGGGACTTCATCAAGATAAAAAGCTTCTGCACTGCAAAGGAAACAATCAAGAAGACTAATAGGCAATTGACAGAATGGGAAAAGATAGTTGCAAATGACATATCAGATAAAGGGCTAGTATCTAACATATACAAGGAACTCATCAAACTTCACACCCACAAAACAAATAACCCAGTGAAGAAATGGGCAGAAGACGTGAACAGACACTTCTCCAAAGAGGACATCCAGATGGCCTACAGGCACATGAATCGATGCTCAACATCACTCATCATCAGGGAAACACAAATCAAAACCACACTGAGATACCACCTCACGTCAGTCAGAGTGGCTAAAATGAACAAATCAAGAGACTATATAGATGCTGGCGAGGGTATGGAGAGATGGGCACCCTCCTACACT
>NC_043711.1:19697649-19770261 GCF_006229205.1 Suricata suricatta
GCAGGGTTTGAAACATGGCAGACGACGTGGACCAGCAACAAACTACCAACACTGTAGAGGAGCCTCTGGATCTCATCAGGCTCAGCCTGGATGAGCGAATTTATGTGAAAATGAGAAATGACAGAGAGCTTCGAGGCAGATTACATGCTTATGATCAGCATTTAAATATGATATTGGGAGATGTGGAAGAGACTGTGGCTACCACAGAAATTGATGAGGAAACGTATGAAGAGATATATAAATCAACAAAACAGAATATTCCGATGCTCTTTGTCCGGGGAAATGGTGTCGTACTAGCTGCTCCTCCATTGAGAGTTGGCTGAAACAAAGAGTGTATCATGTTGTAGAATGTAGGAGACTTTGTATGGTTGCCTCTTTAAATGTAGAAGACATTTCAAAGAGAAACCTGCGTCAATTTCGACATTAAGAAATGACCAAGATTCTTCCACTCCTGAAATGAGTTGATTTGCAGATATCTCAAAAATCCTTAAGCTAAAGAGTATTTTTATTTTTTTTCCAACCTTTTCAATAAATGTGATCACCAAGATGCAAAAAAAAAAAAAAAAAAAAAAGATTAAAAAAGGAAAGGAAAAAGCTCCCTGAAGTGGAGAAGGAACCAAAAACAGACTGTGGAAAAAGTCTCCTTCCTTTTGGTCTGGTACCAGCCATCAGTGAGGGTGTCAGGAGGTTCAGTTTAATAACTTTCAGAAAACACTTGTAGCAGGCTCATAAAACTTCAAGATCTTAATTCCTTTCTATTAAAAAAAAATCAAACTACACATTTTGATTGTGTACAGAGGTTGTTCAACTAAAGGAACGGCTACTAATTTTTTAATTTAATTAAATAAATAATGATATATGCTACAACATACCTATTAAAATGACCAAAATCCAAAACACTGACAATACCAAATGCTGGTGAGGATGTGAAGCAACAAGAATTCTCACTTGCTGATGATGAAAATGCAAAATGGTATAGCTCCTTTGGTAGAGTGTTTCTCAGTTTCTTATGAAACTAAATATATTCTTCCCATACAATCTAACAACAGCACTCCTCAGTATTTACCCAAATACAAAAGCCTGCACATCAATGTTTATAGGAGCTTTATTAAGAATAGGGAATGTAGTGTGAGCCTACTTGACAGGAAAGATCTGCTGAAAGTCAGAAGTTTAAGAAATTCTTCAGAACGGATACAGACATACCACATATGCAAACACCCAGCACAATATAACCATAATTTAAAATCTCCTATGAAAAAAGCAAATTAAGATTCTATGAGACATACATACTACCTACCCACATTTTATAAATGCTTAATTTCCAAAAGCATCAAAATCTTATCTCTACCTATAAGCTCCAATCCATTACTGTAAAAAAGACTATGCTATAAAACTGAGAAAATGCAAACCACAACTTTATAAAGCTTAAGCCATTTCTGTGACTCATCTCGGCAGACTGACTTTCCTGTTGTGTATTGACATTGGGAATATGGGAGCTGTTCATCTTGAAGCCACACAGGGCACTGGTCCTGAAAGTGAGTTCAAAGAAGTCTCTAAAACAGTATCAGAGGGGCGCCTGAGTGGCTCAGTCAGTTGAGCGTCTGGCTTCAGCTCAGGTCATGATCTCACAGTTTGTGGGTTCGAGCCCGGCATCGGGCTCTATACTGACAGCTCAGAGCCTGGAGCCTGCTTTGGATTCTGTGTCTCCCTCTCTTTCTGACCCTCCCCTGCTCGCACTGTCTTTCTCTCTCTTTCTCTCTCAAAAAAACAAACAACAAACATTAAAACAGAGATTGCTAACAACCAAATTAATCTACAAATGGAATTCACAGAACCATCTGGTACTGGGGTTAAAATTTTTTAACAAAAATCTGCTTTCATTGAAGCTTTAGTTATTTAGTGATGTTAGTGGCAACAGGCCTGCAGAATATGCCAATGGATAGCAAAGGCTGATATTTAAAAAAATCCTTACAGCAAAAACCAGAAGGGCATAATCTCTATAAAGGACTGTTCAGTAACAAGAAATCTCAAAAACCACTGACCTGGTCCTCCTCTTCATCCTCATCCTCTGCCAAACGTTGCCTGCCCACTTCATACAGCCTGCATACTGTGTCCATGTTCAGAGCATCCATGCTGCCTTGGTTCTGAAATAAAACACCCAGTCCACGAAGAGCAGTTAGTTTTCAAAAGGCCCACGTCTACATCTCAGTTATAACTGGGAACCATGTACCTTATCCCTGTAACTGGTAAAGTTTCCAATACCCAAAATTCTTGAACTAACTCTGAAGAAAATGTCATACCCAGACCACAGAAAGGGAAAGAAAACAGGATGAGAAGGCTTTGGCAGAGCAAGCAATATAGGCCAAAGAGAGACCGCCATCCTTGGAATGAACCTGTCTTTCTCTGGCAAGAGATACAGACTCCTCTTAGAAAGGGATCACAGTGAATCCAAGATATTAGAAGATGGGACTGTCCTTATGGTTTTATACTGGAATTTTCATATTAGCATTTCTCTTACAATGTAGATCTCTCCATCAAGTGAGTAGGTTATCAATAATCTACTTTCGGAAATGCATCAACTTTAGAACACATCTTAGGTCAGGTGAAATGCCTGTAGTAGGACTTGAAAATGACCCTAAATCTCATGGTCCGTGGGTTCGAGCCCCATATTGGGCTCTGTGCTGACAGCTCAGAGCCTGAAGCCTGCCTTAGATTCTGCATCTCCCTCTCTCTCTGCCCTTTCTCACACTCTGTCTCTCTCTCTCAAAAGCAAATAAACGTTTAGAAAAATAAAAAAATAAAAAATCCTTAAGATCAAAACAAAACAGAGGGTTTCTGCTAGCTCCCTTTACCTCAATGACAGCAAGATAGCAGTCTTTGGTGTCTGTACACAGGTCAAAGATGTTCCGTTTCACATCAATGGTTGCTGGAAAACAGAATGTGACAAGACTCGGGATTGGACTATTGCTAACCTTAAAACCAGCTTTCCCTCTAAAGGAATTTCAAGGTAATTGCTCTTAAATATTTCCATAACCTCTTGGCTTTTCAATGAAAAATTACAGAAAAGGGATGGATGAGCTTAAATATGGAAAACTAAAACATGACAAAATGAACAATGTCTGCCCCTTCAAGCTTACCTATAGGTTTGTAGTCAGTTGCATTAAATGTTCGAAAGGATGATCCAAAAGGGCTTTTCATCCTCTCTTCCATTAAGTCATCCTCATCATCTGCTTGCAACATAGCTAATTGAGAGGAAAGGGAAAAGGGGCCAAGGAGCAAAATAGTATTAGAAGCCAGAAACATCCCCTAGTCACAAGTACAGAAAATATTAATGGACAATCAAGACTTCAGTGAGTTTCCTTGTAGTAAATTCATTCTATCTTTAGTTTCTCTCAAATACCCTACTCACATACCCTCAAACAGTATCCTCAACATTTCACCTACCTCCCAATAAGTGTTATAGCTAAAGGGCAGCAACATCACAAAAGCACAAATGCAACAAGTTCGTAAGGATACAGGTGGGAAATTAATGCATGAAATTTCTTTCTGTACAAGATTTGTTATGTTCACACTAACACTATTTTCATCAATAAATTTTGTTACCATTGGTGCTATCATTTTATCTTTTATGTTACAACCTTCAAATGCTTTCCAATTCACATTTCAGAGGTATTTCCAAACTAAAAGTATCAAATTAATGAGAGGGGAGAGAAGGGAGAAAGAGAGTAATATAGAGAAGTAAAAAGTTTATTACCTCCATACATCACTGTACCCGTGTGGTTGAACACAACACGACACTGATCCAGAGCAGGAACTGTGTGTAAAAGATGGAAAGTGCGAAGATCCCACTAAAAGGGAAGTTGTCAAGGAAAACTATTTTATACAAAATTTCTTATGTAAACTCACAGGGGAAATTCCAAAATAGCTTTTTTCCTCTCCTGTGAGATATGAATGTTTTAAAGGTAAATAAAGGGGCACCTGGGTAGCTCAGTTGGTTAAGCATCCAACTTCGGCTCAGGTCATGATTTTGCAGTTCATAAGTTTGAGCCCTGCATCAGGCTCTGTGCTGACAACTCAGAGCCTGGAGCCTGCTTCAGATTCTGGTCTCCCTCTATTCCTGCCCCCGACCCCCACTCATACTCATACACTCTCTCTCTCTCTCAAAAAAATATAAAAACATTTTAAAAAATAAGAAAGTTTTCAAGGTAAAACAAAAGCATAAAGAATGCACATTATCGAATAACATCCCTGAAAAACCTCCTATGGTATCCTCATACGCATGAAACCTACACGAGCTCCCTTCATCTCAACAGCAGCACTTCATTTTACTCTTGTGACTTCTGTAATGCAAAAGTAAAATCCTTCTGAAGACATGAAAATCAATTTAATACTTCAAGAAGTACAAGGTAAGAATCTGGTGGTCACTCTTCTCAATACAAAGGAAAACATGCTGGTGAAAGTTCATTGGTAATTACCAGCCATTGGAGATTAACACTTCAAATCAAAGGAGAGGCACCAAATTATTACCTGTGTAGATACTTTAACAGGGTGTTGTTAGTAGAAAGATAAATTATTTTTGCATCACAAACTAGATAGCAGATGGAAAACAAGATATGGGTGTAAAGGATACAATCTCAGTATTAATGATGACCTCCAGACCATTTGGATGGAAAACGCCACTGATGTTCATGTTGAACTTGTCAAACTTGTGGATGGCCTGTGCAGAGCGGACATCCCAGAGGACGCCATCATTTAAGACAAGATCATCTGTAGGATTAAAGGTGGCACAGTTCCTCTTGTAGTTGTTGGCAAGATCTGGGTTAAACAGAGTCAACAGCTTGTTGCCAGTCTGAATATCATAAATCTTTAGAGAAGAAGGGGTGGGAAGAGAAAAATCAGACCAATCCATCCATTGACAATTTGAAGAGAAGCTGTTGTAAAATCTCTCTCCAAGCTTTCCAAATCCCAGCAGAATTACAAAAGCCTTAATATTGTGGAATACCTGGAAAGTACAGACTACACCCATCCAAGCAACGTCTAAGTGCTTTGGTTCCCATTCAAGGTTTGAAAAGTCTCTTTCTCAAAAGAAAATGAAAAGAGAGATGGCAATAAGGATAAGAGAACCTTCTTCTACCCCTCCCCCTTTCAAGAAACAGAAAATGTTTCTACAATAGAAACTGAGAAATTCAGATGGACTGACCAACGACTAACCATAGAATTCTATGGTTTCTCCTTATAAATCTCCCAATATGTGTATTTTAGGCCTACAATACCAAAAGTTCCAAAGTGTACAATGTGCAACCCACACAGAGACCAGATCTTTCCCATCAGCTTACAGACATGCTGTAATATTTCCAATCTTTAAAAAAAAAAATACTCCTTTAATATAGGAACAATAAGGAGACACAAGAAGACAAGCAAATCAAGATCATGGGACAAGACAACTAGCCTGGTCTCTTCAAAAGTCAATGTCACAAAAACTGAAGAAATGGTTCCTGGCTTTAAAACATTAGTGAGACATAACAACCAATGCAATATGTGAATCTTGGCTGGATCCTGGTTCAAAAAACAAAAAAACAAAAAACAAAAATGATTTGAAATCAAACACATCAGTAACAACAGGGAAAACTGAGTATGGTATGGATATTAAATGATACTTGGGAATTACTATAGAGTTTCTTATATATGATAATAGAGTATATAATTATGCAGTAAAATGTCCTTATTGCTAGAATATGCAGGCTGTAAGACTTAGAAATAAAATGTCATACTTGCAACTTACTTTCAAATAATTCAGAAACACATATATACATATTTACACAGGAAGAAAATATGGCAAAATATTACACGGATGAAGCCAGGTAATATGTATATGTATTATTTGTTCAATTTCTCTTAAGTATTTTAACATTTTCAAATGAAAAGTTTGAGAGAAACCCTTACTTCACAGCCCCATATTCCCCCCACCACCATCTACTACACCCCACTTTTGTTTTTCTGCAAAGAAACACTTCAGAAGACTTGTCTCTACACAATGTCTCCACTTCCCTGTTCTCTCATGAGAACAGATTTTTCACCCCAGTGCACAAAACTAGCTCCTGATGAGGTTAACAAGAAGATCCTCATTGTTAAATGAAAGGTACCTCTCAATTCTCATCTTATGAACTCATCAACAGTTTCTGACCCAGTTGCTCAATTCTTCCTTGAAAGGATCTTCCCTTGCCTTCTGAGGCACATCTTTTTCTTGAGGTCTCCTGCTGCCTTACTGGCCATTCTCTTTGGTCTCCTTCCCAATTCCCTCCTCACACGACAAATTCAAAATATTGGCATAAGCCAGGTCTCTGTCCCCTCAGTTCTCTTCTCTAGCCTCCTTAATGATTTCATCTAGATTCATGGTTCCACCAACACGTGAATAACTCTTATATTTATATCCCCTATCCCAGACTGCTCTCCTGAACTCCCATTTTGTATATTCCACTATCCATTCCCTACTTGAATATCTAATAACAAACTTCATGTGTCCAGAACCCCAGAGCCCTGCTGCATCACTTCTCATCACCTGTACCGTGCCCTCCTGGGCCCAGCCCCACTGCAATCCTCACACATGGGCTGGCCCAACATGCTCCTAACTAGAAAGCCTGCTCTGGATTCTCCCAGAAACCAGACTCACACTTTAAGAACTTTACATCCCATCATACGTCCTTTGCTCAGCCTCCAGTGCCTGCAACTCACTCAGAGAAGCCAAAGGTCCTAACAACACCCTATAAGATGCTCCTATGACATGTGTCAGCCATTCCCCCAGAACACTGACCTGAGCTATTCCCCTCCTCCCTCTGCCACCTCCCAAGGGCTTCCCCCTCGGTCTTAAAACACTTTTCCCCCAGATATCTACGTGCCACTTCCTTCAAAACACTCTTAGAATGCCTGGGTAGTTCAGTCGGTTAAGTGTCCAACTTCAGCTCAAATCATAATCCCACATTTCCTAAGTTCTAGCCCTGCACTGGGCTCTCTGCTGTCGCAGAGATCTTCTGTCCCCCTCTCTTTGCCCTCCCCTACTTGCACCTGCACACTCTCAAAAATTAAAAACACTCCTTAAACATCACCCTACCAGTGATACTGACTACTCCAGATAAACGAGAAGTCCCTCACACCACCATCAAGCAGTTCCTAACTTTTACCCAGCTTTCTTTTCCTTGGCAGCACTTACCACCTGACATACTATATATCTGCTTCTCTAGTTGTCTCCCCAGTGAGGCTTCCTAAAGGCAGGGACTTATATTTCCATCTAAAACTTAGTATTTGAAAAATAACTGCTGTGTTAATAATAACACCTTTCTCAAATTGTCAGATTAGTTCATGTTTGGTCCCACATGGCTTAGAACTACTTTATTACACTTCTAGATTCTATCTGGAAAGAATTACACTAAGTAATTTCTTGCTGCCCTTCAGTCCAAAAGTTTTCATTATAAGCAAATGGGCATAATCAGCTTGAAAGCAGTAGATTCTTAAGTACTTACATGGGCAATGTCTCCTTTTGTACCTATGACTCGATCCTGAGAGTGCTTACTGAACTCAACATAGTGATCTTCTGTGAAGGAATGCCTACAGACAGATAACAAAAGTACTTAAATGATGGGCCTTCAGGAAATACTCAATGAATGAACTGAAAATAAACGTGATTCTCAGCCTCCTGCCTGCCCATATTCATCTGAGGATTCTCAGCAACTAAAGAGGAAAAACTGCATACTTACGGTTAAAAAGAATTCCCTCCATCAGTTTAACCAAGCAGATCCAAAAGAATTAATTAATCAGCAGGAATTACTTTGTTTAAAAAAAAATGGTTAACAGGCCACATACATCTTTGAAACATACCCCAGCAAAGAGTACAACTATCATATATGAACATGAGAAATTACACAAATATGCCATTTTGGATTAGTGCAGGGTCAGCTGTGTGATGGGAATGGTAAGAATACTTGGTAAGAATACCTTAGAATTAAGGATAAAATCTTATTAAACATGAGCCACAGATGAGGAAGAGAGAAGTTAGCAGTAACTCACAGCATTTGTCTTTTCCTAAAAGGCCTCAAGTTGAAGAATCAGATTAAGGGAAATAGAAATTAGGTAAATTGCAGAACAGAAAAACTCAAGTTATAAAAATACATACATACTTCATATCAAATACTGATTTCATTCCCCAAAGTGCAGACAGAGGCTGGCTCCAAGTAGCAGATGTCAGCAGCAAGGACCCATCCTAAAAGAAGAAGGAGGCCCAAGGTGGGTAGTCACATGCTTATATAAAGGTCATCTGCCTATAGCATTTTAAAATACAAGCTTAAAAATTACCGTTGTATTATATCAAAAATATAAAACTATGAATAACCAAAGTGTTCAAAGTTGCTGGAATTTAAGTATGTGCACATGCAATGTCCTAAAAAAAAAAAAAAAACACCTAAATTTAAGGAAAGACTAGCTCCTTCTGACCCAGTAACAAAAAATACAATAATTCCAAGGGTAGGGGAAGAAAAATTTTGGAAAGATGTCAAAGACGGTTCCACCTTTCTTAATATTTGGCCATACTCCTCAGTATCCCTCACCTGAAATATCAGTCAAGTGAAAACATTTCTTGGACTTTCCTAGCTAACAACTCTTAGCATTTTTTTTAAAACCAAAGCCCAATAAAGGCTGAGTCTCCTTTACTCTAAAATTTATCCTTCTGATCTTAAAGTCCTGACTTTTAGAAATAAAGTGTCAAATCCATCCACAGAATAATACTAATAAAACATGACCCACTAGAACCATATATAATGCTTTTTCCCTAAAAACTCACAGTACTTTGAGATTTATGACACAAAAAGAAAACTTCTATGATCACAGTTCCATCTGAGGCAAATTAAAAAAGAAAGGTTCACACACACACACCACTCTTAGACGAGGATTGGTAATGGGGTGCCTGGGTGGCTCAGTCAGTTAAGCAGCCAATTTCAGCTCAGGTCACGATCTCACAGTTCGTGGGTTCGAGCCCTGCATCGGACTCTGTGCTGACCGTTTGCTCAGAGCCTGGAGCCTGCTTCTGATTCTGTGTCTGCCTTTCTCTCTGACCCTCCCCCACTCACCTCTGTGTCTCTCTCAAAAATAAACGTTAAAAAATTAAAAAAAAAAAAAAGGAGGGTTGGTAAACTTTTACTTAAAGAGCCAAACAGTAAACACATTAGGCTTTGTAAGCCATATGGTCCGTGTCACAACTACTCAACTGTCAATGTAGCACAGACGCAGCCACAGACTATACATAAACAGATAGGCATGGCTATGTTCCAATAAAAGTTTATGTACAAATTAACGGCCAGCCCACAAGCTCATAGTTCACCAATTCATCAAAGAAGAATGAATGAGAACCACCTATAAAGGGACTCTTACCCTGGAAGGTTCAAGATGTGTGATAGCTGAGTTATGACAGTTATAGCTGGCCTCCTCCTGTCCACTAAACACATTATAGAGCTTCAACTGCCCAGTGCAGGTGCCAAGCATCAGGAACCGCTCCCGTGCTGAAAACGCACAGCAAGTGAAACCACTCTCATCCTCATTGGCCTCCCTGAACACTGAAATAGGACGGAACCTAAGGAAAAAAAAAAAATCAGAGACAAAGAATGCACAAGGACTCCAAATAAAGAAAACTTTGCTAAAAAGATGAAAGGAAAAAAAAAGAGCAAGAGCATTTATGTTTTAAATGGGTTCTTCCAAAGTATTATAGTGACCTTCAGCAGTTCATTTTCATTTTAAGTGAGAGAAAAGGACCTCCACTTCCAAGTTTTCACAATAACAAAAGTCCCCATAATTAAAAATTCTGATCCCCTCATCTTTATGTGAGATTTGTAAAGAATCAGAATAGAAAACAACTGAACCAGGAGAAAAACAAGTCTGGGAGTCTAGTTAAGAACATGTTGCATGGGGGCACCTGGGTGGCTCAGTCGGTTAAGCGTCCGGCTTCGGCTCAGGTCAGATCTCATGGTTCGTGGGTTCGAGCCCCGCATCAGGCTCTGTGCTGACAGCTAGCTCAGAGCCTGGAGCCTGTTTCAGATTCATTCCCTCTCTCTCTGACCCTCCCCTGCTCCAGCTGTCTCTCTCTGTCTCTCAAAAATAAATAAAAAGCATTAAAAAAAATTTTTTTTTAAAGAACATGTTGCATGGGTTCTAGAAAACACACTAGTTGTAACAAGTACACAGAGTCTCCTTATCCTAACAATATCCTAACAGAAACAATCACACAAAGAACTCCTGGTTGACAAAAGGGGGTACAGTCACATTACTCACGTATTTACATAACGTGACAATCACTGGTGATCCAGCTTTCTGGATTCATCATTACATTGGTACAACCCACACACTTTGATATAAATAGAAAAAAATCATTCCAATTTCCATGGAGTGAGGTGGCCTCTCCTTACCTGCTAAAAATAAGGTGCCTATCAAAGCATCCGCCATCCACCCCTCCATACTTTGGAAATGATGCCCTGCGGTTTAGCCTTGAGGTAAAGTTTATTGGCGCTTGCCGCCTCTGTTTTGGCTCAGGACATTGATGAGGAGTAAAGAGAGAGAAAGGTGGGCAGGTGGCAACTGGGTTCTTGCAGCGAGCATGCTGCTCTCTAAGATATTCTGTGATGATACTGTCCAGCGTAGGTGGGGAAGGAAGATGTCTGTCCAACTGCTTTTTTATGGCTGGGCTTTGGCTGTAGGCGCCATGGTCCGACTTCTGCCGCAACACTCTGATTTTCCTGCCATTGCAGGGTGATGGCCTCTCTCTGATAAAACTGATCCTACCAATCAAGGGGGAATTGCCTGCATAAGATGGGCCAGGCAAGGCTAGTGAACCTTGGGGAGGCCGTGGCTGAGGATGGGCAGTAGGGGCAGGAGGGGCAGAGGCACCCACAGAAGCATGGCTGCCCAGTCGAGTTGCAATGCCATTGGCGATGCGAGGTGTTCGGGGAAGAGAGACAGGAGAAGCAGCAGCAGTGACTGGAGTGAAGGCAGAAGAATGAGAGGCGGCAGTCATGGGCAAGTCAGCCTCTTTCGTCAGCACAGTTGCCGTCTCCCCAAGCCCTTTAGAAATTAGATGGTTTCGTATCAACAGAAGCAGCTCTTTCTCAGGAAAGGAAATCCTTGACTGGGCAACAACATCTGCTTTTTGCAGTCGTGCCAGAGACACATCAGTGCCAATGAGAAGAGGCTTCCCTGACACTCGTTCAATGAGCTCAGCGGCATACTTGCAGAACTTGACATGGTCACTGCGCTTGTCCTGCAGCACAGGCTCCTTCATCAACTGCTGGATCTGGCAGCTGCTGAAAAGGGGTAGTTTGCTGATGATCTGCCGGACAGTGCTACTGCGAGACAGGCCCACTAGGGCCTTGCAGGCCAGAGCCCTTATCTGGTCTGCATCAGTGATGGGCATCTTGATGGACAATAAGGACAGGAGCACTTTGATGCCATTGTTGGACTGGACCACATTCCACATCTTGGCCAGGGTGTGCTCACTGCTTTTCGGAGTCTGAGGCAGCTTTCTCCGAGGAGTTCCAGAGATAAACTTGCCAATACTGGAAATTCGGTTATCTGGGCCACAAACACAATTGATGATAATCTGAAGTGCTGACTTCTGAATTTCAGCATCATGGATAAAGAACTCACCCTCGGCCACTCCCAAAATAATGCTGATACCTATTGGGGAGAAATACAAAGCATTTTATATTGTTCTTCAAAAAACTAACAGCCAACTTCAATGATTGTTTCAGAGTCAAAATTTAGAATTCAATTCATTTTGTTCCACCTGAAACTACTGTACTTTTTTATTAAAGGACAAAGAACTTTTTGAATAAAATACAATCAATTCTACTATAATATATCTCCATGATGCAATACTTCATGTGCAGTTGTTAAACAGGAGAATGTGGGGGCGCCTGAGTGGCTCAGTCAGTTAAGCGTCCGGCTTCAACTCAGGTCATGATCTCACAGTTTGTGGGTTCGAGCTCCACATCGGGCTCTGTGCTGACAGCTAGCTCAGAGCCTGGAGCCTGCTTCAGATTCTGTATCTCCCTCTCTCTCTGACCCTCCCCTGCTCACATACTCTCTCTCTGTCTCTCAAAAATAAATAAAAAATAAAATAAAATTAAAAAACAGGGGAATGTGGTCAGTATTATGTGGAAATTACAAGGGTCATGTACAATTTTTCCTGTGTTAAGGGGAGCAAAAATAGCAGGAATAAATTAAAACCCTGAGCAGGAAGAGGAAAAGCCCTCAGCCTGGCTCCCACAATGGCATCAAGAACACTTTCTGCTATATATGAGGAAAGTTAAAACAAGTGGCTGCCCCTGAGGCTTTCTCCCCAAAGTGGGGCACCCTAAGACCCACAGCCAGTCATACCTCTTTCCCTGCTCACCTTAGCAGAAGCCCTTACCAGCCCTGTTCTTAATACAATGCATTTTCCTTATTTCTTATGTATGATAGCCTCTGTCCATTCTGAGCTCCTTGCCAATTACTGAGTTAGGGCTCAGATTACAAAGTTGCTTTAAATTCTCTACTGTCTGCCCTAATCCATTTTTCCCATAAACTTTCTTTTTAGCATAAGATTCTGCAGAGTACGAGGTTTCCAAGAAAGAACTGTACCATCCCGGCACATGTACCACTTAGAAAACCTGAGTTCACCAACACAACAGACTCCCTTATATAGGGGCACTTGGAAGGCTCAGGTGGTTAAGTGTCCGACTTCAGTTCAGGTCATGATCTCATGGTTCACAGGTTCCAGCCCCACATTAGGCTCTGTGCTGACAGCTCAGAGCCTGGAGCCTTCTTTGGATTCTGTGTCTCCCTCTCTTTCTGTCCCACCCCAACTCATGCTGTGTGTGTGTCTCTCTCTCTCAAAAATAAATATTTAAAAATAATAATAAAAAATAAAAGTATACGGCACAACTTAGATGGGACAAGGCATTCTCCACTACCACCTTCTGTTCTAATACCAGGTACACAACTATGACCAGAACTGCAAAAGAAAACAAATCCAGACCAAGCAATCACAAAAATGGAAAGGTACAACCTACCTACAGTGGAGACGGTGGAGCCAGCCTCATCCAGCACATCCACTGATTCTGCCAACTGCAGTTGGATTTTTGGCACAACAGTGAGAATAGCCAGGACATCCAAAGCAAAGCGCACAGTGTCATTCCTGGACAGGAAAAAGTTAGTCAAATGGAAACTCCGATAACAGCCAAAAGAAACAACAGTTAAAAGAGAGAGATACGACAGATCAGAACTACTACCTGTGTGGCTGTCCCTAGCCAAGACATGAAGAGAGGATTTGTGACTCACCATGACAGTACTTTCAAAACAATGGGGATGGAATTTAAAATTAAAAACAAAGTTGTACTCTCAAACTTTTGGTGGGAGTACAAGACCCTCATACTGAGAAAACAATCTAGAGAAAGGAAACAAGATTCTAAAAATGTGCCTAAGCTTTAGCTCAGGAATTTCACCTGGAGGAATTTGTCTTAAGGAAATAATCAGAAATATAAACAAGCACTTATGTTAAGATGTCCATGATCACATCATTTAAAATAACAAAAGAATTAGAAAACCTATACAGATAGTAGGAATACTTGTGTGTTAGGTTATGGTACATTCATCTGATGAACTACTCTGCAGCTCTGTTTTCAATGAATTCTAAAGGACAAAAGTAGGAGAGGCTCAAAATACAACATTAATAAAACAGAAAACATAAGATATAAAAAAACCTGACAATACCAGGTATTGATAAAAGAGCAAAGAAATGAGAATTCCCATATCCGGCTGGTGAGAGATGAAAATGATAAAGCAACATCCAATAAAGATGAAATGCAGGCACCCTACAATCCAGCTATATATATCATATCCTCAAAGAGACCCCAAAAGGTTTGTGGTATCATTCATTTGAAAGCAAAAAGTAACAAACACTAAATGTCCATCAATAGGATAATAAACTAATATAGAAACACATGAGTTCAAATAAATATCAACATATATACATCTCAAAAATATAAGGGTAAAAAAACCAAGTTGCAGAAGATGCATACAGGATAACATATAATTTAAAAACACACAAAAGATTATTATATTGTTTACACACAGAGACATATGTGTAGTATAAAAATATGAATGAAGAGATGTACTCCAAATTCAGAAGATTGGTCACTGTGGGGAGGCAGAAAAAGGAATTAAGAAGCAAATAATGCCTCCACATGCCAATCCTGTGTATTGAGTAGTGGTTATATTAGTCTCTGTATCTTTTTGTATATTGAATCATTTCATTAAAAAGATGAATTTGGTTAAATACTATGATCTCAATTATGTATATTTATATACATTATGGGAAAACTAGAGAAATTAACATTTCTGAGAATCATTTCCTTCTCTAAGGATCTGTATATTCTAAACAGAAACAAGTATTTAATTTTTAGAAACTTAAAAAAATTTTTTTTATGTTTACTTAGTTTTTGAGACAGAGAAAGATAGAGCATGAGTGGGGGAGGGGCAGAGAGAGGGAGACACAGAATCCAAAGCCGGCTCCAGGCTCTGAGCTATTGGCACAGAGCCCCACACAGGGCTCAAACTCATCAACTGCAGGATCACGACCTGAACCAAAGTTGGACGCTCAACTGACTAAGCCACCCAGGTGCCCCAGGAACAAACTTTTAAAGGATATATTCCCAATATATTTATTTTTTCTTAGTAATCCAAATATGAATTTACACTCAAAAATGTATTTATAACATTACTAGTTATCTTCTGAGCTTTCATCATCTTTTTGACAAAGTCTAAATAAATATAATAACCTACTTTAATACTCTAAAACAGTGGTTCTCAGGGTGTCTGAACCTTGGTTAAGGGTCCAACTCGATACTGGCTCAGATCATGATCTCATAGTCATGAGATCAAGCCCCATGTTGGGCTCAGCGCAAAGTGTGGAGCCTGCTTGGGATTCTCTCTCCCTCCCTCCCTCCCTCCTTCCCTCCCTCTCTCCCTCTCTCCCTCCCTCTCTCTCTCTCTCTCTCTCTCTCTCTCTCTCTGCCCCTCCCCACTAACATGCTCTTTCTCAAATGTTTGCTAAGCATATACTATATACAAACCAACATCAACTTACCCAAAAGACAGAACCTAACTTATTTAAAACCTCTCTCTAATCTCACCTTGCATAATAGGTCTTCCAATTGCAGGCAATAGAAATAAGCTGCAACAAGAGTTGAACACAAGAAAGTTTGAGGAAGACTTCAGCTGGTTCCCAATATAGTTGCGCTGGGCCATACTCTATCAAAAACTCCATCATTTCCACAATCTGTTCATGAGTATATGAACACGCCTACAAGGAGAGATACATGTTATTAAAGAACTCTATTACTTGCCTGCTACCTTCCCCATCACATCTCAATAGTCAACAAGTTTTGATAAACCTAAGTAATAAGAGCTTTCGAATTCCACAATTGAGTCAACAGCCCACAAATGAAATAGTATGTTTAATCTTTTATTTATAATTAGACTCAGAATATATTTTGCCAAAAAAGATAGCAAAATGTTCAATTTGTTGGTAAATATATTTCACAGCTTGAAAAAGAAGTACCACATAAAATAACTGGTTTCTTTTCAATTTGATATTTTTAAAACATATCTTCATTCCAAAAAACATCAAGTAAGTTAAAAAATGATAGAGAAGTAGAGTAGTGGACATACCCTTTCAGAAAAAGAATTCCATGCAGGAGGTAGGATAATCTAGTACTTTTCATAGAAGAAAGCCCTTTTATACACACTTCAGTTCATCTTTTAGTTCTAATATCCCAGAGAAGTAGCAACTTACAACTAGAAACAAAACAAGTCCCTGATACATCCATTTTCAAGTATTCTGCCTCCACACAGGGCAAGTATAATCCAACAATGTACATACTACATAAACCCCACTGATCTGAATGAGTATTAGGCCCAACAGTGCTACAAGAGTTAAAACTTTTCCTTTTATGCAAGGTCCTCTCACCTTGTACGGGGGTTGAGGATGGACAAGAATGCCACCCTCAGTCCTCTGAAGTGACTGTTTTACTTGTTCCAATTTAATGGCCAGGTGAGCCTCAAAGTACTTGCGCAAGGCCATGCAGGTATGTTTCCCAGTTTGGCGGCTAGCAAATATTTCATCATCACTCAGAAGTGCACCCTGATCTTCCAAATTTAGAATCTCCAAAGTACTGATCTATTAGGAAAGAGACAAAAGGATGGGGCAAAAGGGAGGGAAGGAAAAAACAGAAAGAAAAAGTAAAAGGAGGAAAAGGATTATAGTAAATATTTATGTTCAACAAGACTGACAAACATCAAAGCATATTTGACTACACAACATGCTAAGGGTTGCCATTTATAAGCAAAACATTAAACAGTTACTGAAAAATTACGTAGCTTGTAATCATGTTGAAACACATTCAGGCACAAACCATGGCTTTTAGGAAGATCAAAATTATCAACACAATTCCCCCTATGAGATTACTATATACAAAGCAAGTGTACAGAGTCCTCTACCCACTTAAGAGAAACTTGTAAATGCAGGGAGGTAAAAGACTTTATTCACAAAGAATGATAGCAAAATTCTTCTAGTCAAAAGCTTCTTCTTGGGGTGCCTGGCTGGCTCAGCTGGTGAAGCAAGTGACTGTCTCAGGGTTGTGAGTTCAAACCCCATGTTAGGTGCTAAGATTACTTAAAAATGAAATCTTAAAAAAAAAAAAGGCTTCCTCTCTTCAACACTACTAAAAGGCAGCCAAGACAAACAAGACCCCTACTCCTCACAAAAAGAAGCTGTTGAGAACCTCACCAAATTCACCAGACGACGAAGACCATCATAGCGGTCAAAGAGCTCCAACACAGCCCGGAAGGAGAAGCAAATTGAGAAAAACATGGTAGCATGGCAGCATCCTGAGGCATGAGAACATTCCATTAACCACAGGGTATAGTTCACCACATCAGACAGAACATTGTGGGGATGCATACAAACCTGCAAAAAATAAAAATAAAACATAGTTTTTAAAAATTTCAAAGGAACCTTCAAAAGGAACAAAAAATTCACCAGTGTAGCTAGCTGTCTGACTATATTAGTAATGATCATTGTATTCTGCACATTCTGAGTTTAAAGCTTAAGTTATAAATGAAACTCTGTGATAATCTATTCCAAACTGAAAACTCTAAATTTAGATACTTAAATTTGAGCTATATTTACTGAATGCCAAATTTTACAAATATTTACATTCACATACTGTGAGCATTAGCTCACAGTGCTCAGTTCCATAGGGTCTCAATTCCCACTTACAAGATGAGAAGGAGGGTGCCTGGATGGCTCAGTCGGTTAAGCATCCAACTCTTTTTTTTTTTTTTAAAGTTTATTTATTTTAGAGAGAGAGAGACAGCAATCGGGGAGGGACAGAAAGAGAGAGGGGGAAAAAGAATCCCAAGCAGACTGCACAGCCAGCACGGAACCCAGTATGGATATTTAACCCATAAACGATGAGATCATGACCTGAGCTGAAATCAAGAGTCAGACACTTAACCAACTGAGCCACCCAAGTGCCCTCTAAGCATCCAATTCTTGATTTCGGCTCTGGTCATGATCTCACAGTAGTGAGACTGAGCCCAGAGATGGCTCTGTGCTGGGCATGGAGCCTGCTTAAGATTTTCTCTCTCTCCCTCTGCCCCTCCCCCACTCGCATGCTCTCAGTCTCAAGAAAATAAAAAAGATGAGAAAGAAGCTCAAAGAGATAATAGACTATCTATAGGTGGTAAAAGTGACTGAACTTTCTGATACTAAAGTCTACAAGTTTGTTATCCATTCACTCACTGATTCATTTCACACACATTTTGATGTTTTCTACAGATCAATGAATTCTAAAGCATTCCTCAGGTTTACTTTATCTTAGCCATAATTAATTTTGTACACATACTTATAGATTAGGTTACTATTCACAGAATACATATCTTTGCATAATGTTGATCACAAGAGGAGAAAAAATTAAAACTAAAACATTACCTTATTAATAAATATACAAACATGAATCAAGACCTAGCCCAAAAAGAATTTACCAACTTCACTCTACTAGAAGAGCTACAACACACAGAACATTATAAAAATATTTCAGAGCCACCTGGGTGGCTCAGTCGGGTGAGCATCCAACTTCGGCTCACAGTTCGTGGGTTTAAGCCCTGCACTGGGTTCTGTGCTGGCAGCTCAGAGTCTGAAGCCTGCTTTCGATTCTGTGTGTCCCCCTCTCTCTGCCCCTCCCCTGCTCATGATCTGTCTCTGTTTCTCAAAAATAAATAAATGTTAAAAATTTTTTTTTAATTAAAAAAAAATATTTCAGGCATGGAAATGATAAGAGCCTCCCTAGGTATGTCTAGGGACCCATTATTTTTCCAACGTAACTCATTCACATTTTTTTTTAAAGAATCACTAAATAAACAAGTCTTAACTGGAAAAACAGAAGAACCAGATGGGGAACCTCTGGAGACCTAAGAACAATGGGGACTTATTTTATTATCTCCATCACACACTCTTTGTTAACACATACAAAGCATCATCTAATTGTTTTTATAACAGATTTGACTCTAAAATCCAAAATACAACTCCATGAATGACATCTGACAAGAGCCCAAGAACTAATACTAATACAACAAAAATGGCAAAAACTAAATAAAGCCCCCAGACTTTAATCTACCCTGCTTTTTTTAAATTCAGATAGGAGAAAAAACAATCTTTTGTAAGCAATTTTCCATTTTTAGAATGCTTTGTGAAAGCCATATTCATGTTCTCTGCTTCTTTCATTAAAATTAACCCCAACTACTCATTTTTTCTGTGAATGTGCTGAAGTGTCTCCTCACCCAATCCCATTCCCAAACTCTAAATGGATTGGACTTACTCTTTCCATGGCATCCTGGTTGTAGGACAAGTAATACAAGCACATGGACACACCAGTTGCAGCCATAGAAGGACGAGGAATTTCCAATAATTTCTGTACTCCACCATGTGCAACAAATTCTGTGGCAAACTTGTTATGGAGCAGGAGAGATGCAAGGTGCTAAACAAAGAGGACACATGTTACTGTGGAACAATCTAGAACAATTATAAAATCTTTTCACAAAACATTAAATCAAGCTGCTAAATAAAAGGAATCCTCTGAAGTAAACAGCCACTCCCTCACAACAGAAATAAAACAGGTACTGCTAAGGGAAATTAAAAACAAAACAAAACAAAAACAAAAACAAACTCCATGTTATATAAATTATATCTCAATAAAGCTGAGGGGGAAAAAAACTCTTAAGATATCCTAACATTCCCTTCTAACACCAAAGGTTTTCATAAAGGTAAAAAACAAGAAATGAAAAATACTGCTATAAACAATGGCATAATCCCACAACCATTTTATTATTACCGAGCTTCCCTAAAGGATTTTTCTTAAACTTCCCATTTTAATCTTTTTAAATATAATCAGCTCTGTGTTCTAGTTTTGGCTCAGTCATGGACTCATCATCTAATAAAATACCAAACTTTGTCTTCTTTTATACTGAACCTTATTATAGATAACCCCAAATAACCATCTTCAGCAAACTAGTAAATGTTTGGAACTTATCAGAACGTACTTTAAACAGACCTTTAAAAGTATGTTATTTTTAAAGTTTTGTTAACTTCCTGTTCAATTCCCACTAGCCATTCTGGGTAGGCCTGGTGTTCTGGGCAATTTTAAAGGCAGGAAGTACAATACAAGCAGCAGGCTACTTCCCTACCTTGAACCCAGGCTAATGTGGACAGGGCCTTAGAAGAACTAGAGCTCCCCCTCGTGTTTCTCATGCCAAGGTACAAAACAAAAACAAAAACAAACTCTATGGTATGTAAATTATATCTCAATAAAGCCGAGGGGGGAAAAAAACCGACTTCCAGATGGTGAAGCAGGCACAAAGTACAGACAAGACAGACTAGAAAGTGTGTAATTTGATATAAATCTTGCCAGGGTTAATGGCAAAAACAACAGCTATGTACCTTCTTCAGAAGTTCTCTCAACACCCAGATTCAGACTAATCCTCATATGTAATCCAAATCTCTCCCCTCTACTCTTTTTGTCTGTTACATAAGTCTGTCCTCCAAGAAGTAGCTAAACCATATATGGTTCCCCTCCAACCCTGAGAAGGCGGCATGTAGTTTTTCTTATGTCCCTACCATAAAGTGGCAGTTCCACTGCCAAGACAGGTAGGTGGGAAAAGAGACTAATAAGCAGGCTCAACTTTTACAAATACAAAGCCTATAACCTAGATCACTTTGCTCATGTAAGCAAAGATTCTCCTTTCTCTCCTTATATTGTATCTCAATATAAGGTCTGGTTCTTCAAATGACTATATTTTAATCTAATTTTATTCTAACTTCAACACCTATCCTCCTCTTCTATATAACTGAATCTTCCTTTTGAACAAAAGAGTACACATCTTTCTACATTATTTCCCCATAAGAAAGATCTCTTGTAACTTTTCCCTCTTCACCCTTATATCATTTTAATCCCCTATATGATTCTGCATGGAAACAGTTGAATAATGACACCCATTCCTCATACATAACCTATGGAAACAGCAGTTGCCCAAATCCCCTCTTCCACTATATCCTGTTCAGGACAGGATGCTGCAACTGAAAGCAAGATCTTCAGACTAGAGAGAACTCTGACTTCTAGCTGCACTCCACTGTTCAAAGTATAATGAATTTATACACACACACACACACACACTGCATCCACATACAGGGATATACATTATACAGGGTATGTCTGACCTCCTCCAAATTTAAAATTTCTGGGACCTGGAAGGTAACTTTCCTCATTTCTATTTCATTTCAGTATACTCTGGAACTGTGCTGTCCAAGGCAGTAGTCATTGGCCACATGAGACTAATTTTAAGATAAAAATTCAATGCCTCAGTGACACTAGCTTATTTTAAGTGCTCATACAACTGGAAGTCACTGTATTGAAAAGCAGAAACATAGAAAATTTCCACCATTACTGAAGTTTCTATTGGAGCGTATGGCTAAAGAATATTAAGAATAAAGGTTTTGGGGGTTTTTTTGTTTTTTTAATTTTTTCCTTAAAGTTGTAACTTTAAAGAGCCAGGAGAGCATCACTTCTTTTTTCAGAGGCCTTTTCTGGAAACATTTCTCAGAAAGAAAATAATACTCCTTCCTTTGTGCCTCATATTTTTTTCATAACATATATAATATCTATAAGAAATCATAGGCTTATGACTGTCTCTCTTAACCAAACCATAAAGATTTGATTTGCCTAATATTGTAAACATCACAGAAAGGTTATCTGTTCATTAATTACATGTTGGTTAGAACTATATGATAGCCACAATGTTATTCATTTAACTTGATCTCTTGGTTGTGAGTTTGAGACCTATCACAGGTGTAGAGATTAACTAAAAAAGAATCTTAAAAACTTTTTACCTTGAGTGCCTCAAATGTAAGTAGGACATCATTAGTCTGTTTCAAGTCAATATAGAACATCATCAATTCCCGTGATCCAAGTTGCATGAATATGGGAAGTAACTGAAATGAAGACAAAAATAAATCTTAACACTGGGTTTATTTTCACATATTTGCTATTCCATTATGAAGACAGAAGATTTTAAAAAATGAGTTACCCTCCCCCACTCCTTTATAAGCATACAAACCCACTTTTATCAAATAGACCTACATCTGAAGTGACTTAAGACTTTACCAGTAGCATAAGACTTCAACAGTTGGAGGCAAAGACTTTTCTGTATAAGAGTAAAAACTCATCAAAGTATAAAATGCTAACTAAAATATCTCAGAAAGAAGCACAATAGTCCCTGAGTGTGAATAGCATTCTTTCCAATAAACTTACCTCCTGATATTCTCCTAGGGGGGTCAAATACTGGAGAATAAGTCGCTGCTCAATAGCAGGAGTCATAGGATAAAGGGTATAATTGGTGCCAATCACCCAAGGGGACATTTCTGACCAGCTGCTATTAGAGAGCTCAACAAACATGCGATCTGGATCAGATGTTGAGAAACCCAACTTCTGCTTGGCTTTCCTAAAACTCTCTCTGTCACCCTGTTTTGCTGACTTGTTTTTCCTCAATCCTCCCTCCTCAGGTTTGGCTGCTGAGTTTACTCTACTACTGGTCTTATGGCCTGAATCAAGATGAAAGGAGATCTCCATGTCCCCAGAGGCTTCCTCTTGTTCGCCATCCACTACATCTACAGCCATGTCACCATAGTCCATATCCACAGCTTCTTCATCCAGAGGCAAAAGAGGTTCAGAGGAGAGTTTTCGTGGGCTGGGACGCTTGTTTTCCTGCCGCAAAGCCACTTCCTGAAGCTGTAGCTCCCTCAGTCTTCGAAGCACTATTGCCACCTATTAACAGATATTGGAGTCAATGGCCTTATTTCTTCTCCATCTTAATTTAAATGATTCTTAATAAATAATTCTTATTTCCATTTAAGGAGAACTAGATCCTCATGCAGTTATTTCAGTATATGGAAATGGCAAAGATTTGACAAATACTTTGACCTAATTCTTACAGCTTGATGAAATAAACAACAGCTAAAAGTCTCATTCCTCATAAAATTTCCCAGAGAACCCAAACCACATTTGCACATCACACATCATTCATAGCTAATCTATGTGGATCAAGCTGGGCTGACCATCACACCTCAAGAGGCATAGACATATTCATTTATGAATGTTGATTTCATTATTTTTTAAATATTTTAATGTTTGTTTATATTTGAGAAAGAGAGAGATAGTGCACAAGGAGGGTTGGAGCAGAGAAAGACAGAGACAGAATCTGTAGCAGGCTCCAGGCTCTGAGCTGTCAGCACAGAGCCAGATGCAGGACTTGAACCCATGAACTATGAGATCATGACCTGAGCCACAGTCGGATGCTCAACTGACTGAGCCTCCCAGGTGCCCCATGATTTTTTTCTAAAATGCCTGAAAATAAAACATGAAGATTTCTCAAACTTATATCTGTTGTAAATTGTATTGTTAGATATTGCCATCTACATAATTATATAATCTATTTTTCAAGTTCACCACTTTTTCACTTTTTAAATACTTATTTTTTTATGTTTATTTTTGAGAGAGAGAGGCAGGGTGCAAGCAGGGGAGGGGCAGGGAGAGAGGGAGACAGAATCTGAAGCAGGCTCCAGGCTCTGAGCTGTCAGCACAGAGCCTGATGCAGGGCTCCAATCCACGAAACATGAGATCATAACCTGAGCCAAAGTCAGACACTCAACCAAAGGCGCCCCTTAAGAACTTATTTTTTGAGCCAACACTAAATGTAGCATTATGCTTAGCTTAAAAGAAAATTATGTCTGAAATTTACATTGAACTACATAAAACAAAAAAGGGTGGATGAATAGAAGAAAAGGTGGATGGACAGATATGCACCATCCACCTTAGTAAAAACGTTCACAAACAATTTAAGTGGTATGTATATAGCTGTTCTCTGTAAAATTCTATTTTGCTGTATGTTTGCAAATTTTCATAATCCAAATGTTGAGAAAAGAAAGGGAATGCCACTATTCTTTATCCAGTATAAATAATCATGATCCTTGCTAATATGAAAAATAGCTATTTTCAAGTTAAAAAAAGTAAAATGGAAACTAATTATGAAAAGTAACTTGAGTGGCTCAGTCAATTAAGCATCTATTGATCTTGGCTCAGGTCATGATCTTACAGTCTATGAGATTAAGCCCACCATTAGGCTCTGCATTGACCAGAGCCTGCATGGGATTCTCTCTCTCCCACTCTTCCCCTCCCCAGCTTGCACTCTCTTGCTTTCTCTCAAAATAAATACATAGACTTAAAAAAAAGTTATCTTGAAATGTAAAAATTATAGGTATACTCCAGGACCATATAATGAATAAGATCTATCTTTTCAAGTTCAGGTAGTAAGAAAAGAACTTGTGAATACTCTCCCACCTTATACAGAAAGTAATTCTAACATAGTTCTTACCAACTGTGAATTCTCATCCCTATAGTTGGCAGCAATGTCTTGATTCTCCATAGCACCTCCTAACAGTCCAGTAGAATATGTCCTCAATGGCTGATCAGCCTCTCGGGCCCATTTGAAAAGATTCTCAACAATTCCCTCCTAGAGTAAAGGAAATGAGATAGTACAATTCAGCAAAGATCATTTTCATAATTAAAGATATAAGCAAATATTTCAGTCTTATGAAATAATTTTTAATAAGATATTTCAATGTTGATTGTAAAATTTAAAAATGTAAAGTGTCTGAATGTTTTAAAGTATCTGTGCATTCTGTGAAATAGATTCCTATGTAGCCATTGAAATTCAAGCTAATGATCAATAATCACATAAAATAGTCCCACCTTAGATGTTTGAGACCCAAAATATTCCATGACCAAAGTGGGAAGCACTAGAAATTCTTTTCTTCTTTGAAGTTTACAATGCACAATTATTAACTCCACATATCCTAAACTTATTTTTCATTAGTTTTTAATATGAAATAATACACATAAACATGGATAGTCCAAAGAAAATGAAAGCTACCCATGATTTATTTAATAAAGACCTTCCATGTATTCTTCCTTATACCATCTGTGTCCTCTCTCCCCAAAAGGTACCTATATTACTAAATTTTAACAATTTTCTTGTTAAAACTTTTGTTAAATGTTATATGCTTTGAACTGTATAAACCACATGGTACTGTATTTTTCTGCAACGTTATTACTCAACATTATGTTCTTTACATTCACCTACATTATTACACGTAATTGTCACAAATAGCATTCAACATAAGACAGACTTTAGACATAATTACTTATTAATTTCTCACATAGCTTTACATAATTAGGTATTTGCTGAAAAGGAAACTGACAAAAAGGTTAAGTAACATAAGTGGCAGAGCTGGGGTCTGATCCCGAGCAGTGTACCTCCAGATGTTCTTCACCTCCATATTTTGCTATTTTTTGGTTTAAAAACCACAAATATTGGGGGTGCCTGGGTGGCTCAGACAGGCATATGACTGCCTCAGGTCATGATCTCATGTTCAGTGAGCTTGAGCATAAGGGCTCTGTGCTGACAGCTCGGAGTCTGGAGCCTGCTTCAGATTCCATTTTTCCCTCGCTCTCTGCCCTTCCCCCACTCATCAGGAGCACCTGGTGGCTCAGGTGGTTAAGCATCCAACTCCAGCTCAGTTCATGATCTCACAGCCTATGAGTTCAAGCCCTGCATCAGGCTATCTACTATCAGAAGAAAGCCAGTTTCAGATCCTCTGTCCGCCTCTATCTCTGCCCCTCCCTCATGTGCTCTCTTGTTCTCAAAAATAAACATAAAAAAAAAAAACCCTGCTACATCACAGGATATGTTCATGCTCAACTTTACCAGAGGATGCCAGGCTATTGTCCAAAGTGACTGCAACAATTCACATTTCCACCAACAGTAAATACTTCTTTTTTTCTACATCTTTGCCAACACTTGACCACAGTCATACTTTTTTACCTGCAGTCTGGTGGGTATAAAAATAGCACTGCATATAATTTGAATTCATTATTTATTAATGAGGTTCCACATTTTTTTCATGCCTATTGACTATTTAGGCTTCCATTCCTGTGAAATACACATCTTTTACAAGTGTTTTATGATAAACATAAGTTCTTAATTTTTATGTAATCATACTTAACAGTATTTCAAGTTTTGTGTGTTATGTATCTCAAACTCTTCCCTAAGGTCGTGCAGTCATTATTCCATATATTTCTGAACATTTTAACCTCTTTTCAAAAAATGAAGTCTGAAAAATATATGTTGAGAAATTTTGTTTTAAAACATTGACATGAGAGGTGCCTATGTGGCTAAGTCAGTTAAGTGTCCGACTCTTTGTGTCAGCTCAGATCATGTATCATGATTCATGAGTTTGAGCCCAGCATCAGGCTCCATGCTGACCGTGCAGAGCCTGCTTGGGATTTTCTCTCTTTCTCTCTCTCTCTCTCTCTACCCCTTCTCTGCTCACTCTGCCTCTCTCAAATAAACTTTAAAAAATTTTTAAATATTGACATGAAAATATATTTACCATTTTAAATGTCTTTTACTGTTCCCTCTTTCCTATAAAAACCTTAAAATACTAATTCCAACGAGCTAGCTACATGTTACCCAGAATTTCTGTTCCCCCTTCCATTTATTTGGTCAATACTTCTAGGTTTACAGAAGTATCCTGAAGACATTTTCTACTATTCTCTGGCCTTTATTCCTGCTGTGGTGAAGTCTGCTCTGTTTGATTATTTACAGGAATCTTTTTTTTTTTTTTTAACTCTGGTTGCTTTTTAGATCTTTTCTTTGTCTTTGGTATTTCTTCTCTGGGCTTCCTGAGTGGTCTTGAGTGGTCACGTTTTTCATTAATTTGTAAAATCCTATCTCACCTCCCTGCATATTGCCTTCCTCTTTTCTTCCCATTCTTTCCTTCTAAAACTCCTTTTCTATACACTTTGAACTTTCCTAGTTCTAGTCTCTATATATTAACTTCTTTCCTATTTTTCAGTTCTTATTTCTAGGGGTTTCATTATTGGTTATATTATACTACCTTCCAGTTCATTAATTCTATCTTTAGCTGTTTCTACACTTCACTCTAATTCATCTACTATGTTTTTAAATTCAATAACTGTAATTTTTATATATACTAGTTCTCTGGTTCCTTTCCCAAATGGCCATTTCCCCTCCACAGTCTTGGACTTTTCTTAAGAGTTTAGATTCTTTTTTTTTTTTTTTTTTTTACATCCAATAATGTTGAACCTTTTAAACCATTCTTAAGTGTACAGTTCAGTGGGATTAAATACATTTACCATGTTGAATAACCATCACCACTATATATTTCCAAAACTTATTACCCCCAAAAAAAAAAACTCTGTACCTCTACTTCCAATAATAGATAGAACATCCAAACAGAAGATCAGCAAGGAAACATAAGAATTGAACACTATAAACCAATTACACCTAATAGACTCATAAAGAATACTCCACCCAATAAGACCAGAATATACATTCTTCTTAAGTACATATTCTTAAGTACACATGGATCATTTTCTAGGATAGACCATGTTAGGCAACAACATGGTTAATGAACTTAAGGAATTTTTTCCAATCACAATGGAATTAAATGAGAAAACACCTAAGGAAAACTGGACAATTTATATGTGGGAATTAATACACTTTTAAACAACCAAGGGGTCAAAGAAGTCACAGGAAAATTAGGAATACCTTGAGATGAATGCATACCAAAATTTATGGGTTGTAGTACAATTGCTAAGAGGGAAATTTATGGCTGCAAACATATATACAATTTAAAAAAGAAGGATCTTGGGGCACCTGCGTGGCTCAGTCAGTTAAATGTCCGACTTTGGCTCAGGTCATGATCTTGTGGTTTGAGCCCTGTGTCAGGTTCCGTGCTGACAGCTCAGAGCCTGAAGTCTGCTTCGGATTCTGTGTCTCCCCCTTTCTCTACCCCTCTCATGCTCATATTCTGTCTCTCTCTGTCTCTCAATAATAAATAAATGTTAAAAATAATAATAATAAAGAAGAAGGACCTCAAGTCCCTGATAACCTAACTGTACACTTTAAGGAACTAAAAAAAGAGCAAACAAAACCCAAAGATAGTAGAAGCAAATAATAAAGATTAGAGTGAAGATAAGTAAAACAGCAAATAGAAAAATACAGAAAATGAAACCAAAAGTTTTTCTTTGAAAAGACTGAATATTGACAAATCTTGAACAAGACCAAAAAAAAAAAAAAAAAAAAAAAAGACTCACTCTCAAAACTGAAAGAGGAACACCTAGGTGGCTCAGTCAGTTAGGCATCCAGGCATCCAACTCTTAAGTTTCAGCTTAGGTCATGATCTCAAGGTTCAGGAGTTCAAGCCCGACATCAGGCTCTGAGTATACAGCCTGCTTGAGATTCTCTCTTCCCCTCTCCCTTTGCTCCTCCCATTCTTTCTCTCTTCCTCAAAATAAATAAACTTAAAAAAACAAATAAAATTTAAAGATACAAATAAAACTGTGAGGACCTTACTACCAATCTTGCAGAAATAAAAAAAAAAATTACAAAACACTATAAACAATTATACACCAACAAAATGAATAACTTAGGTAAGATGATACAATGGACAAATTCCTAGATATACAAAATCTACCAAAGCTGATTCGTAAAGAAAAACTAAGTAAGACTTAAGTAGTAAGGAGACTGAATCAGTCATCAAAAATCTCCCAAAATAAAAAAACTCAGGATAAATTCACTGAATTCTATACCATTTAAAGAATTAATACCAATCTTTCTCAAACTCTTCCAAAAAATTAATAAGGGAACACTTCAAACTCATTCTATGAGGCCAGCATTATCCTGATGCCAAACACACTACAAGAAAACTATAGAACAATATCCCTTATGAATACTGATACCAAAAAAACCTCAATAAAATACCAGCAAACTGAATTCAGCAGCACAGTAAAAGCATTATATACCACGACCAATGAATGGATTTATGGTTTAACATACGAAAATCAATCTAGCACCAAACTAATGAGTGTGAAATTACTGTGAATTAATGGTAAACCATCTGACCATCTCAATTGATACAAAAAGAATCTGCCAAAAATCAACACACTTTCATTAAAAAATACTTAATAGGGGTGCCTGGGTGGCTCAGTCGGTTAAACGGCCAACTTCACCTCAGGTTATGATCTCACAGTTCGTGGGTTCAAGCCCCACATCAGGCTCTCTGCTGACAGCTCAGAGTCTGGAGCCTGCTTCGGATTCTGTGTCTCCTTCTTTCTCTGACCCTCCCCTGCTTGCACTCTGTCTCTCTGTCTCTCGAAAATAAACATTAAAAAAATGTTTTTTAATAAAATAAAATAATAAAAAATAAAAACATACGATCTTAACCAGGGCATCTCGGGTGGCTCAGCTGGTTAGGAGTCTGACTTCGGTTCAGGTCATGATCTCCTAGTTTGTGGGTTCTAGCCCCACATTGGGCTCTGTAATGACAACTCAGAGTCTGGAGTCTGCTTAAGATTTTGTGTCTCCCTCTCTCTCTGCCCCTCCCCAACTCGTGCTGTCTCTCTCAAAATAAATATTAAAAAAATTTTTTTAAACATACTATCTTAAAACTTTAAGATACATAGCACCTTAGCAGCAAGTACTCATGAAAACAATTACTCATATTTTTCTTATTGCTTGATTTCTTACTATTTCTATAACATATTGTTATAAAAATGTGTAACAATTATCTTAACAAAGACAAATTAAACATATCAACATTCAATTTAAAAACAAAATGCCTTTTCTTTTTAGCAAGTACCTTCTCTTGAAAGACAACAGCAGTTTCCAGCCCTGGCATGATGTCCAATAGGAGTCTGCAAGCTGCAGTGTTTAAAGGGGGCTCTCGGCTTGTCATCACATATGCATTCACCAGCTATTAAAAAAAAAAAAAACAGAGGAATACTTTTCATCTGAAATTCAACCCAGGCAAATTAATGATGTCTAATAAACTCTTAATATATTCCCATCACTTGCCTAAGGGGTATTTAAGAAGATTATCCCTAACAATTACTAATTAAACTCTTATTCATTATAACCCACTGAGTCATGATGGGATCATATATTATTTATTCTGCAGCTTTAAAGTCAAACACCCCCCCAAAAGAACAAATCAGCAACCACAGAAATTAAAGCTCAAAGAATATCAAGAAGGGGGGCCTGGGTGGCTCGGTCAGTTAAGCATCTTGACTCCTATTTACGAATCAGGTCATGATCTCATGGTCCTGAGATGGAGGCCAACTCAGGCTCTGAACTGGGTATGAAGCGTGCTTAAGATTCATTCTCTCTCTCTCCACCCCCCCCACCACTCCCTTACCATCTGCCACTCCCCCGCTCTCACACATGCGCTCTCTCTCTTAAAAAAAAGTATCCAGAAGAAATCATTCCCTATTCTTTTTTTAAGCCCTACTCTTACATACACTTTCTCAGAAGGATAAAGCAGGGCAAGATAACCAACCCCTTCCAGATTCTTGACAATGGTTAATGGAAATTTTGAATTTTGTACTTCTACTATAAATACATTTAATATTATATACAAATTGTAAACATATATAAATTTATTAATAAAACTTCTCTTCTATCATTCAAATATTACTGAATCTACTACTAAGTGGCACTATGTTCTGGGCTGGGAATACAACAGTAAATAAGATGCAGTCCCACCATCAAAGGGTTCATAATCCAACAGAGCTGACAGTTGGAAAAACAAGTATCTTGAGTACAGGATGCTACAGAAGTCTGTAGGAGGTCACGCAACTCCTGCAGAGGAATCCGAGAAAGGCTTTAGAGGGGAAAGTATTCCAAGCCAGAATGTAAAGGACAAGTAGGAGTAGCTAAGGAAGAATGGGAAGGAGAGGCAAGTCAAAGGGCAAGAATTTAAAATTGAAAGAACAAAGGCCAGAGAGAGATTGGGTTTTTAAACTGAGGACTTTAAAATTCATCTTGCGGGCAATGGGAAACCACTAATGGATTATAAGCGAGAGGATGCCATGATCACTTTTTGCATTTTAGAAAATTTTTCTGGGCTAAAAAATGAAGAGCCGGTTGGAAAAGAACAAGACAAGATGAGAAATCAGTTAAGAGGTTATTGCATAACTGAGAGAGAGATGGTAGTGGCTAAAAAGGTCTGGCAGCAAGCGCATAAAGAAATGGAGGCATTTGTGAAGTTAAATGAAAGGGAATGATAAGACCTTTAAGTTTAACTGAATTAAGAGAGCTTGGAAAAATAAGAGACAACTTCTAGCTGGCTAGACAAGGACATCAATTACTGAGCTAGAGAATAAGAGAAACAGATTATAGAGCAAACAATTAGGTGGAATTCAAGGTGCCTATGGGGAATATCCAGTTGGAGCTATCTAGAAGGCAGCTTGACATTTCCAGAGAAGCAGAGACATTGGTGATCAATAAATAAATTGGAATTAATATAATACAGATTATAATAATAGCTAGTACTTACTGAGCCCTCATGTACCAGATTCTGTGCTAAGCACTTTTTTTAAGTATATGTGCTACCAAAGCAAGCACAACACTTTTCGTGAATCATTTCATTCAAAGATTACAAAAATATTTTAAAGGTAAGATCATTCCTATTTTATAGATTAGGAAAATAAATCTTGGAAAAAAATGAAGTTTAGAGAGGCTTAATATACCTCAAGATCAAACTGTTAGTGAACAATGAAGTGCATTTAAACCCAAAACATGGACCCCAAAGCCCATGCTCTCAAGGATCATGCAATTCAGCCTCCAAAAACAAACCTAACAGCTACAACTTACTGAACAATTACTATGTCTCAGGCCCTGTGAATGCTATATATATCCCCCCATTTACATCTTAACAGCCCTGAGTTAGAAAAGGTATCTTTCCCTACCCATGCCCACTGCACATACCACAGTGTCAGTGCAGAATCATACCTCATATACATCACTGAGTTTTCTATTCAGAAACTCAAGAAAATGTCTATATTCCCAAACTCAAAATCATTTTGCCCAAAGATAAGCACAGATGCCCTAGGAGTCCTTGTCATATTCAACCATCCAAAGTACACACCAAAGAGAAAACACCTTGGCCACAACTAGGACTCTGGTAAGAAAGAAATCCATGATGACTCTTAGCTTGTTGAACCAATACCAAACAAACAAACAAACAAACAAAAAACCTACCCACCCACTCTATTCCCAACTTTGTAAAGACCTCAAGAGAAAGCAAAGTATTTATAAACAATAAAGGTATAGCAACCACTGATGATAATCTCTAAGAAAAGTAAGAAGCAAACCTACTGCATTCATGAAATCATCATTCTTGAAGAGTATTCTCAGCAAGTGGCCCAGCATACACTCTGGATCAGCTCGACCTACCAAAAGAAGAGGGGAGGAACAAACAAAGGAATGAGTAAGTCATCCCAGTCAAGCAACTCAGACCTCTGGAAAGGCACCTGGGTGGTTACAAGTACCGTTAAAATGCCAGCAAAAATAAACAGAAACAAAGAAAAATTCTTTTGATGAATCAGATTTCATAAGAAACATTCTCTAAAATTAAAAGTGACAATACAAAAACTTGAGACACTGCTCTCTAACTTTCCCGTCTCCCAGCACATTGCCTACACAGCCATGCTAAATTAAGTAAATGTGCACTAGACCCAGACCAGCATTACTAAGAGTATACAAGGTCTAAAAAAGAATCATAAAGGAGGCTAAGAGAAAGAAAACCCCTGATTTCCCAGCCAGGTTAAGGTAGAAAGCACAACTTTTTCTGATGGATGGCCTGGAGGGGATAAGACTCCAAATCTAATCTCTTTTTCAACTATACACTAAAAGTAGCAGAAATGCATCCTCAAACCTGTAATGATACTCCAGGTTGTGGGAGCAGGGCACAGGAATGGAATCCCATAAAGTAATCACCAACTCTAAAGATATGGTAAGTTTGGCCATCTTAACTTCTGAGCTCCTGGGGAAAGAAAGGCCAGGAACCCAGGATCTACTCAATACACAAGACTAAAGATAAAAGAATTAATGACTGGTAGAATTATTGGTTTTTAAAACAGATACCATCTATTTTAATTTTCCTTTAAGATCATTAGAGTGGCAAATTTAGTCAAACTCAAAATACAATTTAGGATGAAGAAAAGATGTGACCCACTGCTACAAAGTTTCTACCAAGTTGTAATCAATATTCCAAAGTAAATCACAAAAAGAAAAGTTACAGAATGGTATCATAAAAACTAGATGAAGACCTCAAATTACATAACCTCCTGTTAATAAATGACAAAACTGACACCCTCATTTTTATTAATAGAAATTATATCTAATAATGTAAGAGGTAGGGAGGAAAAAATTGTCTTTAAAATCTCCTACTGAAAACTGTATCAATCATCATTCTGTCTCTCCCTTCTTCTCATTACCATTTTATCCTTTCCAAGGCCCTTCCAAGGTCACTAAGCATGATCATCTCTCTTTTAATTCCTTTCATCTCCCCATAAGTTAACTTCTTCTCTCACATTCACATTTGTACTTCTTTATGCTCTGATTGCCTTACTGAAGGTAAGAGTTAAATAGGTGAACAGCCCTCCAAAGTCACAAGTGAGGATGTCTAGGACAAGAGCAACAGGTAACATCACATAAATAACTGGACACTCAATTTCAAATGCCTAGCCTACTTACATTTGAGAACAAAAGTCTAGGAAATAGAAATAAACCTGTACCATTCAGGTGGGTATACAATGTTCTCATTTTCACAAGTCCCACTCATTCGCATCTCTCTCCACACAAACAATAGCTCTTTTTTCCACAAAGGACTGCTTCTCACTTTACACAGAGAAAGGTTGATTTAAGCTTTCCCACTGGTACTCTACCTTAGAGAAAACATAAAATGGCAAAGTCTCAAGTCTCATATAGTTCTGTATCATACCAAATTCTATGCTAAAGCAGACTGGATTGTCATAGATCTAATTAGCCCAAAATAAAACCAAATTAACATGAAATGGCATACGTTAGCTGCTGAGTTACTAAAGCAGACATCAAGAAACCTATTTATTATTCAAGGTTCCAGTTTCATAACTAAAAGCAAGGCATTGAATGTATTTTCAACTAAATTTCCTCATTAGTAAAGGATAATTATCCCTTTTACTCAAATACTCCAAGTTCATAACTGTTTCAAACTTGTGTGAAAAACTAAGGCACAGAGAGTAAACTCTTCTGGGTTAAAACTCAGAAAAGGAGAACATTTTTTCTCTTTTTAAGTAATCACACCAAAGGAGTCAATTTGGTATGATTGACTACCTAATTTAGCTCCTTAGTTATCTTCTATTTGATATGTAAATATTACAAAGATTTCCATTTTTCCAGCGATTTATTTTTCCTTATTACCCCCACCTTGAGCAATACTTTAACAATTAGATGGTCTTAAAACTTAGCATGAAAGATGCTATTTCAATTTTAAATTTTCCTATTAAGCTATCTTTTTTTTTTGTTGTTTACAAGAAAATTAGAACCAGGCTTAAGAGAACACAGGTCTCACCAGGATGTCGGTCATCAAATGGGTCTGGATCTCCCTTACGATATTCTTCAGTTTCTTTTTCAATCAATTCAGACATCCTAGCACAAAGGGAAGACAGGGTCAACTCTAGACAAGCATACAAAAAAAAATGTACCATCACCTACTATAGTCAATTCAACAAAATGTAAAATAAAAGTAAAAACTTAGAAAAAAGATATTTTCCTAATGAACACAGAGCTAAATAAAACAATGTCCACTCCCAAATTCATTCTTCTCTCCACTTTCCTGTCTCAAAAAAAATTGGACTACCATCCCCTCAGGAGCCAAAAAACCTAGGAATCACTAAACCTTCTCTTTCTCCTCACTCCCACAACAATTCCTGTTGGTACTACCTACAAAGTATCTCCTGACTTCAGTCTTTTTTTTTTAAGTTTTATTTATTTTGAGACAGAAAGAACGCAATCAGAGAGAGAGGGAGAGAGAGAGAATCCCAAGTAAGTGTCAGTGTGGAGCCCAAATTCAAGAACCATGAGATCATGACCTGAGCCAAAATCAAGTCGGGCCCTTAACCAACTGAGCCACCCAGCACCCCTCAATCATTTCTTTAAATCTTGACCACTCCTGGGGTGCCTGGGTGGCTCAGTTGGTTAACCATCTGACTTTGGCTCAGGTCATGGTCTCTCAGCTCATGAATTTGAGCCACACGTGGGGTTCTGTGCTGACAGCTCAGAGCCTGGCACCTGCTTCGGATTCTGTGCCTCCCTCTCTCTCTCTCTGCACCTCCCCCACTTGTGCGCGCACACTCTCTCTCTCTCTCTCTCTCTCTCTCTCTCAAAAATAAACATTAAAAAAATTTAATAAAAATAAATAAATCTTGACCATTCCTATCCTTGCCAGAACACCATCATCAAATGACTGAACCACCTTTTCCCCAACTTCCTGCTTCAATGTTTGACTATTCATTCTCCAACTTCCAACAACTTACCACAGTAACTTCAATTAGACCCAAGTACTACTATGGCTTATACTAATCCAGCTTCTGTCAGCATCTCTGACTTCTACTCTGCATTCCATTTAAAAGGCTTCAGTCACATGATCTTCTCTGCTCTTCAGAGAGTTCAAGTTCACAGTTGTTTCAGGGACAAACTGCTGTTACTTCAACCTGTGATATATCCCCCCTACCCCCACTCCTAAGCACCCACCTGTACCCCAAGCAATCACTCATCTGCTCTCTCTCATCACAGATTAGTTTTGCCTGTACTAAAATTTCATACATATGGAATCATTTACACTCTTTTTTATGACTGGTTTCTTTAGCCCAGCATATTTTGAGTGATCCATGTTATTTATTACATGTATCAATAATCTTTTTGTATTCATGCCTTCTTTTTGAAATAAGAAAAATCACATTTTGAATACCCTAAGAAACAATGATATTTTAACCTATTGTAATGACAATCAAATACAAGGCTATTATTACACTCCCCAATATCTGTCATGCTCTGTCCTAACTCAAACTCTCCTATATGCTTTATTTCTACAAAACCGCACTTCCCAGTCTTAAAAGTTAAGCTCCCTGCAAAAACTCTTGCCCACTCTGGCACATTTTTCCCCATTAGGTCTCAAAAAAAAATATTTCTACTTTTTCTACCCTTACCTTTAAACTCTGAAAATTCACTTTGCCACAAAGGGCTGTCACATAAAACAGGTTTAGAATTACATATCATAAGATCTACTAGTATCTTCAGTTGAAACTAAGCAATGTAGCACAGAAATTTAAAAACATGGATTCTGGAGCCAGATGGCTAAGGTTCAAATCATACCTTTTCCACTGTGCGTGACTTTGATCAAGTTATTTAGCATTTCTGTGCCTCATCTATAAAATAAGGGGAATAGTTCCTACCTTAGAGAGTTTCCTTGAGGTTTAAAATATGTACTTTGCTTTCAACAAAGCCTGACATGTAAGAGCTAGTTAAATGTGGTAACAATGAAAAATGAGAATCAAAAAACAAACAAAAACAATTTAAGGTAGATTTGACTGAAATGGGCCAAGAAGGAGTCTTACGGAGGCAGTATTCATGTTTTTTTTAATAGATTATTGCCAAGCTGGTTTCCATAGAACACCCAGTGCTCTTCCCCACAAGCGCTCCCCTCCATGACCATTACCCTCCTTCCCCTTTCCCCCTCCCTCTTCAGCCCACAATTTGTTTTCAGTAGTCAAGAGTCTCTCATGATTTGCTTCCCTCCCTCTCCCTAACTTCCCCCCCACTTCCCCTTCCTATGGTCCCGTTAGGTTTCTCCTGTTAGATCTATAAGTGAAAACATATGGTATCTGTCCTTCTCTGCCTGACTTATTTCGCTTAGCATTACACCCTCGAGTTCCATCCACGTTGCTACAAATGGCCAGATTTCATTCTTTCTCATTGCCATGTAGTATTCCATATATACCACATCTTCTTGATCCACTCATCTGTTGATGGACATTTAGGCTCTTTCCATGATTTGGCTATTGTTGAAAGTGCTGCTATGAACATTGGGGTACATGTGCCCCTCTGCATCAGCACTTCTGTATCCCTTGGGTAGATCCCCAGCAGTGCTATTGCTGGGTCATAGGGAAGTTCTACGGTTAATTTTTTGAGGAACCTCCACACTGTTTTCCAGAGTGGCTGCACCAGTTTACATTCCCACCAACAGTGTAGGAGGGTGCCTGTTTCTCCACATCCTTGCCAGCATCTATAGTCTCTTGATTTGTTCATTTTAGCCACTCTGACCAGTGTGAGGTGGTATCTCAGTGTGGTTTTGATTTGTATTTCCCTGATGATGAGTGACACTGAGTACTCATGTTCTTTAACATAATATAGGTGATAGTTTTGAAAGTAAAAAATCCATTAAGCAGAGTACAGTACATGTCTCAATAATATAAAAAAAAAACAACAACCATAGAATTTGGGTAACACTCATATAGCTTGGCCCAATTCCAGTCCCTTTCACAGAATCAAGTCAAAGGCTTAACTATAAATAAAATAACATAAATAGTAAATGAAAAATCAAAGATAAAAAAAACATGTATTTTTCTTAGGAAAATTGCCCAAAAAAAGCTCTGAAAGTTGTGACAAATAAGAGGCATGCCTGAAATTCATTTGCTGTTCATGGAATATACCAAAACACCCAAAACATGCAGTCAGTTGAAGTGGCCATAAAGGAGAGACCAGACATGTGAAAGAACTTCAGGAAATATCCAGTGAACTACCATACCCACAATTTGGATGATGGGAACTGCCCCTTTCAAAAATATTATACTTTTCCAAGTCCTACCAGCTCTTAAACTTTCTGTCTAACCTTGAAGGTCCTTAAAGATCTTGCTCCATGTTAACTTTATTTTCCATTCCTACCTTACATTTCCCCTTTACTCTGGGCCCTTTCCTCACTGCCACAAAAACATGCCTCAGTTCCTTCTCCCCCCTTGATGCTTTTTTCAGTTAAATTTTTCACTTTTCTGCTTGTTTTTCTGCTTTTCATCAAGCTATATCTACCATATTTTAAGTCTCTATTCCAGAAAAACTTTTACCACCTCCTGTACCGGAAAACCAACTGGAATTAGGTGTTAAAATCCAAAATTCTAAGTTTAGGTTTCCACTGTCTATGTTGTCTTTTGCAAGTAGCTCCACGGAAGGCTGCCACTTAACAATGTAGCTCTCAGTGATACTTTTAGTGACAAAGGAGGAAACTGAGTTTCAGGGAAGTGTCTGACAGTTCCAACACACAAAAGGTCCTCAAATATTTATTGAGTGAATAAGAGAAACTGACTCATTCAAGTTTTTTCCATACTCGTAAATGTTGCAATATTAAAGAACTATACTGCCCAATTAAACAACTCATTATGTATTATTTTGTACTACTATGCATTGTTTCATATCTGTTAGTTGCCTCGCAGATGTTGATCTTCTCGAAGACAGAGCCCCTCTATTTAGGCTTTGCATTACTGAATATCATAGCACAGTGACAAAGTGAAGGGTCACATATGATCATGAATGTGAAATATTCTTGAAAATAAAACATTGAGTATCTTTACTATTAGGTACTCAATAAACATTTTTTCCAATTAGGTGAATCTAACACTAACATTATTAACCCTATTTATGATTCTCTCCTTTTATGGACTATTATACCAACAGTCCACATTTTAACTGCACAATACTTAGATTCTTTAGTTTACTGTGGCTGCATTTCAAGTATCTTGTGATCAGTAATTCCTAATCTCCAATGCCTCTACAAATTAAAATCCACTTTCCACCAGTCAGCAATAATCCTGTTCCTAAAAAATAAATAAACTGCACTTTTCACAAGTTCCCCATGTATCAAGAGCAACAAAGCATTTCTCCCTGTTTAAACTTTCAAAGGATCATAGTTCCCTTTATTCCTATAGAATAGATCATTACATAAACAAAAGGCTTTTTTTCTCTGCTGTATCAAAGGTTACAGGTTAAAGATCCCCATGTTCCAGGGACCTCCTTAGAAAAACCATGGGCATCCCTCTCCAGCCTTTATTTTTCATTCTCCTGTTTAATACAATCATTTAGTAAAATTATGCCCCACATAGTTACTATGTACCAGGCATGCACAAGTTATTGTCTAAGAAGACACCAATAAAAACGTGTAGTACCGGTCTTTAAAAAACTTATAATTTAGTAAAGTGACACGTGCAAAAAAAAAAAAAAAAAAAAAAAGAATTATAGTACAATGTGATTAGAGTTAAAATGAGAGGAATTATAATTATACCACATTTTATTAAGTGGGTGGGTATGTGCATATACACACATACATATACATACATATGAATGACAAAGTATTATAAGAAGAAAAAATGGAGCCCAAACCTGAGAATGTCAAAGTCAGAGAAGGTTTTTTACACATGATTCTCAAATTGATTCTTTGCCAGACAGAAAGACACACCAAAGAAAGGCATTTCAGTCCAAATGAATAGCAAGTGTAAAGGTTCACAGACATTACAAAATATGGGACTACTCCTTACTGAAAGAGACTAATACTGTGAGACAGAAAAGGAAGTGAGGGCCAAATTATAAATGGCTTCCTAGGCACTCTTAAAAGTTTATATTTTATTCTGTAGGAAAACTTGAGTCAGAGAAGAATTATGATCCAAGATATAAAAATCAGATTTGTATTTAGAAAGAGGACTCTTTCAGCCCAGAGGAGGATGTATTAGAAGAGGAGGATGTATTAGATGGAGAGAAAATTCAAAGTGCCTAAGAAGCCTGTCAAGACATGATCAATAACTAATGAAGGATATGGTAAGGGGGAATGGGGAAGAAGAAAAAGCAGATATCCTCAGGGCTTGGGGACTAAAGTGTGCTAGCAGAGGAATACACTGGGGAGATGGTTTTCAGGTTTTTAGTTTGAAACTATGTACACTCAGCAGAGAATACAAAAGCACAAACTGTGAAAGAGGAAAGAGGCAGAATGAATTATGATAAGCTCTATTAGATATGGTATATTTCAGGTGTCTGTGAATAGCCAGGAAAAGAGGTGTACACCAACCAGCTAAGAAAAAGATCTGAAATTTTTAAAAAGAGAGATCTGAAGCAGAAGATTTTAAAGTGAACCTAAGAAAAAGGTTTTAAACCATGTACAGGAATAAAACTATCTAGGTAGAATAATCAGGGTGAGGAGAAAAGAGTACCAAGATTGAACCCTAAGACTGAAACACAGACAAGAGAAGAATCTAAGAAAGAGAATAAGAACTGCCTCAGAGGAAAGGTAAGAAATTTAAAGAGCTTCAAGAAGTAGTGAGATAAAGCTGATTTAGAATTCAGTCAAGATAAAAATGTTCCCCTACTACTCTCCAATTTTTCCTTTTTAAAATGAATTTTTATATTTTTTTATTTTTATTTTTATTTTTGTGAGAGAGAGAGAGAGAGAGAGAAAGCGTGAGCAGGGGAGGGTCAGAGAGAGAGGGAGATACAGAATCTGAACCAGGCTCCAGGCTCTGAGCTAGCTGTCAGCACTGAGCCTGGTGTGGGGCTCGAACCCACAAACCATGAGATCATGACCTGAGCTGAAGCCAGACGCTCAACCAACTGAGCCATCCAGGGGCCCCTTAAAACGAATTTTTAAAAAAACATAATTGTTCATTCGTACCTGGTAAGGATAGGTACCATGTCCTGCCCACTGCCATGTTCCTTTTCCCACTGCTCCAGCAGGGTAGTGAGCTCAGCTTTGGAGTCCACATGCACCGCTACTGTAGTCATGACTTGGCCTAAGGAATCAAAAATTTAAATAGACACATGAATACAGGCTAATAAACCGGACATACTTCCTACAGTGAGAAAGGGGGAAAGGTGGGATGAGCAAGCAACAAAAACTTAACTCTGAGACTCCCTCAGATAAATTTTATTAGTGGTATAGTGGGAAACCCAGCATCGGGAGCCAAAATACTCTTCAAGTCCTTTCACCTTCTCCCAACCTTAGTTTGCTCAACTGTCAAATGAAACAAACTGGATCAAAATTGTGATTCTTACCTTTCTAGAATCAGGAATCCCTTTTGAGAATCAGACAAAAAGTTGGGGTCCCTTTCTCCCCTCAAAAATGCATATATCTATATACCACACATACAAAAATCCCTAGACTAGATCTCTGAGGTCCAAAACTTTAAAGCTATATATTTTATTTTGAGAGAGAACAAGAGAGAACATGTGTGCACAAGCAGGGGAGGGACAGAGGCAAGGGGAGTGGGAGAATCCCAAGCAGGCTCCAAGCTATCAGCGCAGAGCCCAATGTGGGGCTCAATCCCATGAACCATGAGAGCATGACCTGAGTTGAAATCAAGGGTCAGACACAACCGACTAAGTCACCCAGGGTCCCTGAAGTTATTTTCTTTTTAATAGAAAGTGTAGCAAAAACTATTCCCCAAAATATTTTGCTTTTATAAGTCTTTGGGGAAAAGTTCTATGAAAGATAAATAATACATTCCTGTCAATTCTTTACAAAAGGCCAAGAACTAAAGTAGATCATTACCAACATGAAAGTTGAAGAGGAGCATTATAAACCCATTTGTCTTTCAGGCTTCTTTCTCTCAAAGCTGATTTCCTAGAAGGAGCATGAAAGAATGGAAAGGCAAAGAAGTTGGTGGTTGAGTGGTCAGCCCACAGATACAGAAGGACAGGGAGCTGAGGACAAGCTTTGAAGGAGATGCCATGAGACATCCACATGAGGAAGACAGGTTTATTTATAAGGGGCTCCAAAAGGGATAAATGAGACTCAAATGTTTAGATGGTTTACAGACCAACTTCTTTGCCAAAATAGTCTTAAGATCAAAATGTCAGACTTGCCCTGCAAAATTTGTATTTTCACAGAAAATAGCAACCATTCTATAAAAACACTTTAACACTAGAAAGGGATTACTATCTGATCCAGAATTATTATTAACTCTTCTAAAGCTATCTACCATAAGACCAAAGGAAATACATGTGAAAAATACCACCAACTCTCTAGAATGTAAATATTTATGGGGTGCCTGCCTGGCTCAGTCAGAGGAGCATGCGAATCTTGATCTTGGGGTCGTGAGTTGGAGCCCCACATTGGGTGCAGAGATTACTTAAATACATTTTTTAAACTTTAAAAGAAAATATAAATATCTGTGTTCAATAAAGTAGCGGCATTTCTAACAGTACACTGTGATTCATGTCACCAAAGGAGACTATTTCCAAACAAAAAAATTTTTTAATTTAGAGTCCTCTTGGGGCACCTGGGTGGCTCAGTCGGTTAAGCCTCCGACTTCGGCTCAGGTCAGATCTCACGTTTGTGGGTTCGAGCCCCGCGTCAGGCTCTGTGCTGACAGCTAGCTCAGAGCCTGGAGCCTGCTTCCGGTTCTGTGTCTCCTCCTCTCTCTGCCCCTCCCCCTCTCATGCTCTGTCTCTCCCTGTATCAAAAAATAAAATAAAACATTAAAAAAAAATTTAGAGTCCTCTTTTCTGCAGAGAAGAATCCACATTTTATTATTTTAACATTTTTATTTTGAGAGAGAGAGATTGCGTGAGCGGATAAGGGGAAGAGGGAGGGAGATAATCCCAAGCAGGCTCTGCAATGTGAGCACAGAGCACAAAACGGGGCTTGAACTCACAAACCGTGAGATCATGATCTGAGCTCAAGTCAGAAACTTAAATGCCTGAGCCACCCAGGTGACTCGAAGAATCCACATTTTTAGTCTTTCTAGCCAGAGTCACAAAAAAGGAAGTACTACAGGTGTGACTAATATGGACCTCTGATATTAACTTGAGAAAACCCAGGCTGTATTTTTTAGTCACCACGAACTATGCATTTAAAATAACTGCATCTGGAATGATTTTAGATTTACAAAAAAATTGCAAAGGCAGTAGAGAGAATTCACATATACCCCTCAACCAGTTCAGTTTCCATAATGCACCATATTACTTTATAGCAGCACAGTGTCAAAATTAAGAAACCCAACACTGAGGGGCACATGAGTGGCTCAACTGGTTATGCATCAGGGACTTTCAGTTCTATGCATTGGCATATATGTCTATCTTAATGTTAGTACCACATTGTTTTAATCACTGTAGCTTTGTAGTAAGTTTTGAAATAAAAAATGTGAGGGGCGCCCGGGTAGCTCAGCTGATTGAGCCCACATTGGGCTCCACAATGAGCAGGAACCCGCTTAAGATTCTCTCTCTCCCTCTTCCTGGCTTGTGCTCTTATCCCGAAAGAAAGACAGACCCAACATTGCTACTTTATCATTAAATAAACTCAACTTGATTCAGATTGCTCAGTCAGATAAGTATCCAACTCTTGATTTCAACTCAGCTCAGTATTCTCCCAGTTTGTAGAATCGAGCCCTGCATTAGGCTCTGTGCTGTTAGCTTGGGATTCTCTCACTCTACCCCTCCCGCTCACGCACACATGCTCTCTCTCAAAACAAACATAAATAAAAAAGAAGAAAATGATGAGTTTTGGCAAGAATGTGGAGAAAATGGAGAGCACACTGCTGGTGGGATCATAGATGGCATAACAACTATGAAAACCAGCTTGGTGCCTCCTCAAAAAGTTTTTTAAAAAGTTAAACAGAGAATCACCATATGACCCAACAATTCCACATTAAAGCATATATGCAAAAGAACTGAAAAAGATATTTGAAGAAATATTTGTACAAATATTCAAAGTTAGCATATTCACAATAACCAAAAGGTGGAAACAATATCCAAAAGACCTTCATCGAAGGATGAGTGGATAAACAAAATGTGGTTACATTCATACAATGCAATATCACTCAGCCATAGAAAGAAATGAAGTACTGATACACGTTAGAGCTGTGTAAGAAAACTGAAAATATGCAGGGCACCTGGGTGGCTCAGCAGGTTAAGCATTCAACTCTTGATTTCAGCTCAGGTCATGAGATCAAGCCCCGCATCAGGCTCCATGCTGATGGTGTGGAGCCTGCTTGGGATTCTCTCTCTCCCCCTCTCTCGCTCTCAAGCTAAATAAATAACACTTTAAAGAAATTGAAAATACACTAAGTGAAAGAAGCCAGACACAAAAGGCCATACATTTTATGATTCTATTTATGCAAAACATCCAGAATAGCTAAATCCATCAGAAACCTGCCTAATGGTTGCCAGGGGCTTGGGATAGGGGGAACATAGAGAGTACAGACTAATGGAAATGGGGTAATGAAAACATCTTGAAACTAAAAGACATTGTTGTAATGGTTGTACAACATTGTTAGTCTACTAAATGCCACTGAATTGAACACTATAAAATGGTTAGTGGTCAATTTATGGTCTGTGAATTTGACCACAATTTTTTTAAGTGGGGGAAAAAAAGGAGGAGGAAATGCCTCTTGGGTAACTTAAATCAACATAGAACATATAAAGGCAAAGTTTAAGGAAAATATTACATTTAATAAAGGTCAACTTAAGGGGCACCTGGGTGGCTCAGTTCAAGAGTTCGAGCCCCACATTAGACTGCTCTCAGCACAGAACCCACTTCAGATCCTCTGTCTCCTTCTCTCTCTGCCCTTCCCTGGCTCACACTCACTCTCCTCTCTCAAAAATATACATTAAAAAAATAATAAAACTAATGGGGTGCCTGGGTGGCTCAGTCAGTTGGGCATCCAACTTCGGCTCAGGTCATGATCTCACAGCTCCTGAGTTGGAGCCCCTCATCAGGCTGTGTGCTGACAGCTCAGAGCCTGGAGCCTACTTAGGATTCTGTCTCCCTCTCTCTCTCTGCCCTTCCCCTGCTTATGCTCTGTTTCTCTCTTCTTCAAAAATAAACATTTATATTTTTTAATAATATTTTTATAAGAAAAAGGTCAACTCAAGGACACTGAAATATTAAATTTTAAAGTTCAATTTAGAAACACATGTATTCTTTTGGCACCATTTTCAAAACTTCCATTTATTTATGTTTATGAATAACTATAACTTTGGGAATAACTTTCACTTGCCCAGGCAAAACTTAAACTTTTAACGGATTAAAATCATATTGTGGTACCTGGGTGGTTCAGTTGGTTGAGTGTCCAACTTCAGCTCAGGTCATGATCTCACAATTCATGAGTTCAAACCCTGCATTGGGCTCTGTGCTGACAGACTAGAGCCCATTTTGGTTTCTGTGTCTCCCTCTCTCTGTCCTTCCCTCCCCTCAAAAATAAACATTAAAAATAATTTTTAAAAAATAATATCAATAATTCATTTTATTATCAACAAGAGACTATCCAATATAAAATGTTAAAGATGCAGTCATCTTGTTATGCACAGGACAGTGAAGGTACGTTATTCAATTCACCATGTTTTAAACCGAGCTCTTTAAGTGGTATACAGAATTTATGGCCTATCCAATATTGACACAATAGTTACCAATTACTGAATATTAACATGGGACAGACATTTGACTAATTTCTAATATTATTCAAATTATAATTTTCATAACCACCTTTTTTTTTTTTTTTACAGATAATAAAATGGGCTCAGAGAAGTCCCAATGACCAAGTCGTACTTGGTAGAAAAGGATTTCAAGCATTCATATGCCAACTCTGTAGATATACCTGTGAGATCTTGGGTCAAGTTATTTAACTTCTCCAAATCTAAATTTCCTTATCTGTAAAGTGGAAATGGTTGTTGCAAGGATTAAATGGCAATAGTGTCCATGAAATGAAATAAAATAAAGGCCCACAAAAAATATGTGGAATGTCTTAAACCTAAAGATTGCCTGCCCAAGTATTTAGGGATGATGTGTCTGCAGCTAACTTCCAAATGGTTCCACAAAATAAGAAACATACACCACACCTATAGAGAAAATATAACAAAATATTAACAATCATTGAATTAGGATGGATAAACAATCATTTGGAATTCTTCATAAAAGTTGAAAAAAATTAAGTATTTTCTTTACTAATTCGAACCCACTCTCAAATATATATCAAATGAGAAAAGCATAGTGTGTGTGCGTGTGTAGGCACTCATGCACAGGACACCTGCCCCTGGAATAAAAGAGCTCTGGAAGAATACACAAGCACCAGGTATTATCTATTACTTTTGTGAATGTAACAGATTTGCTGAGGGATAATGGTAAGAAAAAGATTCTTCAGTACAGGTTATTAACCTAGCTCTGCCATTTGGCCACTATTTTGTAAACTTTTGTAAATTTTTAAATCATAAAATCTGCCCTCCCCAAATACCCAATACTTAATGGCCTATCTCACAGAAACCATACCAAAGCTTAAAATAAAGGCCAAAATCATGAAACAAATGTCTCAAAGCATTCTTCCTTATTTTTTTTTAAGTTTGGAGATTCAAGTAAAATTCACCCAATAATAAGGATAACATATAAGATGACATATAACAATTTTCTATTAGCGTCCATAATTACAAAAATAACATAAGGAAATTGATAATAAACCCAACTTCATCCACTCCAAACTATCTTGTGGTTCATTCTACCAGTTTCATCCTCTATTAAATTTAACTGTACAATAGGAAAACACTGGGCTCAGCAACTACTCAAAAGAGATTTTGAGCATAAAAGTACGTCCTTTATATTCTGTATCTATAATCTTAACATCCAAAAATATATCACCACTCAAAAATAGATAATACTGCTATACACAAAAATCTTGAGAGCATCAAGAAAAAAAACGAAATCAATTTCTAAAGAGTCTTAATATACAAGCTTATTATAAACTTTAAAAGGTAAACTTCAGTACACTGGAAAAAGAAAATTACAGGACATTGCCAATGAACGCTTCACTCTGTACATTAACAAAGTGTTTAGAACAGGAAGATGATGCTAATAAATAAAACGTGTATACTAATTAAAAGGCTTCACTGAAAAAACCGAGTAAAGAAAAACTGAGACCAATGTAACATGGACAAAGACGATTCATTTGTAACTCAAAAAGAACCATTACACACACTCCAAAATTATTCTTCAACAAATTCGAAACTCAAGAGCTAGCACTACAGTAAGAGGAAGTGAGACGGAAACCGTCTTAGGAAGAGAAGAGTTAAGCAAATGCCTGTCACCCCAGTTGAAAACGACTATTCCCGGAAACTGGCTCCTGGGAAGCTTGGCAGGCACTCCGAAGTTTGGTTCCACGCTGTAGGACCCACACACCTCTCCCTCCACCCCTCCCCTCCATCATAGGAGTGGGAGGAGTGCCCGGAAAGCTCCGCCCCCCCCACGCCCGGTCAGAGAGCCGGGCGGGTGCAAAGGGAGGTGGCACGAGGCCGAGGGAGGGGAGAGCCCGCCCAGGTGACTGGAGCTGGAGGCGGAGACACAGTCAGGGAAGGGGGCCGCCGTACGGCAGGGAAGATGGAGCCCCCCAGCCCGTACGGAACGGAAAATAGGAAAACTGAGAGGAAAAAAGGTTGACGAGGGAAAGGGGAGGCACCCCTCCTCCCGATAGAGGCAAGCACACCCCTGCCCCCCACTCCGGGCGGAAGAGTTACTCTCGGGAAGCTTCTTTTGCGGACTGGGAGAAGAATGTGGAGGCCCCGCCCCCGAGCCAAGAATCTAGAGGAGGAAAAGTCCTGTCAGGCCCGGGACCCAGCCTTCCCGGCGGCCCGGCCCGCCCCCTCCCCGCCGGCGGCCCAGGCAGGTGCCGCCCCTCCCCCAGCCCGGCGCCCACTCTCCCTCCCGCCTGACCACGCGCCCTGTCTCCTCTCGGCCCTCCCAGAGATCTGTCTCCCTCCTTTCCCCACTCACCTTCCCGGGCGGCTCCGCCGCTCCCCCCTGACCCCGCCAGCGGCCACAGTTTCACACACACCGCCTCAGGTCCCGCACTCACTCTCCCTCACTCTCACACAGCGCGACCACAGCTCCAGAGCGGCCCACATATTATGCGTCACTCGCGCGCTACGTGCCGCGCGCGCGCGCGCGCGCGCGCGCGTCCTGACTTGGCGCGAGGTTCGGTGGCAGGGGGCGGGAGGAAAACGCCAGCGCGAAGGACAAAAAAAAAAAAAAAAAAATCAAAGTGCCCCGCGGCCGCCTGGGAAATGAAGTTCCTCTTCTAGGGGCGGGGCCCAGCAGTCTTGATTGACGCTTGAGTACTTCCTCCCCCGCGCGTTGACTTCTGGGATTTATAGTTTTCCCGCCTGGATGCGAACTACTGTGTACTCATTGGCTGCCTCGAAAGGCGGAAGCACAAAGTGGGGAACCAGTTCACTCAAGCCATTGCTACAACCGCTTGACACCTTCTCAGTAACCTTACTCTATGACTCGAGTGAGATTCTGTTTTATTCTCTCATTTGCCCCAATATACCTAGAGCAGACCATTATCTAGGAAAATATTTACTACAAGCGTATCAGAAAGCAAGGCACTCATGAAACAGAAGACACTGGATTTTCTTTGTCTTTCTGTTCAAGACCTAACCTGTAGGATCAGTAGTTATCCTAGGTCTCATATGAGGGAGAGAAAAGGAAAAAATTAAGAGGCCATAGATTAAGGCAGGGCCATCTAATTTAATTCCTTTATTTTGCAGCTGGGAAAAGTAAGGCCCATAGAGAGTGAAATGACTTAACTAGCATCCCACACCCAATTAGCAGTGGAACCAGAACGATTCTTGACTCTGACTCAAGTATCCCTTTTTAGAGACATGAAAAATAGATGTGATTCCACAGCTGAGCAAAATCCTCCCTGATAAGATCCTGCCCAGTCTTTCTCTCTCCAGGAGTACTGAACAAGTTTTTGTGCATTTCTATAGAGTCCTCACAGCCAACACTTTTACAAGGGAGATCATGGAACCCAGCAAACCTTCCTGCTGCTGTGCTCAAGTGCCATAACTAGTAAGAAGCTAGCCAGAGCCTGGATACTGGCTCTCTTGATTCCATTCCCCTTTTTCAAGAAAAGACACCTCCCTCCTCATTTAACTGTGTAACTTGGAGCAGCTGCCCAGACACAAAATTCTAGACTGTGGGTGGCAGCGCCACAGACTTGTCACCTCTCTGAAATCCTTTTACTTGTAATGACAACACAACTCACTTCTCTGTACTTTTGGAACTTTGCCTATGTTAGTAATGGCCACTACCATTTCCTTTGACTTTACAGCAGGCTCAGCTCTAAGCCAATTGTTTAACCCACACTTTTTCATATAACCTACTCCACAGGGTAGATATGGTTAACCATCTATACAGATGAGAAATCTGAGCCCAGAGAGGTGGCCCAAGGAATGGGACCCAGGTTTGCAGGCCCAGAGGCTGCACTCACAACTTTCCTATACCCATCCTCCAGCACTCCTTCAGTTGACTTTCTTGCTGTGCCTCCCTGAGGCATGAACCCAAAGTGCATAAGGTTGGTGCATTTAAACCTTAGATACCCTCCCTCTGTCCATGGTCTAGGTAACACAGCTGTGATTTCCTCACTGGCTGGGGACCTGCAAGAACCCTTGTGGGAACCCAGGGTCCCACTCACCAGCTCCTGATGCAACCTCAGTCTGCCACCAGATGGCAGTGCTCCTCTTCAGAAGCTCAGGCTGGGGCCCTGGGTCAATGATGGGATTGAAGAGCCTCACAGAGGGACTTTGGGAAAGCCAGGACCCAGGAGGCTGGGGAAGCAGAGCAGGAGCTATACATGGCCTGCAGAGCGGTTCCCTCTAACACCTTTGCTCCATAATGCCTCCCTTCCCCTGCCAACACACACACACACACACACACACACACACACACACACACAGCCACTCAATTGATGGCACTCCCAAACTCCCACTCTGGTTTTCCAGGCTGCAGACACATTCCAAGCATATTCACTGATACATTTCACAGCCCAGGAACATGTGCCATCTGCACAAGCATCCACACCTATGCATTGGCACCAGACCTCACAGACAAAGTTTTGACATCTAAGTACATGCAGCACAAATCCACAGATAGTCCAGGCCCACACACCTGGCTTGGTCCAGCATATTGCCCCTGAAAGAGATTCCTTGGCCTCTTTGGAAGAACAGCTATGGACTGTCTTCCCCTGCTCTGCCTGTGCTGAACCCCTCCCTATGGTGTGCCTCAGAAAGCAGCAGCCACCATCCAAAAGTCATGCTTACAGGGCTGACTGGTGGCAGATAAAGGGCCAGAGCAGCCCATCCTTGGCCCCAACATCAAGGGCTACAGACTTGTGTATGTTCTACCTGCCCTCACCCCTTAGCATGCCCATGTACTGAAGTAGGAAAATCAATAGCACCAAATCCTCTGGGCCTCAGGATTCTCCCCTCTCTACTACCCCTTCTTTCCAGTCACCTACTGCCAGTCTCGCCAGAGCTGGGTGTTCTCACCAGCCCATCCCCACACTGGTGCCACTGCAGTTCCTGGTCCTCCTCCTACAACTCCTTGGGGCCAGGAGATGAGGCTACCTATCCCACATCCACCCCTGCTCCACTGTTGGATGGACAAGACTGCTACTGCAAGTGTCCAAGTGTTACAGGAGCCACCATGGAGAAGCTTAGGGTCTATAGGCTCTGAGGGCCCCTGTCTGGACAAAGAGGGAATTCTAGTCATTGATTTGATGCCCTCCTCCTGCCTGGAGACCTTGGCAGCCCTCTAGGAAAATGGAACACTACACTCATTGCCCAAGAGGTATACAAAACAATCACTCCTATATGACCACATCCATATCCACCACTCTTGTTTTGCAGAGGGGAAAAATGAGACTCCACAAAGACAAATTTGAGCCCCACTTTGTCCAGTGCCACAGTAGCTGTGGTCTCCAGAAGTCAGTCCCTGCTGCTATCCACAGATACAACTTCATAGAGGAGCCTGAGGCTCAAGTGAGAATGAAGCAGTGACCACCAGCCCCACCCCAGCTCCCACCTACCAGGGTCTCAACAAGACTGAGGAGTCTCCAAAAGAGCCCCATGCAATCTTTAGGACATACTTGTATATTTTTCAATATTGTTCATCTGAAATTAAAAGTGAACTGGTCATCCTGGGGTGCATGGGTGGCTCAACGGGTAAAGCATTCAACTCTTGATTTTGGCTCATATCATGATCTCATGGTTCATGGGACTGAGCCCTGCGTCAGGCTCTGCACTGAGAGCATGGAGCCTGCTTGGAATTCTATCTCTCCCTCTCTCTATGCCCGTCTCACAAGCATTCTCTCACTCTCTCTTATCGAAATAAATATTTTTAAAAAGTGAACTGGTCATCTTACATTTTATCTGGCAACCCCACCTCAGAACCACTGCTCAGTCCTGGACCCCAAGGACTCCCTGCGTGTGGTCCCCAGAGCCTCTCTTAAATCTTCTGCAAATAGTTAGAAGCAAATCAGAACAACTGTCTCCCAAAGGGTATCATTAGACAGGAGAAGCAGTCAAGGCTCCTTTAGCCACAACCTGATGATGTGAGTGATATTAGGCTCAAATTCTTCTCATCCACCCTTCTCTCTTTAACCCTACTGCTTGTAATCAAGAATTAGAAAATAGTTTTTCCTCTTTACTGGGAAGAATTTGCAGAAGGAGATGGGTCAGCAGTTGAGTCCTGCTTGGGAAGAAAATAGACCTACATCCTAATACTGGTGTTCCCATTTACCAGCTGTGGAACCCTTTCCTAGTCACTTCACCTCAGGAGCTTCAGTTTCCTTGGCTGGAAAGCAGAACTAACATCTTCTTTCTAGCATTGAGGATTAAATGTGATAATGCATGTGAAATGCTCACCTTGAGGCCTATCACATAGTAAGTGCTAGAGAAGTGGTAACTTCCTATTTTGATTATTCTTGGTCTACTGCTGTCCCTGTTGAAGTTCTTCAGCTGGTTTCTCTTTGCTCCCAGGACTGCCTGCTGGCAGAGCTCAGGTTTTCCTCATTTCTATGAGAAATGAACTCCTCACCAGAAAAAATCCTAGGGCATATTTTCAGAAGGGCTGGGAAGTAGCTGAGGAACCACCCTGGGGGGATTACCTGTTCACTCTCTGTCCCAGCCCAGAACTGAAAATTGCATGGGTCAGAGGATGGTTTAAGAAAATCTGCTTTGAGGCCTCCCCATGCCTTTAAGAGCTACCATTAATCAAAGGTGAAAGCAGTCAAAACCAAGGAGCCCCTTCAATGTGAAGCCAGACATGTCACCTTCCCAAACCAGCCTATCCACCCTGCCTCCCTGCTGGGATGAAGCCTGCATCTAGAACCCTTGCCCAGAGCACACTTGCTTCTTTCTGTGGGTCCTCTGGCAGGATGGTGATGGCACAATCAAAGTAGAGGGCAGAGGGAGTGGCCAGAGAAGATATACCCCGGCCTACCCTCACAGTGGGCCTACCCAGCACAAACAAGGGCTGCAGCACGAAGAGGGCCAATCTCTGGCTTCCAGGTACCTGCAAGACCTGTCGGATGACACAGCCTAGCTGCAGTTAGCATCCCTGCTAACTCCCGGGGCCTGCCCTTTCCAGAGGCTATGCTCCAGGTAAGAGGTTGGGGAACAGGTGGATGGAAGGTAAAGAGAGAGCACTCCCAGCCTCTTTTGCCTCAGGTTCCTGGAATCATAAATTCTTCCAGGAGAAACAACAGTGGAATCACAACTGGAGAGAAATCAGAACTGGAGAGAAAAGACCTTGGGCTTTTGGCAATACCCATTTGTGGCCACAAAACCTTTCTATGGAATTCAGGGATCACAGTCCTGACCTATTAAAGGTACTCTGGAGACCGCAGGGGCAGACCCTGATGAAGACTCAGGTTACACAAAACTTCTATCAGTCCTTTTACTTTGAAAAGCTTAGAGAAGATTGGCTTTGTGTAATGGAAGGAGGCTGGTCTGACTCCCCATTCAGAGGCCAGAGACCCACCATCACCACTACCACTTGAAGTAACCGCTACCTTCTGCCCCTCCCTGAACCTCACTGCAATGGGCTTGAACCTCTGAGACATATTGCCAGTGTAGCCAGGAATATCCAGTTAGGCCTGGGAGTTGAAGTCATTAAGGAAAGGTGTTTCTAAGTGTCGAAAATGTCCTGGCCTCTTACCATGAGGCAGTTCCTCTTCATTCCCTCAGAGGTGGAGGTGTCTCTCCATGAAAAGTCACATGATGTTTCTGGGGGGAGCCCCTCTGCCAAGCTCCCGCTTCATCTGGTCCAAACTTGTCACAAGATGGCCTTTTGTGAAGTCACAAAGCTGGCTGCCTCCCTACAGGACCAGGGACCAGGACAACCAGGGATTAGTAGGAATGACTTGGGGGCTTCAGAAGCGGAGGGATGCGTGGGGTCTGGAGGGGCTCAGGTTGTAAAGCATGAGGGGGTCAGTCAGAGACCTGGGGATGAGGACAGTTTCTCAGATCTTGGTCCTTGCAGGGAGGTGAGAAGAGCAGGACCCTGGGTCTCTGGTCTGTGGTTTTTGGCCATTGTCCTGTCCCAGAGGAAGAAGTGAATAGAGGGCCCCACCCCAATTGAATACATATAAAAGTTGTGATCACTGATGTTCTGGATGTTTCATGACAAAGAGAGGTTAAGACCTCTGAACTGGGACTTGGTCTTCCTTTCAGTGCAATCTATCAACTGTCATTCATTTGTGGTTGAATATTCCACCTGTTTTCTGGGCAAGCACGTGCTCTCAAATTCTGCTGCATTGATACAGTCCTGTTGGCCTTGCGATGCCCTCACCCGCTGGACTGCTCAGAGGAAGAAAAAGGTTAGGAGAAGAAATGGGAATACCCAGAACCGCTCTCTCAAGAGTATAAAGATTTCCACCACCAGAGAAGTCAACCCAGGAAAGAAAACAGAAGGGAGAAGAAAGTTTTACTACATAGAGTATGGAAAGTCAGCCACTGTTGTGGAAGGCCACAGTTTGTATGTGAGGGTTAAGGAGAACCACTTGATTGAAGCCTCGTTTTAAAAAAATTAGTGTTTACTTATTTTTGAGCAAGAGAAAGAGAGCACAAGGAGGGAAGAGGCAGAGAGAGAGAGGGAGACACAGACTCCAGGCTCCAAGATGTTAGCACAGAACACAGAGTGGGGCTCAAACCCATGAACCTTGAGATCATGACCTGAGTCTAGGTCAGATGCTTAACTGACTGAGCCACCTAGGCTGAGCCATCCTGAAGCCTTCTTTTTAAAACAAATCAACAGGGGCACCTGGATGGCTCAGTCGGTTGAGCCTCAACTTTTGGCTCAGATAATGAGCCAAACTCACAGCTTGTGAGTTTGAGTCCCCCATCAGGCTCTGGGCTGACAGAGCCTCAAGCCTCCTTCAGATTCTGTGTCTCACTCTCCGTCTCAAAAAAAAAAAAAATCTATTTAAGATATTTTCTGTGAGGGGCACCTGGGTGGCTCAGTTGGTTAAGTGTCCCACTTTGGCTCATGTCATGATCTCACAGCTTGTGAGTTCAAGCCCCACATAGGGCTCTGTGCTAACAGCTCAGAGTCTGGAGCCTGCTTCAGATTCTGTATCTCCCTCTTTCTCTGCCCCTCCCCTGCTCATGCTCTGTCTCTCTCTCAAAAATAAAGATTTTAAAAAATATATTTTCTGTGAAGTTAAGGATTCCTGAGTTTCAGCTCTATGCCTAGCCTTGTATCCTGTGTCACTTGGGCTGAGGAGGATGCAGCACAGGATGGAGTTGACATGTCCTGCCCTCAAGGGCCCACAGTCTAGGAGCTGAGTGACTTTGCCCTGCTGTCTTCCTTAAAAAGAAAGCTAATGGCCCAAGAAGTGGTGGAGCAGCTTGCAATCCTGCCTGGGAGGCACCCTACATTTACCTGAGGGTAAGAACAGACTAGAATTTTGAGGGCTTTTGACATTAAAGTTGCCAAGACAGCTTCAAACTGCCTCTCAAGGGCTGAAATTCTGGGTCCTGGGGTCATTCATTCTGTTACGAGTAGGCCCTCTCCCATGCGGCTCCTCTCTTGGCCATTTTTGCTGCAACATTGAAGCCATGCCTCCACAGAGGGCCTTCTGCTGTCTACTCTATGGAGCCTGCAAATACGCTGTGGGGTCAGGCCTGGCATAAAGGGTAAAAGTCTAGAGGGTGACCCTGGGTAAGTTTCCTCATCAGAACTTTACTAGAGCTATGGTTTTCAAATTTTGTTAGTATTATTTAGTGTAGAATCCTTTTCTTCCAGTGAAATCTTGTACACCTATTCATTAAGTAGAAAAAAGAAGCCATGTTGTGAGTTGGAGAACACTGGGTGACAGAGTTCCTACCAATTCTGAGGAACTCCCTAGGATTCTAAGGAACTCAATTTGAAAACCATCTGTCATGTGGCTTCCAGGCCCTTCCAGGCTTGGCCTGCCATGAATCTGTGACTTCAAAGCCCAGGTTTTACAAAGAAAGAGAGCAGGCCAAGGAATACCACATAGAGTGGACAACTCAGAGTGCTGTCCTAAGTATCTTCCTCCATTATCACTTCTAGTTCCGGGTCCTGCTTCAGCTTAATTACAACTGCCAATACATCTCCAACCCACCTCTCACCTGACCCTCTACTCCTAACTTTGATTCTCTTTTGTGGGTTCAGAAATCAGCACCCAGGACTCCGTGGACTGAAACCCACACAGGTGTCCTAAATCAGGAACACATCAGGCACCTTTCTATACCTGAGTTCAATAGGCAGGAGACTGGAGATTCTCGTTCTCCAGGTAGCATTCAGATTTGCCTCTCTTCTGAGATTCTTGTAGCCTCCAGAATTGTCCTTGTCCTTTTTAGAAAGTTTTTTGTGGGGGTTTTGTTTTGTTTTTAGAGACAGACTGCACACGTGCATGTGAGTGGGGGAAAGGCAGTAGGGGAGGGAGGGGAAAGACTCTCAAGCAGGCTCCAAGCTCAGTGCAGAGCCCAAAGAGGGGCTCCATCTCACAACCCTGAGGTCATGAGTTGAGCCAAAATCAAGAGTCAGACACTCAACTGACTGAGCCACCCAGGTGCTGCCTATGTTTGTCCTTTTTTGAATGCAGGACATATTGATTTCATAAGGCTGCAAGCCTTACCTAGGAGCCAGAAGACATGCAGGGCAGCCAGGGTGGAGAGCAAACCCTGCCCTCCCCATTTCTTTTACCCAAAGATGCAGAGCAGAGGGGACTGAAACAAGGTGGACTCCCCACCCCCAAACCTGGTAGGACTGGATTCCAGGGGCTTTTGTTTCTTTAAAGCGCTTTTTTAAAAAATGTTTATTTAATTTTCAAGAGACAAAGTGTGAACAGGGGAGGGGCAGAGAGAGGGAGACACAGAATTTGAAGCAGGTTCCAGGCTCTGAGCTGTCAGCACAGAGCCTGACAGGGAGCTTGAACTCACAGACTGGAGATCATGACCGGGCTGAAGGCAGTCACTTAACTGACAGAGCCACCCAGGCACCCCAGGGGGCTTTTGTTTCAAAGCATCCATAAAAAGCATCATGGCCTTGGGTACTCTAAGGAGGACAACAGATTCAAAAGGGCAGGGTAATTGTGCTGTGGACCCCATTACAGAGAAAGATAGTTACATTGTAGCAGAGAAGAAAGGCTATTGCCTTTGCTCTGACTAGTAGTAAGGAAAAGCAAAGAACAGACTTTCCTTAGGGCCAGGCATGGTGAAGCAAAAACAAGGCTCTTCAGTAAGCTGACATGCTAGTACAAGGTTCGCAGCCCTAGCTACACATTCGAATCACTTGTAGAGATTTGATGATCTCCCAGTGCCAGGAGCCTATTCCAGATCAATTAAATCAGTATCTCTACAGATGGGTCACAGACATTATTGTTTCCCAAAACTCCACAGGTGATTCATTCACGGTCAAAGCCAAGAACTACTGGTCTGGGGTGAGAGGCTGGCATGAAGCAGGATGTGAATGTGATGCTCTTCACCCAGAGGTGAAGCCTAGAGACTTGAAATCCTGGGGGCCTAGGGAGCTGGGCCCTGCTGTTACTGGGAAGCCATGGGATCCCTTGTTACTCTCCTACCTACATACCCACCCACCTGAGACACACACACCAGAGCACCTATTCCAGTGAAGGCTTAGTGGTCCAGCCCCAGCGAAGGAGAGCATGGAGCAGTGAAGGAGATCACAGGAAGAACACCAGAGCTTGGGCTGCTAAGCACCAGCAGCCCAGACTCCCTCTGTCAGAGGCAAGGCCCTAGCAGTCAGCTGTCCAGTTCTCTGGTTTTTCACATGAAGACCTCAAAGTCCAGAGGGAAGAAATTTTCCCAGGATACACAACTAGCCAGAACTCAATAACCCTCTGCCATAGGAGCTTCACATCATGGCAGCCTTCCTGTGTTGGGCTTTAGCTCTCCTCATCCAGTAAAAGTCCAAAAATGATCGCTGGGGCTTCTATAGAAGTAAGCAGGGATTTTATGATCACCTTTAGAATGTCTTATTGGAGATGCTTGGCTGACCTTGAGGTAGAGGGTATATTCAGCTAATCAGGCCCGTTGGCTCCAATGGGCTATTTGTCCTCAGTCTCTTTTGATAGTCCTGATCCTAAAAAGAAGGGTCATCACCTCAGTGCTAAGGGTGAAACTCCTCGAGCCTGAGGACTACAGAACAAGGATCCACTCCGCCTCTGGGCCTAGGCCCCAGGTTAGAAAGGAAGAGTGGGCAGGGCAGGTTGCTTTGCCATATAAGTTTTTTTTTTTTTTGTACATTAGCCTGGAAGCCACTGAACATGTACTGCTTTGGTAAAAATAAATCATATTGAAAAGTAAAACTATACGTGTCACCATACATTTGTCCAAACCCATAGAATGTGCAAACACCAAAAGTAGTAGCAAACTGCAGACTTTGGGAGATGATGATGAGTCAGTATAGGTTCATTGATTGTGACAAATGTACCACTCTGGTGGAGAATGTTGATAGTTGAGGAGACTGGGGTGAGGGAGGGGGTGGGGAGGTCTGTGGGGGCTGCGTACTTCTGCTCAATTTTGCTATGAATTTAAAACTGCTCTAAAACTAGTAAGTAGAGGGGCACCTGGGTGGCTCAGTAGGTTGAGTGTCTGACTTTGGCTCAGGTCATGATCTCACAGACTGTGGGTTTGAGCCTGCATTGGGCTTTGTGCTGACCACTCAAAGCCTGGAGCCTGCTTTGGGTTCTGTGTCTCCCTCTCTCTCTGCCCCTCCCCTGCTTGCATTCTGTCTCTCTCTCAAAAATAAACATGAAAAATTGTTTTAATTGAAATAAAAATAGTAAATAGATAGAAGTAAAACTGATATATACAAAGAATAATAGTACCCTTCCTATGGTGTTTGCAAAGATTATATGAGCTAATGGACATTAAGGACTTAGCCTGACTCAATATGAGTTAGCTTTTGTGTTTTATTCTAAAGCCATCTCTGTCCCGTGGTTTCCTCTCAACTGTCACTCATGGGAGGGAAATGGTGAGAACAGATCTTTCCCATCCTTTATTTCAGGATGCTGAGGCACCAGAGGCTTTGTACCAGCTCAGTCACATGGTTTAACTGGTGATGCTACAGGCAGGCTTCTGGTGGAAGTTACTGACCTTTGTGCAGCTAGAGTTCTGCACTAAGTCCAGGCAGACACAGAGCATCTCCTTTGAGCAAGGTCCCATGCTCAGCCCCTCAAAGTGTTCTTCCAACAGTCCTATGAGGAGGCATTGATCCATTTTAACAGATGAGTAAGCTGTGGCTCAGAGGAATTAACTAACTTGTCCAAGCCTGCTCAGATATAAGGACAAAGTCCAGATCTCCTGCTCTCTTCTCCACCAGGAAAGGAGGGACGGGAGGTGAGCATTTGGCCAGTACCCTAGAGACTGCTTGGCCTGTGGTACTTATGCTCTTCTCCAGCTTTTTGAAGATGCCACCTTGGAGGACAACATCTTCCCAGAGACACTTGAGCAGGTCTGTTAGGATACCTGCCCTGAGGAAGGATGAGGAAGCATCCCAACCCTGCTCATTTGGGGTCTGGAGTTGGAGATGCTGGAGTAGAGGGCCTGATTCCCCATCCTCCCTCTCACAGCCTACCTAGCTGCCTTTTTAGGCAGCTAAGGCCTCCCTGTGTGAATTTTCTTGCCTACTTCCTTCTCCAGGTAAGAGAGAGATGATGAAGATGAGTTAACCTGAAGGCCCAGACCTTCAATGCGGTAGCTGGGCATAATCTGGGAAGGCTTCCTACAAGTGGTAAGTGTCAGGGGCAGGCTTCAAAAAGTGTAAATAATTAAAGAGAACCATGGGACAAACTCAAACTGTGATTTCCCTTGCCTTCTTAGAACTACAGGTGCATCTTCCTCCTGATACTTACTCATTTGCTCATTCTTTCATTCATTCATGAAGCACCATGTGCTAGGTAGGAAACAGGGTCCTGCTTCATGTTCACAGGCCTCTAGGTTGATAGCCACACAAATAGCCATGAAATGTGACAAGGGTTGTAATGAACATGTTCTGGGACCCCACAGGCTGCTAAAGAACATCAGAGCAGTCAAGACAGTTAACATGTAGATCCTTAAGAATCAGCTCTGTATTTCCTAAACCCCAGATGTACTTACATAGGAAACAAATGTGCTTTTTTTAATGTTTTTTTTTAATTTATTTTTGAGAGACAGAGAGAGACAGCACGAGCAGGGGAGGGTCAGAGAGAAAGGGAGACACAGAATCCGAAGCAGGATCCAGGCTCTGAGCTAGCTGTCAGCACAGAGCCTGACGCGGGGCTCAAACCCACAAACTGTGAGATCATGACCCAAGCTGAAGCTAGATGCCTAACCAACTGAGCTATACAGGCACCCCAACAAATGCTTTTTATAAAAACAAAAAGTTTACTTTGCTTTCACACAATATTGAGTGTTCCATTGTGTTTGTAGCCCCACAACTAATTATGGAAACATTTCTCTGGATCCCAGTAGTTCTTAACTGTTTTTTTTTCCTGTTGTTTTTTCTTTTATCATGATAAAATACATATAACATAAATTTTTCCCTTTTAACCTTTTTAAGTGTACAGTTCAGTGGTATTGAATATATTCATAATGTACAACCATGGCCACTATCTACCATCTTCATCATAGCTTTTATTTTTTTTAATTGAAACTCTCCATCCATTAACATTAACTCCCCATTCTCTGTTCCCCCCAGCCCCTGGCAACCACCAATCTACCTTCTGTTCTATGAATTTGACTGCTTTAGATACCTCATATAAGTGGAATCCTACAGTACTTGTCTTTCAAATGACTGATCTCAAGTTTCCTCCATGTTCTAGCATGTGGCAGGATTTCCTCCCTTTTAGAGGCTAAATAATGTTCCATGGTATGTATATATCACCTTTGGTTCATCCATTTATGCATCAATGGACACTTGGGTTCCTTCCACATTGTAGCTATTGTGAATAATGCTGATATGAAGCATGCATGTATAGATAATCTCTTTCAGACACTGTTTCCAATTCTTTGGGGGTACATACTCAGAAGTGGGATTGCTAGATTATAAGGTAAATCTAGTTTTAATTTTTTGAAGAGCCACTGTACTGTTTCCAAAGTTGCTATACAATTTTACATTCCCACCAACAGTGCAGAAAGATTCCAAATTCTCCAATTCCTCATCAACACCAGTCTTTCCGTTTCTTTCTTTTTTTTAAGTTTATTTATTTTTGAGAGGGAGGAGGGGCAGAGAGAGAGAGAGAGAGAGAGAGAGAGAGAGAGAGAATCCGAAGCAGCTCTGGGCTCTAAGCTCTGAGCTGTCAGCACAGATTCTGACAAGGGGCTCAAACCCATCAACCACGAGATCATGACCTGAGCCATAGTTGGACACTTAACTGACTGAGCCACCTACGTGCCCTTATTTCTGTTTATTTCATTGCTAATGTATAGAAATGTAATGTATTTTTGTGTGTTGACTTGTTTCCTGCTACTTTGCTGAATTCATTTATTGGTTGTAGCAAAGGTTTTTGGTTTGTTTGTTTGTAATCTTTAGGGTTTTCTACATATGAGATCCTATTATCTTCAAATAGGGATTATTTTACTTCTTACATTCCAATTCAGATGTCTTTAATTTCTTTTCCTTGTCTAATTGCTCTGGCTAAAATTCCAGTACTTGATTGAATAGAAGTGCCAAAAGCAGACATTGTTACCTTGTTCCTGATGTTGGAGGAAGAGCTTTCAGATTTTCACCATTGTGATTTTTGCTTGTTTTTTTTTTTTTTTTTTTTTTTTTTTTGTGGGTTTTTTTTTTTTTTTTTTTTTTTTTTTTTTTTTTTTTTTTTTTTTTGCTGTGGGTTTTTTTTTGTTGTTGTTGTTAACTTTTATTTTTTTTATTTTTTTTCCATAATATTTTATTGTCAAATTGTTTTCCATATAACACCCAGTGCTCTTCCCCTTAAGTGCCCTCCACCATCACCACCACCTCTTTTCCCCCTCCCCCTTCCCCTCCAACTCTCAGTTCATTTTCAGCATTCAATAGTCTCTCAATGCTGTGGGTTTTTTATATATGACTTTTTTCATGTTGATGTAGTTTCCTTCTGTTACTAGGTGGGGTTTTTTTAGTGATTTTATCATGGAAAGGTGCTGAATTTTGTCAAGTGTTTTTTCTGTATCAATTGAAATTATGTGCTTCCCCCTCTTCAATTTGTTAGTGTTGTATATTGCCCTGATTAATTTTAGTATGATGAACTATTCTTGCATTCCAGGAATAAATCTAAATTGGCTGTGGTGTATATTCCTTTTAGTATGCTGCTGAATTTAGTTTGCTAATATTCTGTTGAGGAATTTTGCATCAATGTTTATAAGGGATAATTGTATGCAGTTTTCATATAGTGTCTTTATCTGACTTTGATATTGGTAGTGTTGGCCTTGTAGGATAAGTTAGCAAGTGTTCCTTCCTTTTCATTTATTTGGAAAAGTATGGGAAGGATTGGTATTAGTTCTTTAAATGTTGCATAGAAGAGTGCCTGGGTGGCTCAGTTGGTTAAGGTGTCCGACTTCTGCTGAGGTCATAATGTCACAGTTTGTGAGTTTGAGCCCTGTGTCAGGCTCTCTGCTGTCAGAACAGAGCCCTCTCTGGATCTTCTATCCCCTTCTCTCTGACCCTCCCCCACCTCTCAAAGATAAATAACCTTTTTTAATGTTGCATAGAATTCACCAGTGAAGCTATTAGGTTCAGGGCTTTTATTTGTTGGGAGACTTTAGATTATTGATTCAATCTCTTTACTAGTTGTAGGTCTACTCAAAATTTCTATTTCTTTATGATTTAGTCTTGGTGGGTTGTGTGTTTCCAGAAATTTGTCCATTTCACCCAGCTTACTATGTTCATAGTAATCTCTTACAATCTTTTTTATTTCTGTAGGGTCATTAGTAATGTCCCCACTTCTAATTTTTTTTTTTTATTTTACCAATCTGAATTAGATTTAGTAACTTCTTTTATTCTTGGTCAGTCTAACTAAAGATTTTTCAACTTTATTCATCTTTTATTTTTAAGTTTGTTTATTTTGAGAGAGAAAGACAGCAGGTGGGGGAGGGGCAGAGAGAGGGAAAGAGAGACAGTCCCAAGTAGAGTCCACACTGTCAGTGCATAGCCTGATACAGGGCTCAAACCAATGAATTGTGAGATCATAACCTGAGCCACAGGCGGACTCTTAACCAACTGAGGCACCCCTCTTGATCTTTTCACAGAACCAACTTTTGGTTTCATGAATTTTATTTTCCTGTTTTCAATTTCATCTATCTTATAGGTCTTCACCCTGCTATGAATCCTCTTCCCAGAAAACTGTCCTTACATCTCCAAGTCTACATACATACTGAGAGTATTCACTGATCCTGAAACCCAGCGATCTCCACTGACTGATTAAACTGTAAGGAAAGTAAGACAAGGGAAAAGGAAGGGAGCTGACACTGATGACTCATCAGGTGCCAAATCAGTGAGAGCCTCTATAACTTCATTGTGGTAGTTTGGGTTGGGTCCTTAGCATCTGCGTTTCTAACAAGCCCTCAAGTGAGGCCAGAGCTGTTGATTCTGGTCCCTGCTTTCTGCAGTGAGGCTCTAAGCAGCCATACCCTCTCAAGCTCTGCTTCTCTGCCTCTCAGGCAAGTTTCCCTCTCCACAAAATCATCCTGAGGCAAGCAGGTGTCACACTGACTCCTCTCTTCCCTTAACCCCTCTTTCAGTTATGAAGACCAAACCAGGCCATTTCCTAAGCAGTGCTGACTCCATCTGTGCATTTGTGCTCTCCTTCACCCTCAGTTTAGGCCAGCAACATTGGCTGAGATCATCACAGAGTTCTCACTACCCCTGGTATGATCCCCTAACCTTCACTGTTAGTGTAATTTGTTTTTTTAAGATTATTATTTTGAAAGACACAGAGCATATAAAAGAGGGAGAGGCAGATAGAGAGAGGAAGAGAATCCCAAGCACGCTCCATGCTGACAGTGCAGAGCTGGATGAAGGGACTGAACTCACAGACTGTGAAATCATGACTCGAGCCAAAACCAAGAGTCAAACATTTAACTGACCGGCATACCCATGAGCACTGCAGTTAAATTTTTTTTAAGTTTATTTATTTATTTTTGAGAGAGGTAGAGGGGTAGAGAGGGAGGGAGACAGAGGATCTGAAGTGGTCTTTGTGCTGACAGCACTGATGCAGGCCTTAAACCTGTGAACTGTGAGATCATGACCCAAGTTGAAGTCGGAAGCTTAATTGACTAAGCCACCCAAAGTGCCCTCTAAATTGCAGTTGTTTTAGACTTTTAATGTGCCTTACAAGGGCATATGTGACCCTAGTCGTGGTCACAACTCTAGTCTTATTTCTTCCCATCTTATTCACACAGTTCCTACCTCTTGGCCTTTGCATATTCTGTTCCCCCTACTCAGAATCCTCTTCCCTGATTTTCTCCAACTCTCACTCCTTCTCCTGACCTGGTTGGCCTGTCCATTCCCTTCCTTTTAGCTCAGCTAGCTTGGGAGCCTGCCTGGCCACTCCTGCCTCAGTTGAGGCCATTGTGATGGTGGCTAAAACCCTTTAAGCAAAACAAGGTACTGAAGAGAATGGGGTACTTTCTGGACTCTTCTGGCAGGAGCCCATACCCCTCTTTCCCTCCCTCTTCTGAGACTCCCAGCCCAATGCCCTCTGACTGGTTGTCAGAGCTCTCTGTATCTCGGAAACTTGAAATTCTTGGGATATAATATCCAATTGCGCCATTTGTAATTAGGTATTCTTCCTGGGCCAATCAGCTACTGCTGGAGAACTGAGACATTCAGCATAAGCATAGCCTCCAGGTCTCATTCCTGAGTGTGTGGGAAGTTTTGGAAAGGGGAGTGTGGGCTGAGTAGTCTCCAAGATGTCTCCTGAAATTCTTAGGGTATTTAACCTGTGCTTCCATCTTGTAGTGGTATAACTGCCTGCTCCTGGTCTGCCTCCCAGTGGACATAAGCTCTTAGGACAGAGGCCAAGTTGTATAACTCTGTCTTCAGGGCTAAAACAGAATGTGTCCGATAAATATTTGTAGAATGAAGTGCCAAGGAAGCCCAGAGAAAGGACTGGCCTTTGTGTTCATGGAGACAACCCAGAAGAGATGACATTTGGGCCAGGCATTAAAGGAGAGTGAGTTTATGGAGCACCTGCATGGCTTAGGCAGTTAAGTGTTGACTCTTGATGTTGGCTCAGATCATGATCTCACGGTTTGTGAGTTTGAGCCCCATATCTGGCTCTGAATTGATGGTGCGGAGACTGCTTAGGATTCTGTCTCTCCTTCTCTCTTCCCTCCCCTGCTTGTACTCTCTCGCTCTCTCTCTCTCTCTCTCTCTCTCTCTCTCTCGCTCTCTCTCAAAATAAAGAAATAAACTTAAAAAATTAATTAAAAAAAAAGCAGTGTGAGTTTACTAACTGGGAGTAGAGGTTTAGGTTTAGCAAGAGGGAATGGTGGCCCTGTCTCCTGAATTGGTCCAACCACACATTACTGGGCACCCAAGAATTAACAACACATGGGGTGATTGCTGTGGGACCAGGATAAGGCTTGGAAAGGGGTGAAAAGCAACCAAAGGGGAGATTAGATTCCTAGACCAAATACTACCTCCCCTGTACCCCACGATAGCTTGTTCTCATGGGGTTTAGGGCTGTATAATAATTATGTTTGTGTGCTTGTATCCCCCAGGAGTCTCAGGGGCTGTGGCTTTTCATGTTTATGTAACAAATCCCCAGGGTTTTTTGGTGAAACTGAATACCCTGATGGCAACATGAGGACTATGGACACCCCTAATATCCTCTTCAATATTCTGTTCAATACATGCTCATGAGAGAGAGAGGGAGAGAATCTTAAGCAGGCTCCACACTTAGCACTGAGCCTGATGTGGGGCTTGATCTCATGGCCCTGGGATTATGACCTGAGCCGATATTAAGATTTGGGCACTTAGCTGACTGAGCCACCCAGGCATCCCTGCTTATGTTTTCTTTTTAGAGTTTTATAGTTTTAAGTTTTACATTAAGGTATTTGATCCATTTTGAGGTAATTGTTGTATATGGTATAAGGTAAAGTTTCAATTTCCTTCTTTTACACGTAGATATCCAGTTTTCCCAGCACCATTTGTTGAAAAGACTATCCTTTCCCCCACTTAATAGTTTGGACATCCTCATAGAAAATCATGTGTCCATATACATGAGGGTTTATTTCTATGTTCTATGCTATGCCATTGCTCCATATGCCTGTCTTTATGCCAGCACCACACTGTTTTGATTACTGTAGCTTTATAGTGAGTTTTCAAATCATGATCATTGTCAGCTTTGTTCTTCTTTTTCAAGATTGATTTTGGGCATTTGGAGTGCCTTGCAACTCCGTATGATTTAGGATGGATTGTTCTAGTCTGCAAAAAAAAAAAAAAATTAAAAACATGTTGCAATTTGATGACGATTGCTTCAAATGTGTAGATTGCTTTGGGTAGCATTGAATCCAACAATTTTAAGTCTTCCAGTCCATAAACACAGACTGTCTCTCCATTTCTTTGTATTTTATTTAATTTCTTTTACCAATGTTTTATAGTTTTCAGAGTACAAGTCTTTTGTCTCCAGTTAAGTTTACTCCTAAGTGTTTTATTCTTTTTGATGCTAATGTAAATGGGATGGTTTTCTTAATTTCCTTTTCAGATTGTTCAGTGTTTGTGTATAGAAATGCAGCTGATCTTTGTATGTTTGTTTTGTACCCTGCAACTTTGTTGAATGTTTATTAGTCATTTTTTGAGCAGCGTGGAATGTTTAGAATTTTCTACCTATAAGATCATGTCATCTGTGAACAGGTAATTTTACTTCTTTTTCTAATTTGGAGGCCTCTTATTTCTTTTTCTTGCCTAATTGCTCTGGATAGGACCACCAGTACTATGTTTGATAGAAGTGGTGAGCAGGCTGGGGCGCCTGGGTGGCTAAGTCAGTTAAGCCTCCGACTTTGGCTCAGGTCAGATCTCACGTTCCTGGGTTTGAGCCCCGCGTCAGGCTCTGTGCTGACAGCTAGCTCAGAGCCTGGAGCCTGCTTCTGGTTCTGTGTCTCCTCTCTCTACCCCTCCGTCTCTCATGCTCTGTCTCTCTCTGTATCAAAAATAAATAAAACATTAAAAAAAATAGAAGTGGTGAGAGTGGGCATGCTTATCTTAGAAGAGAAAAGTTTCAGTTTTTCACTTTTTCACCACTGACTATGATGTTAACTATGGGCTTTTCATAAAAACTTTTATTATGTAGAAGTGAGTTCCTTCTATTCCTAGTTTGTTGAGTTTTTTTTTTTTACCCACAAAAGGGCCAATTTAGATGCTTTTCATCTTTTTCTTCCCTAATTGCTCTGACTAGAACTTCTAGTACAGTGTTAAATGGCAGTGGTAAAAAAAAAAATAGACATCCTGGTCTTGTTCCTGCTCTGGAGGAGAAAGCTTTCAAAGCTTTCAGTACTTCTCCATTGAGTATGATATTAGCTATGTATTTTTTATAAATGTCCTTTATCATATTAAGGAAGTTCCCATCCTTCTTAGTTTTCTGAATGTCTGTATCATGAAAGCAAACCCTGCCTCTGGGAGTATCCACATGTAGTAAGGACAGGTAAATCATGGCTCTGGAGCCCATGGCCCCTCACATTACCCACCCAGCCATAACACAGGGTAAGTTAAATAGAACCTCAGCCACCAAATCTAGAATAAGAATCTGGAATCCCAGTTTATCAAGCCAAACCCTGAAGTCCAGCGAGGATGACTTCTATTTTTTTTTAGGTTTTAAAAAACCTATTTATTTATTTTGAAAGAGAAGGGAGCATGAGTGAGAGAAGGGAAGTGAGACAGGAGGAGAGAGAATTCCAAGCAGTCTCTGCACTGTCATTGCACAACCTGACACAGGGCTCTAGCCTATGAAAGAATGCTAAGAAACAACATGAAAACATAAGAAAGTATAAAGTTCATTGATAAAGTTAAGTATACAGTCAAATTCAGAGCACTCTAATATTGTAATGGTGGTGCATAAATCATTTCAAATAATTTTTTAATGTTTATTTATTTTTGAGAGAGAAAGAGAGAGAATGAGTGGGGGAGGAGCAGAGAGAGAGGGAGACACAGAATCCAAAGCAGGCTCCAGGCTCTGAGCTGTCAGCACAGAGTCTGATGCAGGGCTTGAACTCACAAACTGTGAGATCATGACCTGAACCGAAGTCAAGTGCTTAACTGACTGAGCCACCCAAGTGCTCCACACACTTTTTTTTTTTTTAAGCGAGAGGGCTCATAAGCAGGTGAGAGAGAACCTTAACCAAGCTCCACACTCAGCATGGAGCCAGTGCAGGTTTCAATCCCACAATCCTGGAATCATAACCTGAACAGAAATCAAGAGTGGGATGCTTAACCTACTGAGCCACCGAGGCACCCTTAAGGCTTTTAAAAAAATTTTTAATTAAGAAAATTTTTTAAATGTTTTTTTATTTTTGAGAGAGACAGAGTGCGAGCAGGGGAAGGGCAGAGAGAGGCAGAGACACAGAATCTGAAACAGGCCCCAGGCTCTGAGTTATCAGTACAGATCCTGATGTGGGGCTGGAACCCATGAACCATGAGATCATGATCTGAGCTGAAATCAGATGCTTAACCAACCGAGCCACCTAGGTGCACTTAAGTTTTTATTTTATTCACCTGGTCCTCATCACAAGAACACTCCTTAATTCCCATCACCTATTTCACCCATTCCCCCATCATCTCGTACCCATCGGTTTGTTCTCTAGAATTAAGAGGCAGGATAACTTGATGCACCTGGGTGGCTCATTTGCTTTAGCATCCAACTTCAGCTCAGGTCATGATGTGGACTCATGGTTTGTGAGTTTGAGGCCTATATCAGGCTCCGCACTGACAGTGCAGAGCCTGTCTGGGATTCTCTCTCTCCCTCTCTCTCTGCTCCTCCCCCACCCGTGCTTTTTCTCTCTCTCTTAAAATAAATAAACTTAAAAAAAAAGAAGTAGGAGAACTTATTTCTTGTCCTTTCATATCCCTGATTTCCCCCATGCTGTTTTGCTGTCCAAAGCCTTATCCTTAAAGGCCCTTGGTCAGCAAATCTTCTTCCATTACACGTTACCTGGTGCAAGGGAGTTCTTTCCTCTCTCTTTATTTTCCCATGGCCCATGATTTGGAGAAATGGCCTTGTTCTGTAGGGTGTCACAATTCATATAATCTCTACCAGGTATGCCAGAAGGTCCAAGGGATCCTCCACCCCTTCCCTTTCATCTCCAGTGCCTCACAATCCTACTTCAAGAATAGTCCCAATACATATTTATATATAGTAAGCATCTTCTCTGTATCTCTTTTAAGGCTTGGGGATATTGGTAAGATTGACAGGATCCCTTGTCCATGGACCTCACAATCTAATTAGGAGAGAGAGATGATAAACTGATGAATAAAAATGTCAGGTAGTATTAAATTTTCTGCAGATAGAGAAAATAGGGTGGTTTAATGGTCACTGGGGAGCCACTTAGATTGAGTAGGTAGTCATGGAGGACTTCTCAGAGTAAGCTAATGAAGTTGATGGAACTAAATGGAATTATTCTCTGTAGGACTTTTTATTTATTTTTTTTATTTTTTGTATTTTATTATTATTTATTTTTTGAGAGACAGAGAGTGACAGTGCGAGCAGGGGAGGATCAGAGAGAGAGGGAGACACAGAATCCGCAGCAGGCTCCAGGCTCTGAGCTAGCTGTCAGCACAGAGCCCAATGTGGGGCTCGAACCCATGAACCATGAGATCATGACCTGAGCTGAACCTGGACTCTTTAACTGACTGAGTCACCCAGACACTCCTCTGTAGGACTTTGTAAAAAGGAACCATTTCCATGACAACTGTCTATGGACTTAACAAATGTGCATAGTCATCTATCAAGTACTGTATGTACATCAAGTGTAGTAGTCTGTGCTGCTTTCCTAAGACAGTTGATCAACAGCATCTTTCACACCCTTTTCAGCCAGGGCCAGCCCTAAAAGTGATCCCTCAACACCATGCAATTTGGGAACAGAGTTACAGGCCACCTCTCTACTCTCTAGGACAGTCATCTGAGGTTCTCACCACACCCCATGCTGCCCCTGAGCTCTGGTCCTTCTGCCTAGAATTCTCCTTCCCTGAGGTTTCACATGCTTCTCTCTAGAATTTTTCACTTGCTCACCTCTATAGGGTCTTATTCAATGCTTCCCAACTCCTGATGGCCTCTTAGTCTCTGTTTTATGTTCTTTTCAGCACCATTAGAATTTGAAATCGTTTTGTAGTATTTGTCTCTCCTGTTTAGAAGGTAAGATGCTTCAGGGCAGAGATGTGTTTTCTCTTATCAGCACTGTGTTCCCTGGGGGCCAGATGAGTACATGAAATACATTTTGGGGACAATAAATGTTTGCTGAATGACCATCTACATGGAACAAGATTGTATTGGATAACATGCTACAGATGAGAATCTTCCGAGCTCAACTGTAAACATAGTTCTTCCTTCACTTCAGTGTGTGGTTATGAGAGTGGGCTCTGGATCTAGATGTCCTATACTCAAATCCCTACCCTTTTCTTACTTCTCAAGTAATATCTCCAAGTAGTACTTTTTCCAACTTTGAAGGGGTGCTAATTGTATATACCTCACAATGTCAATGTAAGGATTAAATGAGTTACTACCTAAAATGCTTATAGTCATACTTGGCATGTCTTGTTACTATTTCCTGGTATCCAGTGCAGTGCCTGGTCCCCAGTAAGTAATTGCCAAACATAAATGGAATTTTATGGTACAGCAATTTTGCCAGGCTTTCATTAGACACTGGGGTGGATTTCTTTAAAAACTTCCTAGAGGGGCACCTGGCTGGCTCCATTGATATAACATGCAACTCTGATCTCAGAGTCTTGAGTTCATGCCCCACATTAGGTGTGGAGCCTACTTTTAAAATATTGTAAATATATTTAAATACTTTTAAAATATTGTAAAATATTCCCTCTAGTATAAGGGAAGTGGGGTGTAAGCAAAAAGTTCAAAAAATATCCCAAGAATAGGATGGCTGTTGGAGAGACAAAATTATCTGCCACTTTGGAACCTGGTTCAGAGAGATCATGGCATCTAGGATCTTTGGCATCCAGAAGTGGGGATGGGCTCAAGTTTGCCTGATTGAGGAAGCATCGAGCTGGCTTCTATGGAATGAGGAGGTGGTGAAATAGGGTAAAACTAGACGGCGTTTTTTCCAGATGTGAGTTCATAGTGATGGAGAAGGCCTAGTTCTAGTTTCTGATTGACTAGCAAGTTGCTGATAAGTTTTGTCTAATCCTAGTAGGAAGAGCTCAGATTTTTAAATTTCACTTGAAAGTAGGACCATCAATAGGGAGGTATGCATGTAACTCACTCTAGAAATTCCCCCAAATAGAACCCATTTTCCTACAGGTTGATTGGGCATAACATGATCCCCTAAGGTGGTTGTGAGGGCATGACATCATCCAAGTAGTCAGGAAGCTTTGGAAGGCAAGGAAACAGCAATGTCACAGAAGGGCAATAGCATCTTGGGAGGAGGGAATGGAAGGGGCTTCTATTACCAGAGGAGCCAGCCCTGGTCCTTGTTGCTCCCACCTCAGTGACAAAGGAGGAAGGTAAGTGTGGGTGTCTTTGATGGTTGTGTATTTGGTCTTATAGTGGGGAGATAAACAGTAAGATTCCTTTTTCTTTTTAAAAAAATTTTAATGTTTTATTTATTTTTGATACAGAGAGACAGAGCATGAGATGGGGAGGGGCAGAAAGAGAGACACACAGAATCAGAAGCAGGCTCCAGGCTCTGAGCTGCCAGCACAGTGCAGGGCTCGAACCCATGAATGTGAGATCGTGACCTGAGCCGAAGTCAGAGGCTCAACCGACTGAACCACCCAGGCTCCCTCTTTCTTCTCCCAGTGGCCATCTTTAAGATTCTTGTCTAAACCTGCTTCAGCCCTTGAGACCAAATTTGTTTTATGTGCCACATATCAAGAGTCCAAGGTAAAAGGCCAACTGGGGAAAATGCAAGGCTTGGAGCAGAGAGGCATCAGAGTGCAGATCTGACCTCAGGATGCTGAAAGAAGTGAATCAGCTTTTGAGGGATCCTTTGTCCTTTAAGAGCCTAGGATGAAGTCCTCTTACTTGAGGGAGCTCTGAGCCTGCAAATGTTTTGAGTATGCTTTCTAACCCATGAGGCTGCTGTTTCCAGATGGCCATCAAAATGCCTTTAGATAGGCAGAGCCCTTTCCTTACTCCCAGGAGATAATCTAGAAGCAAATATATGTGTGACACAGGGACAAAACTTCATTCAGGTGGAAATGACTGATATCAGAGCCTTTTTGGAAAGTCTCTTCAGACAAGGGACAAGGATAAATTTTCCTGAGAGTCAGTAGCCACAGAACTGAGAGTGGGAAATTTGAGAATATGTGAAAGCTGTAATACTTTTTGGAGCACTTCTGAAAATCTAAATTCCCATCCATAGTTTGGAGCACACACTTGTATTTTTATAACCTAATCTGTTCCAAAAATAACTGTCTGATATCCAGAAGTGTGAAGGCCCAGAAGAAAAGGGATGTGTGGAAGAGTAAGGATTTTTTTTTTATCCTTTTGATTTTATGAGGAAACAAAACAAACCTTCCAAAAAAAAAAAAAGACCTGCTTTTAGAATTTTTTCAGCATCTTGCCAGTGTACACTTACCGGGAAATGGAGGAGGAGGAGGAGGAGGAGGAGGAGGAGGAGGAGGAGGAAGAGGGGGAGGAGGAGGAGGAGGAGGATGATCTGGGGCTGTAGTGGAGAGAGCTGACACAATACACTCTTCTCATTAACTGGCGCCCACATGGCAGCAATTCTCAATTCGAGAGAGGAGAATCTGCATCCTTATCCTTCCAAACGCCCCCCCTTCTCCGCGTGTCAGTGATTTAAAAAGCCCTTTCTTGTTCCTGCTGCTCTTTCAGGGAATTCTGAAGATAGCTTCAGTCAACAGGAAACGGGACGGGAGGTGGAGGTGAAGGTGGGGGGGGGGGGAACTGAGTTACATGGTACACATCAATTTCAAGGGTCCTTGAGGGCTTTGCACAACCTCTCTATGAGGCGATAGTTAATAGCAGCGATCATCATTGGCAGCATCGCCAATGACCGTACCTCAATGTTGAGCCCCGTATCTCCGTGCCAGGCACTTGCATCATCTCATTCAATCCTGACAAGCCTCACCCAAGTGAGGAATGAGGAGGAACCGAGGCTCAATTGAAGCACTGGTGGCTGGTGGGGTGCAAACCCATTCTGTCCCACCGACCCTGGAACAGTTCCCAGGTGGATTCAGGGCTGGGATTTTTGTGCCGAATTCACTCCTGAAACGGTCGTCTGTAGCACAGATGGCTCTATCTAGGGACGAATTACCGTGCATCCGGCACTGGGGAAGAACGGCCTCCGGGAGGCTCTCAACGGAACTTTCCTGTCGGCGGCGCGTGTTCCCGTCCGGGCGGCCGGGCGCGCGGTCCAGGAGGGGGACGCTTTCTGGCGCGGACCGCGAGCGGAGCCTGCGAGCGCCGCCGCCGGAGAAGACCGACTCTCGGCTCGAGCCAGCCCGCGGCGCCGGGGCCTGGCCGGCCGCTTCCCGCCTCAGCCAACACCCCCGCCCCCGCCGCCGCAGACGCCGCCGAGGCAGGAGCA